>NC_057800.1:505381409-505681409 GCF_018294505.1 Triticum aestivum | reverse complement strand
GCATGTGCTTTGACTTGTATGCTCTGAATGTTGGGTCATGAGACCCCTGTTTGTAATATCTCGCTCCTCGGAGCCTATTGAGTAAATACTTGAGTCGTAGAGTCATGTTGTGATGCCATGTTGTATTTGCACATATCGAGCATATTGTGTGTATGTTATTGAAATGCTTGGTATGTGTGGGATCTGGCTACCTAGTTGTTTATCCTTAGTAGCCTCTCTTACCGGGAAATGTCTCCTAGTGTTTCCACTGAGCCATGGTAGCTTGCTACTGCTCCGGAACACTTAGGCTGGCCGGCATGTGTCCTTCTTCGTTCCTGTGTCTGTCCCTTCGGGGAAATGTCACGCATTGAGTACCGGAGCTCTGTTAGCCCGCTACAGCCCGGTTTACCGGAGTCCTGCTAGCCCAGTGCTACAGCCCGGACCCACTTGCTGATGACCGACACGTTTGATGCTGGGTCAGGGATGCCTGTCCCTGTAAGTCTGTGCCACTTTGGGTTTACGACTAGTCATGTCAGCCCGGGCTCCTTGTCATATGGATGCTAGCGACATCATCATATACGTGTGCCAAAAGGCGCAAACGGTCCCGGGCAAAGGTAAGACGGCACCCGTGGGAATACCGTGCGTGAGGCCGCAAAGTGATATGAGGTGTTACATGCTAGATCGATGTGGCATCGAGTCGGGGTCCTGACAGCGTTGGTATCAGAGCTTGACTGCCTGTAGGATTACCAAGCCAAACTGGTCGAAGTTGTGTCTAGAAATGCTTTAGTTATGTAAGGGAATTGATTGTGGGATGGAACGTAAGGCTCTTTTTACTCCTTATACCTCATGGCCTTCTGATCTGAGTCATCATATTCTCTTCCACGGGGATTAAGAACTAGGCTTTCTCTTCTTTCTATCAGGATCACGTGTTACTAATCCGTAGACTTATAAGATTGTTGGATTTAAGTTTGAGTCCAGTTCCTACTACTTCTGTATGTTACTGTTGATCTCGAAACCTTGATATTGTGCTTGCGAGTGGTTATGCCACCATTTTTGTGAATGTCTCAAATCTTTTCTGAGCATTTACAGCCGTTATGCCGTCCGAGTCATCCCAGGTTTCTAAACAATCTGATGCACTTGCAAGTCCTTTCCCTCTGGTTTTTATGTTCCTTTGGGCCAGGTTAATCACACTAATTGCTGATTTGAGGTATTCTATCGCCTTGACTTATATGTTGGAGTTCCTATTATGACCCTAAGTGCTTAGAGGATCATCTAGTGGTCTAGCCATGATTTGTGTCCCAGTGTGATGATTCTGGCCTTTATTCTCGAAAGCATTCCGTGATGCTACTTAGTAGTAGGTATTCTATTCCTGGGTTCTTGAACCCGAGATTCACTCTACTTACTTCATGTTGATAATGTTTGCTAGTTCCTTTAGGATATTAGTAACTTTGCGATAGTCTTCGAGGTCCGTGGTATTTTCCTTCTTCCAAATACTATGAACCACTTATGGCAGTAGTTTGTTGGATCAATAGATCACAATTAGAGTACTCTTGAGGAGTTCTCCATTCATAAATCGTGACTCTGCCAGTCCTATCTCTCTGCATGGGTTATCCGGAAGAAACATGTTGAACTTGGTTCGACATACTCTATGCATCCACAACTCAGAAAATTATATGTTCCTTTGAGTTGTTCTCTTTAGTTGCATTCTGACCCTCGTCTATCAATTGATAGTCAAGAGTATGCATGCATTCGTTTATCGATACCTATTACTCTTGTGGTCCGTCAAGCCATTCTATCGCGGGATGACTAGGAGAAACAAACTCCAGTACCTCTTCCATATCCAGGATTGGGTCAAAGAAGTTGTGCTCCGCAGAACAAATTGCTAATGCATCTTTTGTTCTGCTCTACCTTGGAGTATTACCATCTTTATATCAGGATTGTTATAGGAATTGCACACCATCCTATGAACTCTTGGTACAGTGATACTTCTTGCCATCATTGTTCATTCCTCGGTTCCTGTGTTATTGTAACCGGAATGCCGACAAGTGAATCGTGGTGTGTGAAATCAATACTGCTAGCAACTCCGTTGCTTGGTAGTTAAATGGACAACAACCTCATTCTTAGCGTGCTGATTATTGAGTCATCATTCTAAGATTGATCGTGCTACCTAGTCCTTATTCCTGGTGCACTTTTCAATCAATGAGTTAGGATAGAGTCAATCCTTGCTTGTTGGATTATATCGTCTTGCCCTGAAAAGCAAGATTGTTCTCAAGCTTAGTAACATACCGGTGGTTCGTGACTTTCCAAATATCTTCTTGGAAGTGTTACCAGGTTGTCGCCTGACCGCTATGTTGAGTTCGTGATCAAGTTGGTTTCTTGTAAACTAGCCATTCTCCAAGAATCTGTGTTGCATACCCCTGAGTTGGTTGGTCAAGCTAAACAACAACTTGGAGAGTCGGGAGATAAAAGCTTGCCTGGCTTAGTTCATTTTAAGGGATATCCTTTTGTGTGTGTTGAAGAAAGATGATATCTTCATCAATTGATCCTTGAGACCAGTTGCTGGAGCTATTGTCTTGCCAAAACTTTGATTTGAGTGTGGGCTATTCTCAAATCAAATCAGAACCAACAATGTTCGTAATGTTGTCTTACTCGTGGATTTTCCTCGAGCATACACCATTATATCTTTTGGGTCTGACCAATACTATCACCTTGTTGACATAGTTATGGAATTCCATCTCCATGGAAATCCCGATAACTTGTTGTTGAGCCCATCAGCAGCATTTTGTCTCATCCATGATTCGTGTTGAACATACAGCTAGTGTTGGAAACTTTTATAAGCATTATCTTCATGTCCCGTGCATGAAGCATATGTTCGGATGTAAGAAGTGACTTCCTCCAGTTCATGTGCATTTGATGCAAGTTGCCGCCGTGGATTTGAGAAAGTCAATGTTGCTTCCTTTGGAATCGTCTCAAATCATTCATGCATACGTGCGAAGTATTCTGTGGTTCGAAGACTTGCAACCTTCATTCCATATGTAGTCCTAGCACACCAAGACACTGATTGATTTGTTCAAGGAGAAGAAGTCTCTTCTTAAGAGCAAGACTTATGCGAAGACTTCGATATCCTCGATAATGGTTCCCCACCGGAACTCGGTAGTGTTTTATTGTAAGACTACCATGGGATCATGTTTGTCTGGGACAACGTGTTCACATGTTGTAGCAGAACCAGCTCATGTCTTGGAGCTTACTATCGTAGTTCATTCCCCGAGAATCTCGCAACATCATTGCATCGATTTGTGTTGTAAACTTTCATTTTTTTCTTTCTAGACTTGATGAGTCTGGAATATCCTGACACCAACCAGATCTGAATCTCAGGCAGATATGATGGTTTGGAACATTTCCCAAGAACTATAATATCAGTCCCTCGGAAACCGGTAAAGTGGATGTCGTGGCCAACACACCCCGCCGGGAGACCTAATATTGTAGTATCTTGATTGGAGAAGTTGGCCACCTCCCCATAGGGATTTCGTAGGATTTACTCCCTAGTTGCCCCTATGGATTCTTGAGCTTCTGAAGTCCGACCTTTACTTGATGTTCTAGATACCAGACCATTTCAAGGAATGGGATACGCTAGTACATCAAGGAGAACATTAGAAGCAGAGTGCTAAATGTCTCTCGGTCGATCATCCAGATTTCGTCCCCTTGGCCTCGCTAAGGTGAAATATGAGAAAGTGTTATCCTCCTTTGCTTCTGCATCTTCCACCGGTATTCATCATGGTAGTATGATGTGTTGCCAGGATCCTTGACACGGATATTGGTAAAACATGATGAATATGGAAATGCTCAAGTTCTTGAGAGCACGCACAAGCGCTAGGTATTATCGCCGGCACTAACCGGGATTGCTCCTAGTCTCTTTGGTTATGCTATAACCACTCCAACAGTGAATTCACTCTCTATTGTTGGGTTCTTCCCCAGTTACCAGAATCATTCCCAGCATTTGCATTTTGTTCCCAGCTTGCACCGCCAATGTGCCATTCTACCATGGGTCTCTTCCCTTTCCGGTGGTAAGCAAATTCATCCATTACGTTGTCTTCAACAAGGTAATCCACATCATCCAAGTCCGAGTATGCCATTCTACCGACCCCCTCCAAACGATCGCTTGAGAATTGCCTTAGGCTGGTTTAAAGAGTTTCAATGATCTTTGAATCAAAGGTAATTCTTTTTGCCACGTAAGGGGATATATCTACAATTCACCATCCCTAAGGTGCCTTGTTGTGGTATCATGGCAACTCAACTCCCCGCTACGTTGACAATCGATTACCACCTCCTTAAGCGTGAAATTGTTGTCTACCTAGTGAACCCTCGTCATCTGTTCCACTCCATCCCTCTAGAGGTGTGCCTCGTCTCTCAGCTCGAGAGATGTTGCTATGTCCCATTCCGGGAGTTAATCCTGAGTTGTTCGACCTTCGAGAAGAACGATTCTTTTAGGGTCTTTCCTTCCTCTCGTTGTCATGATAGTTGGAGTTCTCAGAGCAAGACTTCGAGACAAGATGATGATCGAATCAAGGTTCTTATGAAGTGCAACTTGGATCGTGAAGATTGTGCTAGTTTGCGTTCCCCCTTCACCTTACCCTACGCTTGAATCTCGGGACGAGATTTTTGTTTAGTGGGGGTGAGTTGTCACATCCCTAGCTTTTGGTGCTGCCTAGTGTTTGCATCATGTTTAAATTTTGAAACTTGAACTGAGGAAATTTGGAAGCCTCAAAAACTTAAATAAAAGAAGGGCAAAAACCCTAAAATCTCATTCATTGTTCCAAAATGCTCTTCTTAAATGTTTGATAATTTTTGGCAAGGGTTCTGGTCCCAACCAAAATATTGAACATTTTTAAGGATTTATTTTTGGGACTTTGAATTTAAATCATTAGCTATTTGAATTTGAATTATATTCATATAATTAGAATATAATTTCAAATACCCTGAAATATTTTATGAGCTTTTGGAAAAGTCCATCTAGCAAAATAAAAATATTCAGAGGAGTTTTTGGCATTGTTTGAATCTGTTTAAATTCAAAACAATGGCAAAAGATGTTAATAAAAGAAAAACAGAACAGAAATATAAAACAAGAGAGAGAGAGAATCTTACCTGGCACTCACCTGGTAGCCAACTGGCCCAGCACTGCAGCTGGCCGGCCCAGCCCACCACTGCAGCCCTCCGTCGTCTTCCTCCCCTCGTCTCGAAGCAGCTGCGTGCCCGGCGCGCAAGCGAGCTGCGCCAGCTCCTCCCTGCCTGCCTGGCTACCCCCTCGTCGCCCTGGTCGCCTCCCGCGACGCCACGCAACCCTCCCGACGCTCTCTCACTCTCCTCGCTCCTCCCCCCCTCCTCTGTTTCTCGCACGCAGCCACTGAGCGGGGGAAAGATTGGTAGGAAAAGACCATCGCTCGTCCCCGACCGCCACTCATAAAGAAAGCAATCAAAGAAACACCGCATGCTTCAAATTTGTCACACAACGGTGACCATACGTGCATGCTACGGGACTTGCAAACCTCAACACAAGTATTTCTCAAATAAAAAATTACTCAACTAGCATGACTCTCATATTACCATCTTCATATCTCAAAACAATTATCAAGTATCAAACTTCTCATAGTATTCAATGCACTTATATGAAAGTTTTTATTATACCCATCTTGGATGCCCATCATATTAGGACTAATTTTATAACACAAACAAATTACCATGCTGTTCTAAAAGACTCTCAAAATAATATAAGTGAAGCATGAGAGTTCATATATTTCTATAAAATAAAACCACCACCGTGCTCTAGAAAGATATAAGTGAAGCACTAGAGCAAATGACAGACTACTCCGAAAGATATAAGTGAAGATCAATGAGTAGTCGAATAATTATACAACTATGTGAAGACTCTCTAACATTTAAGAATTTTAGATCTTGGTATTTTATTCAAGCAGCAAGCAAAACAAAAGAAAATAAAATGATGCTCCAAGCAAAACACATATCATGTGGTGAATAAAAATATAGCTCCAAGTAAAGTTACCGATGAATGAAGACGAAAGAGGGGATGCCTTCCGGGGCATCCCCAAGCTTAGGCTCTTGGTTGTCCTTGAATATTACCTTGGGGTGCCTTGGGAATCCCCAAGCTTAGGCTCTTGCCACTCCTTATTCCATAGTCCATCGAATCTTTACCCAAAACTTGAAAAATTCACAACACAAAACTCAATAGAAAATCTCATGAGCTCCGTTAGTATAAGAAAATAAATCACCACTTAGGTATTGTTGTGAACTCATTCTAAATTCATATTGGTGTAATATCTACTATATTCCAACTTGTCAATGGTTCATACCCTCGATACTACTCATAGATTCATCAAAATAAGCAAACAACACAATGAAAATAGAATCTGTCAAAAACAGAACAGTCTGTAGTAATCTGTATCATTCGAATACTTATGTCACTCCAAAAATTCTGAAATAAATTGGTGGACCTGAGGAATTTGTCTATTAATCGTCTGCAAAAATAATCAACCTAATCTCACTCTCCAGTAAAAATGTTAGATAATCTCGTGAGCGCAAAAGTTTCTGTTTTTTACAGCAAGATCGCAAAGACTTCACCCAAGTCTCCCCAAAGATTCTACTTGGCACAAACACTAATTAAAACATAAAACCACATATAAACAGATGCTAGATGAATTATTTGTTACTAAACAGGAGCAAAAAGCAAAGGACAAAAATAAAATTGGGTTGCCTCCCAACAAGCGCTATCGTTTAACGCCCCTAGCTAGGCATGATGATTTCAATGATGCTCACATAAAGGATAAGAATTGAAACATAAAGAGAGCATCATGAAGAATATGACTAGAACATTTAAGTCTAACCCACTTCCTATGCATAGGGATTTTTTGAGCAAACAACTTATTTGAACAATAATCAACTTGCATAGGAAGGTAAAACAAGCATAACTTCAAGACTTTAAGCACATAGAGAGGAAACTTGATATTATTGCAATTCCTACAAGCATATGTTCCTACCTCATAATAATTTTCAGTAGCATCATGAATGAATTCAACAATATAACCATCACATAAAGCATTCTTTTCATGATCTACAAGCATAGAAAATTTACTACTCTCCACATAAGAAACTCGAATACTATAAATTGTTTCCACATTAAAAGTGTAATGTTTAGAAAGAGGGTAATCATAATCATGACAATTTTTATAAATATAATCATCACTACTTTTTATAGCATAAGTGTCATCACAATAATCATCATAAGTAGCAACTTTGTTCTCATGATAATCAATTGAAACCTCTTCCAAGGTAGTGGAATCATTACTAAATAAAGTCATGACGTCTCCAAATCCACTTTCATAATTGTCAAAATAAGATTCAACACCCTCCAAAATAGTGGGATTATTACTTCCTAAAGTTGACACTCTTCCAAACCCACTTACATCAATATAACCATCATAGGAGGCATGCTATCATCATAATAAATTTGCTCATCAAAACTTGGGAGACTAAAAATATCATCTTCATTAAACATAGCATCCCCAAGCTTGGGAGAAACATTAATTGCAGCAAATAAATTCTCAAACATGTCATTCTCATCCAACATATCATCCCCAAGCTTGGGCCTTTTCATATAATAAGCATAATCACTCTCATCATTAATAGTATGGATAGCACCAATAGTGTAGCCGTTATCATCATCACAATGAGTGATAGGAGCAACATAATTTGGGAGGGATACCTTTTTACCTTTGCTTCTATGTCTTTTCTTTTGCTTCTTCGCATCATGTGTGGGTGTCGGTGTCAAAACCGGTGGATCTCGGGTAGGGTGTCCCGAACTGTGCGTCTAAGGAGGATGGTAACATGAAGCAGGGGACACGATGTTTACCCAGGTTCGGGCCCTCTTGATGGAGGTAATACCCTACGTCCTGCTTGATTGTTCTTGATGATATGAGTATTACAAGAGTTGATCTACCACGAGATCATAGAGGCTAAACCTGAAAAGCTAGCCTATGGTATGATTGTATGTTGTCCTACGGACTAAACCCTCCGATTTATATAGACACCGGAGGGGGCTAGGGTTACACAGAGTCGGTTACAAGGGAGGAGATCTACATATTCGTATTGCCTAGCTTGCCTTCCACGCCAAGGAGAGTCCCATCCAGACACGGGAAGAAGTCTTCAATCTTGTATCTTCATAGTCCAACAGTCCGGCCAAAGGATATAGTCCGGCTGTTCGGAGACCCTCTAATCCAGGACTCCCTTAGTAGCCCCTGAACCAGGCTTCAATGACGATGAGTCCGGCGCGTAGTATTGTCTTCGGCATTGCAAGGCGGGTTCCTCCTCCGAATACTCCATGGAAGATTTTGAACACAAGGATAGTGTCCGGCTCTGCAAAACAAGTTCCACATACCACTGTAGAGAGAATAATATTTCCACAAATCTAATCTGCTGACACGTTTTGACAGCATGACATCACGCCATGGCCCGGTCATTATTAGAACCGTTTTTCTCAACCAGCACCGCTCATATCGCGAGGCGGTTTTCTTGACACATCTTGTCAAAGCAGAGATCATGTTCCCCTTATCACGGGATTCTCATCAATACGGACGTGGGTAACCCAATCGTGTCATCAATTATGGTGCTGGGGGAATAAGCGATTTTACCAGGCAAGTGGGGAGGCGCATTGCCTCCTCCGCCCTTATAAAGGGACAAAGATTCGCTCTTTTCACCCATGCCTTCTTCCTCCTTGCTTACCCATTCCCGCACACTCAAGCTCTAGCGCCCAAGCTCGCGTTCTTCTTCTCAAACCACTCCAAGCATGTCCGGAGCAGGAGGCAAGTGGATGGTCTCCTCCGTCACGGAGAGAACATCAAAAAGTTATGGGAAGCTAGATATCTGGTCGCGGATATCACGCACCGGCTGCCAGATGCGGGGCAGATCATCCCAACGCACGAATCCCATGAGAGGGTAGTTTTTCTTACCCACTTTGTCCGCGGACTGGGATTTCCTCTCGACCCGTTTGTCTGCGGGCTCATGTTCTACTACGGGCTGGATTTTCATGATCTGGCCCCCAATTTCATCCTCAACATCTCGACATTTATCGTCGTGTGCGAGGCCTTCCTCCGCATCAAGCCCCATTTTGGCCTGTGGCTAAAGATCTTCAATGTCAAACCGAAGGTGGTGGTCGGCCAGCAAGCGGAGTGCAGAGGCGCCATGGTGGGCAAGATGCCTAATGTCACCTGGCTTGAAGGCTCCTATGTGGAGACCATAAAGGGGTGACAATTAGGGTGGTTCTACATCACCGAGCCGCGCGACACCAACTGGGTGGCGGCCCCTGAATTCCCACCCGGAATCCCCACACGGCTCACTTCCTGGAAAGAGAAGGGCCTGTCCTGGGATTCCTCGGTAGAGCTGACCGAACTCCAGACCTGCATCAAGAACATGATGAGCAAGAAAATCAAGCTCGTCAATGTGGTCCAGGTCATGCTCTTCCACCAGATTCTCCCGTGTCAACAACGGGTATTCAACTTGTGGGAGTTCGACCCGGCCAAGCACTAGACGCTGCGAGAGCTCTATGACACGACGTACAAGGACGTCTGGAGGGTGCTGTTCAAGGGCGCCGAGGTACCTCCTTCCCTCACTGAGGACCGCGGACTTAGCGCAAAGCGCCGCGCCAATCCGATAAGTTTTTATATTTCACAGGGTATCCATTTGCCCCAGTTTAATCATGTGTGGGATCTAAGCCTTCCATGCCTTTAACAAGACTGGGTGAAGATAGCGGAGCAGATCAATTACCCCACCACCTTGCCGGAAGATCCTGCAGATGCTCTCTTGACGGAGATGCTGGTTCTGGCACCTTACGAGGTGTTGTTCAAGAAGGGCAATAAGAAGGCCGCGGGGACCCGAAAGGGTCTCCAGCGCAAGGTTGTATCGGACTCATCGTCCGATAACTCCGACGCGCCCTCCTCCCACAAACACGAGGAGGAAGAGGAAAGTTCTCTCCCCCAGCCGAGGGAGAGAAGAAAAGGAAGGCCGGCCCAACTGGGGAGGCCGAAGGGTCCAAGAAGGGCATGACCCTCCCTCTGGACTGCTCCACGACGGCTGCCTACAGCGGTGATGAGTGGCTACCCAGGGTCAAGCCCCTGGCGAAGTGTAAGTATCCGGACACCATAGTAATTCATGGTATGTTTTACTGCACTACTTCTCCTTATGCCGAACATGATTATGCAGTCCGTCCCGAGCTCATCTCGACGTATCTTCGTCGAGCAGTTCGTTGGACTCGTCGGATATGAACATCGGTTCTCTTCCGACCGCCTCCACCCCTTGCCCTGCGGCCAACATCGAGGTGTTGTCTCAATAGGCACCGGGCCAAGGGGAGGCAGTCCTGGGGGCGCCTCGAGGCGACCTTCCGGACCTTGGGCGCAAAGGGAGCCGGACTCCCGTGGGCTCCAGGTTCGGCCCCCAGCCGAACACTGCACCGGAATCTTCGGTGGTTCGGACTCCGGCGGGCGACCCCCTGTTAAGGGGGGCAAGCCGCTCGTGCCGGTGTCCTCTGTCTATCCAGAGGCACCGGACAACTTGCTGGAAGCGCTTCGTGGCGCTTCCATCGACAAAGAGCACCGTACTATCATGAGTACGGTGATCGAGAAAGTTCAGTCCGCTAAAAATGCACTGACTGAAGCTTGCGCCAGCCTCCTAACAGGCTTTGAGGTAAGCAATCAAAATATAAGAAAATATTACAGCATAGATAGTAGCCCCTGATGCTCTGTTCGGTGTTCGAGTAGAAAGGCCGAATAGAGGATCAAATGATGACTCAGGAGTCTAATCAGAATATATCTATGTGTATGTGCAGGCTTCGCAGCTGGCTGCTGCCGCACGTACTGCGAAAGCCTCTGCGCTGAAGCAGGACTTGGAGCGGTCCGAGAACGAGCTTGGCCTTACCAAGAGGCAGCTCGAGGAGAGCAAAGGTAAGCAATACCTTGTCTATATATAAAATAAAAGAAGTTCGGGTGTAAAGTAACAGGATCATCATGAATTTTCCAGGGGGCACGGCCGAAGTGGCGACCCTGAAGAAGGCGCTGTCCAAGGCCAAAGACAAAGCGGCCAAGGAGCGCATTGAACGGGAGAAAAAATAAGCCCGCGTGGCCGAGGTGCAGCAAGAGCTCGAGGCTCTCGCCAAGAAACACGAGTCCTTGGATCTTGACTCTAAGACGCGAGAGTCCAAGCTTGAGAAGGCGCTCGAAAGTGCCCGACGTGCCAAGGCTGAAGCCCACAAGGCCCTCTAGGAGATTGATGCGGTGACGAAGATAGCAACGGGTAAGGCATTCAATATGCAAAGCAAGCATGTGAAGGAAACTTTCCTTTTTCTTACCCGAGTTCGGAGCTCTCCAGGAGCGTTTGCAGATCTTCCCCGCAGTGTACTGGATGCCGCAGAGTCTTATCGAGCTAAGGAGGGGAGCTCGACAAAGAAGTTGTTCTGGTCTTAGTATACTGGGACCGAACACCCCGTGCCCTTGAGCGACCATCTAAAGTAGTTGGTCGAGCTTCACAAGGCGGCCGAACAAGCCATGAGGGGCCTTATAGTCTGGATGTGGCCTGGCGAGCCC
The DNA here is from genome assembly GCF_018294505.1 of Triticum aestivum. Classification (NCBI taxonomy): domain Eukaryota; kingdom Viridiplantae; phylum Streptophyta; class Magnoliopsida; order Poales; family Poaceae; genus Triticum; species Triticum aestivum. The sequence continues at coordinate 505,669,791 of NC_057800.1, read as the reverse complement.
CTGTCCGGCAGCTACTTCGGTCTGGTGAGGCGGCTTGTTGACGCCTGCCCACGGCTTGAAGTCATAAAGCGGTCCGTCTGCATCGAGGGTGCTCGCAGGGCTTTTGCCCGGGCGAAGGTGCACTGGGCGAAGCTGGACACCGTGAAGCTGGTGAAGCAGGGGCCGCTGGAGGGCAAGGAGCATCGCTGCCCTGAGATGTATTATGAGAGTGTCCTGAAGGGTTCCCGCCTTGTGGCGGATGAATGTGCCAGGGATGTAATTTTTGAATGAACATGCTCGTGTGATCCTGTAATATGAAACAAGTTCATCTGCGCTATGCAACACTTTTTTAATTTGAAATATTACCTTCTGTGCGTCCGTTTACAAAATCTGAGAGCAGGCCAGTCGTCGGCTTCTGCCCCCATGTAACTAGTACTAGGGTGTTCGGGATAAACCTGAGCACTCTTTACCCCAATTTTGGGTCCTTCAAGGGAGGTGTTTAGTGCAACGAACGAGGCAATCGGACTATAATGCTTTGTCACTCTCACTTAGCCCTAGAAGTCTACAATTTTAAATTTTGGCGAAGCCCCTAGTATTCGGAAGGCCGAATTTGGGGCGCTATACACACCTAAGCCGGACAAGGCCGACTCCTCGCCCGAAGTGGAAAAGGTCTTTAAGGACTTGAGACCTCTTGAACAGCGACCAGTCTCTCGCCTTATCATGACAGTCAGTTTTCGGCTTTCTCTACTGAGGTGCTCGTCCGGAAGAACCGGGACACAATCGCAGTAGTTCTCCCACCGCTACCTTAGCCGATATAGCGGAAAGTAAGGTACCAAAGCATGGGAGCCAGGCAAACCCAACTATTTACCCAAGACATGATTCAGAGCTGATGCATATAATGCTATAAGTTCGGGTGCCGCACTGTCGAAAGTGTTCGAACTTCTCGCGCTGTATTATGGGGTAAACGAAAGCCCCTGGCGTACTGACCGTACCCGAATTTATGGGTGCGGATTGTCGTAAATGGACATAAAGGCAAAAAAAGAATGAATAATGCAATAATAGACTAATGCTATGCATTGTTATTTAAATAATACGTCGAAGCGTACTGGTACAGGTAGTGCAATAAGAAAAAAGTAGGACTATTCGAAATGTCCTATCCAAGGGCAAGCTGCGTATGGAGTAGAAATCGGGTATTATTATTAGAGACCACCTGGGGGTTCCTGTGTACATCTTAGCTTCTTGCCGCCTTGGTTGTTCCTTCCCGTAATTTTTCCGGCAATCATACTGCCGAAAAGGGCTTCCAGAGAGTTAGGCCCTGAAAGAGAAAAGAAATGATAAAGATATACAACCCCTAGGGCGGTTAAGCCGCATTGCGGGACGTGCCCTGATCGTGCCACCGCCTGTGTCCATGGTATTTTCAGTGCGTAATTATGTACGCGCAGCACGGATTTTGTCGCTTGACTGGGACTGGGACGGGGGCCGAATTTCTAGGTGAGGTCTGAACGTGCCAGGAGATCCTGTTGCAATTTACTATGGACACGCTTGAAGGTGTTCGGGGGCTGTATCGCCAAATTAGTGGTTTGCCTTGAAAGGCTGCTTTGTGCTTCTGCTGCAAGGGCCGCAGTGTGCTCTTCCATGCGGAGCGAGCGTTATGTGTTTCCATTCACTGTTATGACCCCCCGAGGTCGTGGCATCTTGAGCTTGAGGTATGTGTAATGTGGTACTGCATTGAATTTTGCAAATGCAGTTCGTCCGAGCAGTGCATGATAGCCACTGCGAAATAGGACGATGTTGAAGATTAACTCCTCGCTTCGGAAGTTGTCCGGTGATCCGAAGACCACTTCTAGTACGATTGAGCCCGTGCAATGGGCCTCTACACCTGGGATGACGCCCTTAAAGGTGGTTTTGGTGGGTTTGATCCTCAAGGGATCGATGCCCATTTTTCACACTGCATCCTGATAGAGCAGGTTTAGGCTGCTGCCGCCATCCGTAAGGACTCGAGTGAGGTGAAATTCGTCGATGATGGGGTCTAGGACCAGTGCGGCGAATCCGCCATGACGGATACTAGTGGGGTGGTCCCTGCGATCAAAGGTGACCGGGCAGGCAGACCATGGGTTGAACTTTGGGGCGACGGGCTCCATCGCATAGACGTCCCTTAGTGCACGCTTCCGCTCCCTCTTGGGAATGTGGGTTGCGTATATCATGTTCACCGTATTCACTTGTGGGGGGACCCCTTCTGTCCTCCTGTGTTCGGCGGCCGGGGCTCCTCCTCGTCATCACTATGCAGCCCCTTGTCCTTGTTTTCGGCATTTAACTTGCCGGCCTGCTTGAACACCCAACATTCTCTGTTGGTGTGATTGGCTGGCTTGTCGGGGGTGCTGTGGATTTGACACGAGCGATCCAGTATGCGATCCAAACTGGACGGAGCCGGAGTACTTCTTTTAAATGGCTTCTTCCGCCGACCGCTGAATCCGGCATTGACTGCCGTATCCTCGGTGTTATCGCCGTTATTGCGGCGCTTTGGTCTATTATGACGTTGTCTGCCATTGGCACCTTTGGTATCCGAAGTGCCCGGATTCCTCGATGTGTTATTGCTGCGAGCCAGCCAGCTATCCTCGCCCGCGCAAAAGCAGGTCATGAGTGTCGTGAGCGCTGCCATAGACTTCGGCTTCTCCTGGCCAAGGTGGCGGGCAAGCCACTCGTCACGGATGTTGTGCTTGAATGGCGCTAGGGCCTCTGCGTCCGGACAGTCGACAATTTTATTTTTCTTAGTCAGGAACCGAGTCCAGAATTGTCTGGCCGATTCCCCTGGCTGCTGAGTTATATGGCTCAAGTCATCAGCATCCGGTGGTCGCACACACTACAAAAAAAGACACATCTGTGACATTTTGGGCCGAACGAAAAAAATTTCTATCATACATATGACACTTCTATGACGATAATTGTGACAAAACCCGGTATCATCATAGATGTGGTGGGCTCCTACTTCTATGACAAAAAATCATGACAGAAAATGGGCTTTTCGTCCTGGGCGGGCCGGAGACGCAGTTGCATGACATTCTTTGGGCCGTCCATGACGGAAAAAACTGTGGTAGAAGCGAGGGCGAGGAAAATTTCAGGGAGTTCCCGGTTAGTGTGGGAGGTCGGGGGCCGAACGATGCGCATTTCTCTCGTACCCGTACACATGTGTGTGTGCAAGGTGTTGGCTCTAACTAAAACCGAGCGAGGCGTTGGGCTCTAAATGAACCCGAGCAATTGCACTACAGGCTACGCGTTACTGAACCCGAGCAATCGATTGATGTTAACTGAACCTGATCGAGCGATTCCTTCGCTACTGCTGCTAACTGAAGCCGATCGATGCTGCCTCTAGATGAATAGTGAGCGTTGCGGGGGGGGGGGGGTTGGATGAATAGTGAGCGGTGGCGTTGCCTCTAGAAGAACAGGACCCCGTGGTGTGGTGGAGTGCTGGATGAACAGTAGACGGTGGAGGGGTGCCCGTGGAGGGGTGGTTGAACAGGACCCCGTGGTGTGGAGGGCTGGATGAACAGTAGATGCTGGAGGGGTGGTTGAACAGTAGCCAGTGGAGTAGCGCGCGGTGGAGGCTGGATGAACAGGAGCCTGTGAAGGCTGGAGGAGGTCGACGGTAGCCCGTGGAGGCTGGAGGAGGTCGACGGTGGAGATGAATAGTATCCCGTGGAGTCCCGTTTTGCAGTACGCCACACCCCTCCCGATGAACAGGACCCCTGTTTCGACCGTAGCACTCCAACACAAGTCCATTTCGTCCGTTTTGCGGTACGCCACACCCCTCCCGATCAACAGGATCCCCGTTTCGACCGTAGGAGGTCCGTTTCTTCCGTTTTGCGGTACACCACACCCCTCCCGATCAACAGGACCCCCGTTTCAACTATAGGAGGTCCGTTTCCTCCATTTTGCGGTACTCCACACCCCTCCCGATCAATAGGACCCTGTTCCAAACATAGGAGGTCCGTTTCCTCCATTGTGCAGTATGCTAGGCCTCGTTTCCATCGCATGTTCCATCCAAGCCCTCCCGATGAACACGACCACGCATTCCGTTCCGACCCAGCCGGTTGGCTCCCACGCATTCCGTTGCCTCCCCATGAACACGACGCATTCCATTGCCTCCCCATGAACACGACGACGACGTTGTTTGTCCGTTCTGACCCAGCCATGTACACGAGCCCTGGCCGTACGTATGCGCGAGTAGGCATTCGAGACCCCGCCCGTATGTACACATACATGGCCGTATTTTCTTTCTTGCACCCTGGCCGATGTACGTACGTGTACATGCTATGTGCGCGCCTCTACTACGACACGTACGCGCCTCTACTACGACACGTGTGCGCCTCTACATCCACCAGTATATATGTACATAAACGTTCGCGACCAGAATGACAATGCTACGTACGCTTCGACCAGGTGGGTCCCGACTGTCAGGCACTTCCTTGCCTGTGAATATGTAGCTGGTGGGTCCCAGCAGTGAGGGGGGCGAATTGTTTTTTTTGCTCGGACGCACTTCCTTGCGTGCGAAGATGTAGCTGGTGGGTCCCAGCAGTCAGGGCAATCGTTTTTTTCGCAAAATATGGTGGGTCCCCGCTGTCAGGTGGAGGAATAATTATTTTGCACATAATAAGGAGGCACTTCCTTGCTGCGGCCGTGGACCCAGCTGTCAGCCTCTCCACGTACAGTCCACGTCCGATGGAAGCCGTTCCTTGACCACGTTGACCACGCCGCGCCGAGAGAACCAGGGCGGTGGATGACGGCGAGGCCTAGGAAGGGGACAACGCAGAGCGGGGAAGACGCGGCAGTGGATGCCCACGCGTAGACGAGTACGAGGGTTCACTGGTTCGCTGCGGTGTGAGGTTGCCGTCACCACAGAATAACAAGGGGTGTGGGTGAGTAGAGGGATGGCCTGGCCAGCGGTGGGAGTAGTAGGGGTGGTGAGGCCTCCGCTGCATCGCAGCCGACCACGAGAGGCAGGAGCACGAGGCACGACCGGCGCTGGTTTGGGCAGCTGGAGCAAGAAGACCAGAGGTTGAAGAAGCACTACGGTCGTTGGATGGACATCGTACGGTCACAGGTGCTAGAATCGTGCATATTGACTAAGTTGACAAAGCCCTCCGTCCACGTCAACTTAGTAGGCCCACAAGTCAGCCTGCCACTATACTGGGTCCCAGCTAACAGGGGGTGTCAGTGTCAAAACTGGCGGATCTCGGGTAGGGGGTCCCGAACTGTGCGTCTAGGCGGATGGTAATAGGAGACAAGGGACACAATGTTTTTACCCAGGTTCGGGCCCTCTCGTTGGAGGTAAAACCCTACTCCTGCTTGATTAATATTGATGATATGGGTAGTACAAGAGTAGATCTACCACGAGATCAAAGAGGCTAAACCCTATAAGCTAGCCTATGGTATGATTGTCCTTCGTCCTATGGACTAAAACCTCCGGTTTATATAGACACCGGAGAGGGCTAGGGTTACACAGAGTCGGTTACAATGGGAGGAGATCTACATATCCGTATTTCCAAGCTTGCCTTCCACGCCAAGGAAAGTCCCATCCGGACACGGGACGAAGTCTTCAATCTTGTATCTTCATAGTCCAAGAGTCCGGCCAAAGGTTATAGTCCGGCTATCCGGACACCCCCCTAATCCAGGACTCCCTCAGTAGCCCCTGAACCAGGCTTCAATGTAGACGAGTCCGGCGCGCAGATTGTCTTCGGCATTGCAAGGCGGGTTCCTCCTCCGAATACTTCATAGAAAATTTTGAACACAAGGATAGTGTCTGACTCTGCAAAATAAGTTCCACATACTGCCATAGAGAGAATAATATTTACACAAGTCTAATCTGCTGCCTATTCCATAGCGTTCACGCCACAGCCAAGCCTTTATTGAACCATTTTTACTATCCCACCTCAGCGTTGCGAGGCGATTTCCCTGGCATGTCTTGTCGAAGCAGAGATCGTGTCCCCTTTGTTTACGGGATTCTCATCAACCCAATCATGCCCTTTGGTGTGTCTCCTCGATCAAAGCGAGTCCCAAACGGTCACGGGGAGGGCTCTTGGTATTCAACCTCTTATAGAGAGACCAAGGCCTTACACCTTTCTTTTGATCTCAATCGAATTCGCCCTTCGCCTCGAGTTCCAACACCCAAGGCCCCAGATTTCAGGCGCTTCGGACCTTCGACGATGTCCGGCTCCGACCTTCGAGGCCGATGGACGCCTTCCTCCATCACGGAGGAAGACGTGCTAAAGCTGAGAGAGGCCAGGTTTTTGACCGGCGAAATCTCGCATAGGCTGCCTGCTCACGGGCAGGTTATTCCTACTCCCAAGCCTGGTGAGAGCGTGGTGTTCGTGTCTCACTTCCTCCGAGGGCTAGGCTTCACGACGGATCCCTTCGTGAGGGGGCTCATGTTTTATTATGGGCTGGAATTTCATGACTTAGCCCCGGAGTCCATCCTCCACATCTCATCGCTCATTGTCGTGTGCGAAGCCTTCCTCCGTATTACTCCTCACTTCGGACTACGGCTTAAGACCTTTAAAGTAGAGCCGAAGATGATTGAGGGATAGCACGTGGAGTGCGGAGGCACTGTTATAAGCAAGAATGCTGACGCTCCATGGCCCGAGGGCTCTTTTCAAGAGGAGTTCAGCTTATGGCAACAAGAGTGGTTTTATATCACAGCTCCCAGGAGTACCAAGTGGGTGGCGCTGCCTGCTTTCCGCTCGGGTCCCCCGCCACGACTGGCATCATGGGTCAATAAGGGGTTGGACTGGGGTCGGCAAAGGATGTGCCCCTGTTGCAGGGTCGCATCCGAGATCTCCTAGAAAGAGACATCAGTATGGTCGTGGTGACGCAGGTTATGTTAATTCGCCGAGTTCTGCCCTACAAACATCGCCCCTCCGCCTGTGGGAGTTCAACCCGAAGGGACCACGAGTTCTCCAACATTTTCTTGGCATGAAGCCCGTGGAAATGTACAAATTGTTCTTCGGACCACAAGTAGTGTGTCCGGATTCTACAGAGGACGCAGGTCTGAGCTGCAATCATCTGGATACTCAAGTAAGTAGCCCTGTGCCCGGACACACCATCCGTTCATTTATCACAACATCACCCTTAAAAGAGTTGTCTTTGAAACAGGAGTGGGTAGAGAAGGCGAAGTTAATCAGGTGTCTGGCCCCCCTTCCCGAGACCTCGCCGGATCCTGTGTTAACCAGGATGCTGGAGATCGTGCCTTCGGAAGAAAGTGAAGGGGGGACAAAGAAGCTGCTGCCTCCTCGAAGGAGGCTGTCTGCAAAGGAGGAATCGAAAATTCCTCTACTCAGGGGAGGAAGAGGATTGCCTCTGAAGACCCGGAGTCCATGGTCTCAAAGCGGGGGAAGAAATCTTCGCCAGAGGGTCCTGTGCCGGGGGATGCCTCAGCCGTACTATGCCCTCAAGGGGATCAGCCCTCCACCGAGCCGTAAGTAGAGAGGGGAGGTTTAAAATGAGAGAAATCCTTGTTTTATTTCTGAGGAAAATAACCGAAATTTTACCTTGTAGTTCGGATCTCAGCCCTTCTCAGCAGAGCTCATCTTCAGGGGATCTTCTTCCGGAGATGATGGAGAGCGGAACGCCTCCCCCTGCCGTACCGCCTTATGAGGCGGGCGATCCTGAGGTACCGTCGCGAAGGGTTTCTCCGAATCCGGTAGGGCCGGAAGGCAGTCATATGGCCCCCCAAGGCCATCTGTGTCCGGTCTTTGAAAAAGGCCATCGAACGAGTCCGGCACCGCCTGGTGCTTGGTCAGATGAACTGAAGGATCTATTAGGGCGAGCTTCTATCTCAGAGGAACACCGTACATTGATGGGTACGGTAATTGAAAGGATTTCGTCCGCTGAAAGCGGGTTGCACGAGGCTGTCAGGAGTTTATTGACAGGTTTTGAGGTACGCGAGGTGATGTACCTTTTGATAGTTCCGCATATAAGATGCGCCCTGTGTAGATAGTAGCGCCTGAGACTATGTGTGTTGTCGAAGACGACAACACGTAGATGATCATAGTCCCAGGTGTAATTTTGCCGCCTTCCTATGTAGGTGGCGAAGTGTCATGTGGCCAGCCGGACTGATGAATTTGCCGAGCTAATGCGGCAACTTGACATGGCAGATGCCGACATCGCGCTTGTCAACAAGCAGCTTGACGAGGCACAAGGTATGTAATTTCTCCGGAGACACCTGGTAAGAGGAGCTTGATGCCAGTATCTTACAGTGTGTGTGCTTGATGCAGATGGGGCCGCTGCCATGGAGAACCTTCGGGCGGAACTTGCCCGAGCCAAGGAGCAAGCCAGGAGAAGTGATGCGGCTGCCGTAAAGGCAATTGAAGAGCCGAAAGCCGAACAGGCTGCTCACTACCGAAGCAAGAAGGAAATGGCCGAAGTGGCTGTGAAGTTAAAGAACGCTGCTGATCGCTGCAAGCTTCTTGAAAAAGAAGATCCAACGAAGCGGACAGACCTGGAGAAGGCTGAGGGAGTCTTGGATTAGGGGGTGTTCGGGTAGCCGGACTATACCTTCAGCCGGACTCCAGGACTATGAAGATACAAGATTGAAGACTTCGTCCCGTGTCTGGATGGGACTTTCCCTAGCGTGGAAGGCAAGCTTGGCGATGCGGATATTCAAGATCTCCTACCATTGTAACCGACTTTGTGTAACCCTAACCCTCTCCGGTGTCTATATAAACCGGAGGGTTTTAGTCCGTAGGACAACTTCATCATACAACAATCATACCATAGGCTAGCTTCTAGGGTTTAGCCTCCTTGATCTTGTGGTAGATCTACTCTTGTACTATCCATATCATCAATATTAATCAAGCAGGACGTAGGGTTTTACCTCCATCAAGATGGCCCAAACCTGGGTAAAACATCGTGTTCCTTGCCTCCTGTTACCATCCGGCCTAGACGCACAGTTCGGGACCCCCTACCCGAGATCCGTCGGTTTTGATACCGACATTGGTGCTTTCATTGAGAGTTCCTCTGTGTCGTCGCCTTTAGGCCCGATGGCTCCTTCGATCATCAACAACGATGCAGTCCAGGGTGAGACTTTTCTCCCCGGACAGATCTTCGTCTTCGGCGGCTTCGCATTGCGGGCCAAGTCGCTTGGCCACCTTGAGCAGATCGAAAGCTACGCCCCTGGCCATCAGGTCAGGTTTGGAAGCCTAAACTACACGGCTGACATCCGCGGGGACTTGATCTTCGACAGATTCGAGCCACAGCCAAGCGCGCCGCACTGTCTCGATGGGCATGATATAGCTCTACCTCCAAACAGCGCCTTGGAGGCCGCACATGCATTGGTTCCGACCATTGATTCGGAGCCTACTGCGCCGATCGAGGATCAGCGGTTGGACGCTGCCTCAGCAGCTGCGATCTCAGAGGTGATCCAGCCAAACTCCAGCCCCGCACTCCGCATGGCCCGTGACTCCGAGGAGCCGAATTCCTTTCCGAACTCCAAGCCCCCTGCGCCCCTGCTGATAGAATCCAATTGGGCGCCGATAATGGAGTTCACCGCCGCAGACATCTTTCAGCACTCGCCCTTCGGCGACATCCTGAATTCGCTAAAGTCTCTCTCTTTATTAGGAGAGCCCTGGCCGGACTACGGTCAGCAAGGATGGGATTCGGATGATGAAGAAATTCAAAACCCACCCACCACCCACTTCATAGCCACTGTCGACGACTTAACCGACATGCTCGACTTCGACTCCGAAGACATCGACGGTATGGACGACGATGCAGGAGACAACCAAGAACCAACGCCTATAGGGCATTGGACAGCCACCTCATCTCATGATGTGTACATGGTGGATACCCCTAAAGGAAGCAACAACGAGGAAAACGGGGATGGAAAGAGGGATCGATCTCTCGAAAAACAATCAAAGCGTCGGTGTAAACGCCGACCCAAGCCCCGCCTCGATAAAGACCCAGCCATAGAGCAGGATGAGCCAGTAGATGACGAGCATGCCTTAGAGCAACCGTCCCAATAGGACAACCCGGATAGAGAAACCGAACATCCCTCCCCCGGCGAAAATGGCATTCCAGACGACCCTACGCCGGACAAGCCCACGAAGTAGAAGAACCTCCACAAACGGATCATTGCAACCGCACGCAGCATGAAAAAGCAGAAGCGGAAGCTAAAAACTGCGGAAGATGCACTCAGGATCAGATGGAGTAAAGTAATCAATACCACAGACAAATACGGCGACAGTCGCCGCACTAAAAGCTATCCGAAGAGAAAGCTACTGCCTAAATTCGATGAGGAGGCCTTAGAGCCCTCGCATTCCAAAAGTGAGAAAGCCACACGGTCAGATAGACGACCCCATGGCCAGCATAAAGCGGCAAGCAGCGCCGCACTTAAGCCGGCATGCGACCCACTTAAGGATTCGCATCATGGCCCAGCCAGGTCCATTTACGGGCCAAGAAAGCAAGCTCTCGTAAGCAATGCAATAAAGCCATTATCAGAATCCGGCACACCCAAATACAGGGGTGCCGCACACCCCCTATGTTTCACCGATGAGGTCCTGGATTATGAATTTCCAGCGGGATTCAAACCCGTAAACATAGAGGCATATGATGGAACAACAGACCCTGGAGTCTGGATCGAGGATTATATCCTCCACATACATATGGCTAGAGGAGATGACCTCCACGCCATAAAATACTTACCCCTCAAGCTTAAAGGGCCAGCCTGGCATTGGCTCAAAAGCCTTCCTGAAAACACAATCGGAAGTTGGGAAGAGCTCGAGGATGCTTTCCGAGCAATTTTTCAAGGGACCTATGTCCGCCCTCTGGATGCAGACGATCTTAGTCACATAACTCAATAGCCTGGAGAGTCAGCTCGGCAATTCTGGAATAGATTTCTTACTAAAAAGAATCAGATAGTCGACTGTCCTGACGCTGAAGCCTTAGCGGCTTTCAGGCATAATGTCTGAGACGAATGGCTCGCCAGACACCTTGGCCAAGAAAAGCCAAGAACAATGGCCGCACTAACAAGCCTCATGACCCGCTTTTGCGCAGGAGAGGACAGCTGGTTGGCAAGATGCAGCACTAGTGACCCAAGTACATCCGAAACTAGGGATGGAAACGGAAAACCGCGATGCAATAAGGACCATCGCCGGACTAAGGAAAAAAGTCTGAAGAGCACGGCAGTCAACACCGGATTCAAAAGCTCATGACAGAATCAGAAAAAGCCTTCCCTCCAAGATAACAGGGACGACCTATCCAACCTAAACAAAATCTTGGATAGGATATGTCAAATACACAGGACTCCCGGAAAGCCTGCTAACCATACCCATAGAGATTGTTGGGTTTTCAAACAATCCGGAAGACTCAACGCCGAACACAAGGGGCTCGACACACCAAGTGAAGACAAGGACGAACCCCAAAAGCAGAGTACCAGGAAACAAAAGAATTTCCCACAAGAAGTAAAAACAGTAAACTTACTCCACATAACAAAACGTGCGGCGCCCATAAAGGTACGCGCCCCACGGCCTATCCCAAAGGAATCCTGCCACTGGTTGTCAAAACCAATCATCTTCGATCATCTGGATTATTCTAGAAGTGTCAGGTACCCAGGCTGGACTGCCCTGGTACTCGATCCAATAATTGGCAGACTCCAGTTTTCAAATGTCCTTATGGACGGTGGCAGCGGACTCAACCTGATATATCAGGACTCAATCCGCCACATGGGGATCGACCCAAAAAGAATTCGCCACAGCAAAACCTCCTTTCAAGGAGTAACGCCAGGTCCGGACACCCATTGCATGGGTTTTCTCCGGCTCGAGGTTATTTTCGGCTCTGCCGATAACTTCCGTCGCGAAAAGCCGACTTTCCACATCGTCCCATTCTCAAGTCGCTATCAAGCACTATTGGGACGCGAAGCTTTCGCCCGCTTTAACGCAATACTGCAGTATGCATCTCTTACGCTTAAGATGCCCGGTCCACGCGGCATCATCTCCTTAAAGGGGAAGCAGTGAGAACACCTCCCCCAAGCGAAGGATTGTGCGGCCGCTTTAACAGCCCCACAATACAATGGCTTCACCAGCCAGAACATTGGAACAGGTCATTAAGACCACGGACACGGATAGACGAGTCCGGACAAAAGTATCGTTGATAAAGGCTTAGTGGCCATATACCCCTGCACTAGGGGCTTCACACGTATAAAATAAGGAGAGAATTCCTTATTTGGCCCTTTCTTAAAATTTACTTCCTTATTTGACCCAAGTAAAAAAAATTCCCTATATGACACCCAAAGTAAATTTTGTTCCTTATGTGACACTTCCGTCCATTTTATGCACTAACGGTGTTAAATGTGAGACAAAAAGACCATTTTGCCCCTAGTGCATTGTGTAATTATCGCGGATGTAGTAAAAAAAGGCAAACAGTTCATACATATTTTAGTGATGTTCAATGGATGCTGCACATGTATGTGTATGCTTCAATATTTCGTTCCTTAGGTAAACTGGTCTGTGCGTGTAAAAACTGTACAAAACATCTGTAAAAATTATACTAGCATATCCTTTTTTGCGTAATAGCAATATCTATGATCAGTACTACAGAGTCGACGGACGATTAGCCAACGACGCTGTAGCGGTCTCGGCCTTGGGCGTCCAGGCACATGGCGCCACAGGCACGGCTGCTCATACGTAGTGCCATGAGTGGCCGACGGCGCCGGCATCGCCTGCGATGCGCGGCAGACCCGAACTCGTGATTAAAGATACGCGCATGGTTTATACGCAGTGCCATGAGTTGCACCGGAGGCTTTATAAAGGTGCTGCACATTCCGTAGCAATTTTAAATCTGAAGAGACTCTATCTAAACCTAGGTACGTCGCATGCGCAGCAATTTTTAGTGAAACGTATCAAAACCGTTCGCTGATAACAAAAGTTACGGAGTGAGGCGGCCAGCTCCATGCCATGTGGGCCTTGGGTTGTTGAGTCACCGTGGATAGTTGGGTGCAACTCGTACACACATTAGTAAAAAAAAGTTTACATGGCTGCATGCATGCACGCCAATTACAAACTTGACTAGTTTTGCATGCACGTATTTCTCGATTTTGGCAATTATTTCTCTAAAATCAAAGTGTAAAACTTCAATCTTTTTACAACACTCTATTCTACATAATGAACTCTACAAATAGAGTCCAATATTGGATATATTCTTTTTTCATAAATTTCTAGCAATACGTGGGACCTACACATCATCAACACTACTTCGATAGATTCAAGTTATATTTTTCTCACAAAGACGCAGAACAGATTACGTGAGAAAAAAAATATTGGAGCATACATATACATCTGCATCTTCCATTGAACACCCCTAAAATATGGGTGGACTAATTACTTTTTCACTACATCCATGTAGTTACGCAATGCACTAGGGGCAAAATGGTCTTTTTGCCTCCCACTTAACAATGTTAGTGTCAATAATGGACGAAAGTGTCATATAAGGAACAAAATTTACTTTAGGTGTCAAATAGGGTAGAAAAATTTATTCTGGGCCAAATAGGGAAGCAAATTTTAAAAAAGGGCCAAATAAGGAATTCTCTCTAAAATAAGAGACAATAAAGCTCAGTTTTTCATATTTTACTTTACACTTTGTTTATTTCATATAACTTTTGTTCGGCATGCCCCTTTTTCAACTTAGTTGCTCTCTTTTTATAGATGAACGTCGTGCTGCACCCGTCCAGGATACGGCACAACGGAGACACAGGCGTAGACGTGTAGTAGGGACCCGTTCCAAGGATTCTTTTCAGATTAAGACCCTACGTAAACCTTTTTTACTGTCTCTTGTTGATACACATCCCCTGGTTCTATGACCAAGGAGGAGGCTGGCGTCTTGGCATGTGGCCACGTCAGAATTCTTGCGCGTACCTGGACACTAGGGGCTTATACCTTAGAGCGTTACCTCGCCCGCTCTCATAAAGACCGAATACCTTAGGGAGTGTTCGGCGTCGCGAGTTTGGCCTTATATGCATCAGCTCCGAGTCATGATTTTGGTCAAATGTTGGGTTGCCCGGCTCCTGTGTTCGGCCGCCTTACATTCCGCTCTATCGGCTAAGGCGGCACCAGGAGAACTACTGCGATTGTGCCCTGGTTCGGCCAGGCGAGCACCTCAGTAGGGAAAGCCAAAAACCGACTGTCATGATATGGCGTGACACTGGTCAACCACTCGATGAATCTCCGGAATCTGTAGGATTCCTCCGCATTAACAAAGGGCCGTTTCCCGGCCAGGCACATACGCGCCCCGAATTCGGGCGAGCGCAGTCGCCACCAGGGCTACCTAAATAGTCCCATTGTCAAGCTCCTATGGCTAAGTGAAAGTGTTAAAGCATTATAGTCCGGTTGCCTAGCTCGCTGCGCTATCACCTCCTTTGTAGGACCAAGACGTTGGATTAAGTGTGAAAATGCGCCTTCTGCGAGCACCCCCGCAGTATGTGCGTGGGGGCTGAAGCCAACGACTGCAATCTTTCAGATTTTGTATATATATCTTAAAACAGCCGCACAGGAGGTGTTCCAAATACTTGAAGGCACAAGTATAAAAGGCTACTACAATTCCTCAATATATTGCTTTATAATTACATATGCTATCAGAACATAGCATCCTTCGAGCACTGCGTCTCTATTACACGAGCGCCTTCAAGGACTTCCTGAAAATAGTGCTCGGAGGGTACTTAGCTTTTGTCCGAATCTTGGGATGCAACAACGGTGGTCTCCATCTCTGCCCAGTATGTCTTGACACGGGCAAGAGCCATCCGTGCGCCCTCTATGCATGCTGACCTCTTCATCGCATTGATACGTGGCACCGCGTTAAGGAATTGCTGCACCAAGCTGAAATAACTCTTCGGCTCAGATCTCCCTAGCCACAGATGACCCATGACGTACTTCATGGCGAGTCCGGACAATCTATTCAGTTTGGCCCATTGAGCCAGATGATCGTCCACTACCAGTGGACGCTCTGGATTCTGGAACTGCGACCAGAAAAGCCTTTCCCTTCGCGATCTTCTTAATCTTGAAAGTATTCGGTCGCATCAGCAGCACTCGCTGCCAAATCCAGATAGGTGTCCTCCGCACTCCACATCCGGTCCAACGGAGCAAACTTCGGATCGCAATACTTCCTCCGCAGCATAAAGGGCTTTCCAGCTGCAACCTGTCCGGCCTGACGCAGCTCCTCCTTCGCAGCTCTCATCGTAGAGCGAGCGTCCTTGGCATCAGCAACGGCCTTCTCTAAGTCCGTCTGTCTCGCCCGGTCTTCTTTCTCAAGAAACTTGCAATGGTCAGCAGCACTTTTTAACTTCACAGCCATCACGGCCATCTCCTTCTTGCTTCGGTAGTGAGCAGCCTGTTCGGCTCTCAGCTCTTCAAGGGCCTTCTCGGCAGCTGCATCACTTTTCCTGGCTTGTTCCTTAGCTCGGGCAAGTTCCGCCCGAAGACTCTCCACGGCGGCCGCACCATCTGCGTCAAGCACACACATTGTAAGATACTGGCATAAAGCTCCTCTTACCAGATGCCGCCCAAGGAATTGCATACCTTGAGCCTCATCAAGTCGCTCGTTGACGAGCGCGATGTCGGCATCTGCCACGTCAAGTTGCCGCTTTAGTTCGGCAAAATCATCAGTTCGGCTCGATTCCGGACACTTCGCCACCTGTATACAAAGGCGACATTTTAGACCTGGGATTATGATCCTCTGCGCGCCGTCAATTTTGACAACGCACAGAGTCTCAGGGGCTACTATCTACATAGGGTGCATCTTGTTTATGCGCAGCTGACAAAGAAGTACATTATCAAACGTACCTCAAAACCCGTCAGCAAACTTCTGACGGCCTCATGCAATCCGCTTTCCGCAGACAAAATCCTTCCAATCACCGTACCCATCAATGCACGGTGCTCCTCTGAGATAGAAGCTCGCCCCAGCAGAATCATCAGCTCCTCCGACCGTGCATCGGACGGTGCCAGACTCGTCCTATGACCTCCATCGAAGGCCGGACGCGGAGAACCTTGGGGGACATATGGCTACCTTCCACCCCTGCCGGATTCGGAGAAACCCTCCGCGACGACACCTCAGGGTCGCCCACCTCGCCAAGCGGTACGGCAGGGGGAGGCGTTCCACTCTCCATCATCTCCGGAAGAAGATCCCCCGAAGACGAGCTCTGCTGAGAAGGGCTGAGGTCCGAGCTACAAAGTAAAATTTCGGTTAATCTTCTCAGATAAAAAGCAAGGATTTCTCTCATCCCTCTAAAGGAAAATCTTTCTCTACTTACGGCTCGCTGGAGGGCTGATCCCTCTGAGGGCGTAGTTCGGCCGAGGATCTTCCCGGCGTCGGACCCTCTGACGAGGACTTCTCACCCCACTTTGAGTCCATGGTCTCCGGGTCGTCAGAGGTGGCCCTCTTCTTCCCCTTACGAGAGGAATTGTCGGCTCTTCCCTTCGGAGCAGCCTCCTTCGAGGAGGCCATAGTTTCCTTGTCCTCCCCCTCACTTCCCTCCAAAGGCACGATCTTCAACATCCTAACTAGCATGGGATCCGGCCTGGTCTCAGGAAGGGGAGCCGGACACCTGATCAGCTTTGCCTTCGCTATCCACTCCTGTTTAAAAGGACAACTCTTTTAGGGGCGAATTTATGACAATTTTACGAATAGAGAGTCCGGGCACAAGGTTACTTACTTGAGTATTCGGGCGATTGCAGCTTAAACCTGTGTCCTCGGTCAAATCCGGACACATTGCTTATGATTCGAAGAACATTTTATACATCTCCATGGGCGTTGCGCCCATAAAATGCTGGAGAGCTCGTGGTCCCTCCGGACTAAACTCCCACAGACGAAGGGAGCAACGTTTGCCGGGCAGTGTTCGGCGAATCAGCATGACCTGCGTCACCTTGACCAGGTTGAGGTCTCTTTCTAAGAGATCCCTAATGCGGCCCTGCAACAAGGGCACGTCTTTGGATAACCCCCAATCTAATCCTTTGTTGACCCATGACACTAGCCGTGGTGGGGGACCCGAGCGAAAGGCAGGAGGCACCACCCACTTGGTGCTCCTGGGAGCGGTGATATAGAACCACTCTCGTTGCCACAAGCCGAGCTCCTCTTGAAAGGAGCCCTCGGGCCATGGAGCATCAACATTCTTACTTATGACAGCGCCTCCGCACCCTGCGTGTCGTCCCTCGATCATCTTCGGCTCCACTCCAAAAGTCTTGAGCCATAATCCGAAGTGAGGAGTAACACGGAGGAACGCTTCACACACAATGATGAATGAGGAAATGTGGAGGATGGACTCCGGAGCTAAGTCATGAAATTCCAGCCCATAATAGAACATCAGCCCCCTCACGAAGGGATCCATCGGGAAGCCTAACCCCCGAAGGAAGTGAGACATGAACACTACGCTCTCACCGGGCTGGGGACTGGGAATAGCCTACCTTTGAGCAGGCAACCTATGCAAAATTTCGGCGGTCAAGAACTTAGCCTCTCTGAACTTTAGCACGTCCTCCTCCGTGACGGAGGAGGGCATCCATCGGCCTTGAAGGTCGGAACCAGACATTGTCGAAGGTTTGAAGTGCCTAGAATCTGGAGCCTAGGGTGTTGGAACTCGAGGCGACGGGTGAACTTGTTTTGAGATTGGAGAAAAGGAGTAAGGCCTTGGTCTCTTTATAAGAGGTTGAATACCAGGAGCCCTCCCCGTAACCGTTTGGGACTCGCCTTTAATCGAGAAGACATGCTAATGGGCACGATTGGGTTACCCACATCCATATTGATGAGAATCCCGTAAATAAAGGGGACACGATCTCTGCTTTGACAAGACGTGCCAAGGAAACCGCCTCGCAAAACACGATGAGGTGGAAAAGTGAAAATGATTCGAATAAAGGCTTGGCCGTAGTGTGATGTCACGCTGCGGAATACGTCATCGGATTAGATTTGTGTTAATATTATTCTCTCTGTGGCAATATGTGGAAACTTATTTTGCAGAGCCGGACACTACTCTTGGTGTTTACAAACTTTTATGAAGAATTTGGAGGAGGAACCCGCCTTGCAATGCCGAAGACAATCTACGCGCCGGACTCGTCGTCATTGAAGCCTGGTTCAGGGGCTACTGAGGGAGTCCTGGATTAGGGGGTGTTCGGGTAGCCGGACTATACCTTCAGCCGGACTCCAGGACTATGAAGATACAAGATTGAAGACTTCGTCCCGTGTCCAGATGGGACTTTCCCTGGTGTGGAAGGCAAGCTTGGCGATGCGGATATTCAAGATCTCCTACCATTGTAACCGACTTTGTGTAACCCTAACCCTCTCCGGTGTCTATATAAACAGGAGGGTTTTAGTCCGCAGGACAACTTCATCATACAACAATCATACCATAGGCTAGCTTCTAGGGTTTAGCCTCCTTGATCTTGTGGTAGATCTACTCTGGTACTATCCATATCATCAATATTAATCAAGCAGGACGTAGGGTTTTACCTCCATCAAGAGGGCCCGAACCTGGGTTAAACATCGTGTTCCTTGCCTCCTGTTACCATCCGGCCTAGATGCACAGTTCGGGACCCCTACCCGAGATCCGCCGGTTTTGACACCGACAAAGGCCACTACAGCAGCCAAGGATGCTCATTCTGCGATGAGGGCGATGAAGGAGGAGCTGCGTCTGGCAGGAGATATCGCGGCTGGAAAGCCCTTTATGCTGCGGATGAAGTTCGGAGATCCTAAATACGCTCTGTTGGACCGGATGTCGAGTTCGGCGGATGCATATCTGGATTTAGCTGCGAGTGCCGCTGATGTGGCCGAACATTTCCGAGATCAGAAAGATAACGAAGTGGAGAAGCTCTTCTGGTCACAATTCAACAATCCGGAGCGTCCGCTTCCGTTGACCGATCGTTTGGCCGAATGGGCCGAACTGAATAGGTTGTCCGGACTTGCCATGAAGGATGTCATTAATCATCTGTGGCCGGAAAGGCCAAAGCCAAACAGTTATTTTAGCTTGGTGCAGCAGTTCCTTGGTGCCGTGCCGCATATCAATGCGATGAAGAGGTCAGCATGCATAGAGGGTGCGCTGATGGCCGTTGCCCATGTCAAGACATACTGGGCGGAGATGGAGGCCGCCGCTGTTGCATCCCAAGATTCGGACGAAGGCCGAAT
Source organism: Triticum aestivum (assembly GCF_018294505.1). Taxonomy (NCBI): domain Eukaryota; kingdom Viridiplantae; phylum Streptophyta; class Magnoliopsida; order Poales; family Poaceae; genus Triticum; species Triticum aestivum. The sequence goes on along the minus strand of NC_057800.1, from coordinate 505,650,669 downwards.
AACTGTTGAGCACTATTTTCAGGAAGTTCTGCAAGGCGCTCGTTTAATAGAGACGCAGTGCTCGAAGGATATTATGTTCGAATAACATGTATTATTGTAAAACAATATTTTGATGAATTGTAGAAGCTTTTTATACTTGTGCCTGCAAGTATTATAATGCCTCCTGTGCGGCCGTTGAGGTATATGTGTATATAATCTGAAAGACGGTAGTCGTCGGCTTCAGCCCCCACGCATATAATGCGGGGGTGTTCGCAGAAGGCGCATTCTCACACTTGATCCAACGTCTTGGTCCATGAAGGAGGTGATAGCGCAGCGAACTAGGCAATCGGACTATAATGCTTTATCACTTTCACTTAGCCATAGTAGTTTGACAGAGGGGCTACTATATAGCCCCTGGTGGCGCCGCGCTCGCCCGAACTCGGGGCGCGTGTGTGCCTAGCTGGGAAATGGCCCTTCGTTAATGCGGAGGAATCTCGAAGACTCCGATAGGTCATCGAGTGGTTGACCAGTCTCACGCTATATCATGAAAGTCAGTTTTCGGCTTTCTCTACTAAGGTGCTCGCCTGGCTGAACCGGGGCACAATCGCAGTAGTTCTCCTGGTGCCGCCTTAGCCGATAGAGCGGAACGTAAGGCAGGAAAACACAGGAGCCGGGCAAACCCAACATTTGACCAAAGACATGATTCGGAGCTGATGCATATAAGGCCAAACTCGTGACGCCGAACACTCCCTAAGGTATTCGGTCTTTATAAAAACGGGCTGAGCAGTGCCCATGATAATAAGCCCCTGGTGTCCAGGTACATGCGAAATTCTGACGTGGCCACATGCCAAGACGCCAGCCTCCTCCTCAGTTATACTGTGAATCTAGGGGATGTGCATCAACAAGAGATAGTGAAAAAGGTTTACGCAGGGTCTTAATCTAAAGAGAATCCTTGGGACGGGTCCCTGCTGCACGTCTGTGCTTGTGTCTCTGTTGCGCCGTGTCCTGGACGGGTGTAGCACGATGTTCATCTGTAAAAGAGAGGAACTTAGTTGAAAGAAGAATAGCCATGCGAAATATATGTTGTACTAAGTAAACAAAGTATAATTCAAGATGGGGAAAATTGAGCATTATTGTCGCTTATTTTACATATGCGGAGCCCCTTGTATAGGGGTGTACGGCTACAAAAACCTTTATCAATTATAAGTTTGCTCCGAACTCGCCTAGCCGTGTCCGTGGTCTTAATGACCTGTTAGATGCTTTTGTTGGTGAAGCTATTTTAATGTGTGGCTGTCAAGGCAGCCGTATAGTCTTCTGCGCACGAGGAACATTCAATGTTTCCCTTTAGTGAGATGATGCCTCGTGGGCCGGGCATCTTAAGCGTGAGAGATGCATAATGCGGTATTGCGTTAAAGCGGGCGAAAGCTTTGCGTCCTAGTAGTGCTTGATAGCCACTTGAAAATGGGGCAATGTGGAAGGTTAGCTTTTCGCGGCGGAAGTTATCGGGGGAACCGAACATTACTTCTAGCAGGAGAGAACCCGTGCAATGGGCATCCGGGCCTGGCGTTACTCCTTTAAAGGAAGTGTTGCTATGGCGAATTTTTGTTGGGTCCATCCCAATTTTGCGGACTATGTAGCAGTTTTAGACCACTGACGTCGTCCATCAAGACTTGTGTTAAGTGGAATCCGTCGATTATCGGATCTAATACTAAGGCGGTCCAACCTACGTTCCGGATACTTTCGGAGTAATCCTGATGGTCGAAGGTGATCGGTTTTAACAACCAGTGGCGAGACTCCTTTGTGATAGGCCGCATGGCGCGTATCTCCATAGGCGCCACTTTGTTTTTCCCTTTTGTCACGTGAAGTAAGTTTACTGTTTTGACTTCTTGTGGGAAATTCTTTTGTTTCCCGGTGCTCTGCTTGTGGGGTTTGTCGTCGTCCTCACTTGGTGTATCGAGCCCCTTGTGTTCGGCGTTGAGTTTGCCGGATTGCTTGAAGACCCAACGTTCTCTGTGGGTATGGTTTGCAGGCTTCCCGGGAGTGCTGTGGATTTGACATATTTTGTCCAAGATTTTGTTTAGGCTAGATAGCTCGTCCCTGTTATTCTTGAGGGGCAGCTTTTTCTGACCCTGCCGAGAGCTTTTGAATCCGGTGTTGACTGTCGTGCTCTTCGGGCTGTTTCCCTTATTCCAGTGCTGGTCCTTGCTGCAACGCGGATTCCCATTTACGTCCCTGACTTCGGATGTACTTGGGTCGCTGGTGCTGCATCTTGCCAACCAGCTGTCCTCTCCCGCGCAAAAAGCGGTCATGAGGCTTGTTAATGGCGGCCATTGTTCTTGGCTTTTCTTGGCCGAGGTGTCTGGCGAGCCATTCGTCTCGAACACTGTGTTTGAAAGCTTCTAAGGCTTCGGCGTCCGGACAGTCGACTATCTGGTTCTTTTTAGTAAGAAATCTATTCCAGAGTTTCCGGGCTGACTCTCCAGGCTGTTGAGTTATATGACTTAAATCGTCTGCATCCGGAGGCCGGACATAGGTCCCTTGAAAACTTGCCCGAAAAGCATCCTCGAGCTCTTCCCAACTTCCAATGGTGTTTTTGGGAAGGCCTTTAAGCCAATGCCGGGCTGGCCCTTTGAGCTTGAGGGGTAAGTATTTTATGGCGTGTAGGTCGTCTCCTCTAGCCATATGGATATGGAGGATATAGTCCACAATCCAGACTCCAGGGTCTGTCGTTCCATCGTACGCCTCTATGTTTACAGGCTTGAACCCGCTGGAAATTCATGATCCAGCACCTCATCGGTGAAACATAGGGGGTGTGCGGCACCCCTGTATTTGGGTGTGCCGTAGTGTTCGGATGTTTGTTGTGTTGCATTGCTTACTAAAGCTTGCTTTCTTGGCCCGTAGATAGATCTGTCTGGGCCATCTTTTTGACGCGAATCCTTGAGTGGCTCGCGTGCTGGCTTGTGTGCGGTGCCTCTTGCCGCTCTATATTGGCCATGGGGTCGTTTATCCGACCGGGTGGCTTCCTTATTTGTTGATTGCGGAGGTTCTAAGGCCTCCTCATCAAATTCAGGCAGGAGCTTTCGCTTCGGGTAGCCTTTTGTCTGGCGACTGTCGCGTATTTGTCTGCGGTGTTGAGTACTTTGCTCCACCTGATTCTGAGTGCATCTTTCACAGTTTTGAGCTTCCGCTTCTGCTTTTTCAGGCTACGCGCAGTGGCGACGAGCCTTTTGTGGAGGTTCTTCTGCTCTAGGAACTTGTCCGACGTGAGGTCATCCGAACTGTTATCTTCGCCGGGGACGGGTTGTGCGGTTTGTTTATCCAAGTTGCCTTGTTCGGATGGTTGCTCGATGCCATGTTCATCGTTCGCCTACTCACCCTTCTCTGTGGCTGGGTCTGTATGAACGATGTCTCTGTCGAGGCGGGGCTTGGAGCGGCGCTTACGCCACCGCTTTGACTGCTTTTCGGAGGAACGACCCTTCGTTGCGTCCTCCCGTTCATCCTCGTCGTTTCCTTTGGGTGTGTCCACCATGTATACATCGTAGGATGGGGTGGCTATCCAGTTCCCTGTGGGTGCTGGTTCCTGTTTGCCTCCTACATCGTCGTCCATGCCGTCGATGTCTTCGGAGTCGAAGTCAAGCATGTCGGTTAAATCATCGACAGTGGCTACGAAGTGGGTGGTGGGTGGGCGTCGAATTTATTTGTTGTTCACATCCCAATCATGTTGGCCATAATCCGGCCAGGGCTCTCGTGACAAAGAGAGAGACCTTAGTGAATTCAGAATGTCGCCGAAGGGTGAGTGCTGAAAGATATCTGCGGCGGTGAATTCCATAATCGGCGCCCAATTGGATTCGATTGGCAAGGGTGCGGAGGGTTCAGAGTCCGGGGCAGGGTCCAGCACCTTGGAGTCATGGGCTTCGCAGAGGATAAAGCTGGTGTTTGGCTCGATCGCCATTGAGGCTGCAGCCTCCGAGGCAGTGTCTAGTCACCCGCCCTCGATCGGCGCAGTTGGCTCCGAGCTAAGGGTCGAAGCTGTTACGGGCACGGCCTCCAGGGCACTGTTCGGTGGTAGAGCTAAGTCATGCCCATCGTGACAGTGCGGCGCGCTTGGTTGTGGCTCAGATCCGTCGAAGATCAAGTCTCCGCGGATGTCAGCCGTGTAGTTCAAACTTCCAAATCTGACCTGACGGCCAGGGGCGTAGCTTTCAATCTGCTCCAGATGGCCAAGCGAATTAGCCCACAGTGCAAAGCCGCCGAACACGAAGATCTGTCCGGGGGGAAAGGTCTCACCCTGGACCGCATCGTTGTTGATGATCGGAGGAGCCATCAGGCCTAAAGGTGATGACACAGAGGAACTCTCAATGAAAGCACCAATGTCGGTGTCAAAACCGGCGGATCTCGGGTAGGGGGTCCCGAACTGTGTGTCTAGGCGGATGGTAACAGGAGACAAAGGACACAATGATTTTACCCAGGTTTGGGCCCTCTCGATGGAGGTAAAACCCTACTCCTGCTGGATTAATATTGATGATATGGGTAGTACAAGAGTAGATCTACCACGAGATCAAAGAGGCTTAACCCTAGAAGCTAGCCTATGGTATGATTGTCCTTCGTCCTATGGACTAAAACCCTTCGGTTTATATAGACACCGGAGAGGGCTAGGGTTACACAGAGTCGGTTACAATGGGAGGAGATCTACATATCCGTATTTCCAAGCTTGCCTTCCACGCCAAGGAAAGTCCCATCCGGACACGGGACGAAGTCTTCAATCTTGTATCTTCATAGTCCAAGAGTCCGGCCAAAGGTTATAGTCCGGCTATCCGGACACCCCCTAATCCAGGACTCCCTTAGGGGGGGTATTCATTTTTTTGTGTGTAATAAGGAGGCACTTCCTTGCATGCGAAGATATAGCTGGTGGGTCCAAGCTGTCAGCGGCGGTAATGTTTTTTTGCGAAATACAGAGGCCCTTTCGGTGGGTTCCTGATGTCAGGTGGAGGAATCATTATTTTGCGCGTAATAAGGAGGCATTTCCTTGCATGCGGCCATGGACCCAGTTGTTAGCTTCTCCACGTACAGTCCACTTCAGATGCATGTCGGTCGTTGACCATGTTGACCAGGCCGCGCCGAGAGCACCAGGGCGGTGGATGACGGCGAGGCCTAGGAAGGGAACAACACAGAGGCAGGGAAGACTCGGCAGTTGTTTCTCACGCGGAGGGGAGTACTACTGTACGAGGGTTTACTGGTTCGTCTACCGTCGCCAGAGAATAACAGCAGGTGTGGGTGAGTAGAGGGATGGCTAGGTCAGCGGTGGGAGTACGGTGGGGCGGTGAGGCCTGCACGGCAGCACAGCTGGCCGCTGGGAGGAGGGAGCAGGCAGTCCCGCCGTCGCTTGTTTGAGCGGCTGGAGCAGGAAGAGCAGAGATTGAAGAAGCACGACGGCCGTTTGATGGACATCCAACAGTCACTGCTTGTGCGTCAACCTTTTTTTTAGGAAAGCCTCAATCTGTGGAAATCAGCATACGACCCGTCTGCCATTATTTCTAATAATTTACAACCCATTTTCTAATTCTTAAGGTTTTTTTGGAGCCCATATTCTTTTTGTTAGCATTACAGCCCATATTGTGGCCACGGTTAAAAAATTATACGAAATTTTGCATATTTCGGTGTGGTCCGAACTATTTTTAATCCCGAAATTTCGACTGACATTCAAACTGATTTTAAAAATAAATGTATATCAATATAAAATCCAACAAATTCTCCACGCATAAAAAATAATGTAATTTAAAATCTCGAAATGAAAAAAAAGATATTTGAAACTAATTGCCAGTTTGATGTGTTTCAAAAATGTACAGCCCATTTCTCATTACTGATGGGCCATTTTCTTGGCCAGCCGAATGAAAGCTCTCGTCATCTTGAAATATTTGCAGCCCAACAGGCCTGACAAAGCGACTTACTTGGCAAATCACAAAAAAATCGGTTGTGGCCGTGGACCCAGCTGTCAGCCTCTCCACGTACAGTACTCTTCCGATGGAAGTCGTTCCTTGACCACGTTGACCATGCCGCGCGGAGAGCACCACGGCGGTGGACGATGGCGAGGCTTAGGAAGGGGACGACGCGGAGCCGGGGAAGACACGGAAGTGGAAGCCCACACGAAGAGGAGTACGAGGGTTTACTGGTTCGGCTGTGGTGTGAGGCTGTCGTCGCCGCAGGGCCTGGCCAGCGGTGGGAATAGTAGGGGCGGTGAGGCCTCCGCGGCAGCATAGCCGGCCACGGGAGGCAGGAGCATGCAGCATGACCGGCGCTGCTTTGGGCGGCTAGAGCAAGAAGACCAGAGGTTGAAGAAGCACTACGGCCGCTGGATGGACATCGTACGGTCACTGGAGCTAGAATCGTTCATATTGACTAAGTTGACAAAGCCCTCCATCCCCGTCAACTTAGTAGGCCCACAAGTCAGCCTCCCACAATGGTGGGTCCCAGCTAGCTGGGGGTATTCATTTTTTTGTGCGTAATAAGGAGGCACTTCCTTGCGTGCAAAGATATAGCTGGTGGGTCCGACATGTCAGCAGGGGGAACGTTTTTTCACGAAATACAGAGGCCCTTCCGGTGGGTCCTAGCTTTCAGGTGGAGGAATCATTATTTTGCGCGTACAGTCCACGGCCGATGGATGTCGTTCGTCGACCATGTTGACCAGGCCACGCCGAGAGCACCATGGCGGTGGATGACGGCGAGGCCTAGGAAGGGAACGACACGAAGCCGGGGAAGACTCGGCAATGGTTGCCCACGCGGTGGGGAGTATGAGGGTTTACTGGTCCTACTGCCGTCGCCGGAAAATAACAGGAGGTGTGGGTGAGTAGAGGAATGGCCTGGCCAGCAATGGAGTAGGGTGGGGCGGTGCGGCCTGTGCGACAGCACAGCCGGCCATGGGAGGCGGAAGCAGGCAGTCCCAGCGGAGCTGGTTTGGGCGGCTGGAGCAAGAAGATCAGATATTGAAGAAGCAGCATGGTCGTTGGATTAACATCCAACGATCACTGCTGCTAGAATCGTTTGTGGACTAAGTTGACAAAGCCAAAGTACACGTCAACCTAGTAGACCCACAAGTCAGCCTCCAAATCTGTCCCAAACAGCATACAGCCCGAAATTTCTAGCCAGATTCAAATTAATTTTAAATCTAAATATACCTTAATTTAAATTCAATGAAATTTTACCCGCACAAAAACAGAAATTCAAAATATCAAAATCCGAAAGAAAACAGTATTTTGGAACTAATTGCCTGTTTGCTATATTTTTTCATTTTATAGCCCATATATTATTACTTATAGCTCATTTCTTATTACTTATAGCCCATTTTCTGAGCAAAATGCATCCCTCCTCGTCTTGAAAGATTTCTGGCCCAGCAGGGCGTAGAAAAGCAAGTAGACCTACGTTGGTTATTCTGCAAAAAACAAAATAGTTGTCTAGCCATTTTCAGAAAGGAAAAAACAAACTGGGCTGGTCATGTGCTAAACATATGAAATAAAAGCCTGGGCTAGACGTGCCACGGGTCCCGCATAACCCAGTTGATACCCTTCTCCATCTTGAAAAAACAAAATTAGTGCGCGCGCTGCTAAGTCCCTACTGTCATCCTCACCATGTACAGTCATCTCCTTATTCCTCTCGGTTGTTGACCATGTTGACAACACCGGAGGGCGGCACCGCAGTGAGGGAACCAAGGTGGAGGACGATGGCGAGGCCTTAGACGGGAACGAACAGGAGTCGGGGAAGATCACAGCCAGCCGTGGGAGGCGGGAGCAGGCGGTCCCGCCAGCGCTGGTTTGGCTTTGGCGGCTCGAGGAAGAAGAGACTGAAGAAACGCGACACACGTTGAATGTCAATCCAACGGTCAAGGTTGGCACAATCGTTTGTTGACTAAGCGGACACCAAGTAGCAAACTTTTTTATATATAGAAAGAAAATCAAAGACTTGGGAAGGCGTACAGAACAAGCTAGTGTACCAGTAAAGAGACGTTGCCGAGTTTTAGAAAAAAGAAAGACGTGCTCCTGTAGCTGGTTCGAATCCAAACCTAGACTATGACTATATATGGTGCTATGCTACTCTGCAAGTAATGAAACTGACATATCCAACGTTCGCTTCTCCTCTTCTCTACTTACTCTGCCTAGCATCAGAAGCTCTGGCCGCAGCAACCATGTCCGCTGGCTGCTCGTCCACCTGCTCTTCAGCAGGCAACAACCAGATATGCGCCAAGTCGCCACCCGTACCATCGCCTGTGGGTCTCATCACACCCCCGCCGGCACGCGCACCGCAGCCGATTGCTCATCGCAACCCGCTGCCGTTGGTGTGGTGCCACTGCTGCAAATCACGCAGAGTCATCCGTCGCGTCTCAACCACAATCCGCAACCCTGGCCGAGTCTTCTACAAATGCCCGAATCATGGGGTAATAATATGTTTAAGTGTTGTTCTGCTGCTTTCAGTTGCTGATTTTTTTAATAGTTTGGTTGATGATCTTCCAATTTGATTCGTGCAGAAAAGGGAAGATTCGTGTGATTTGTATTTCTGGGAAGTTGCTGATGTGGGGGAATGCAACTACGCTGATTATTTGGTTAGCCGAGGAATCCCAATACCAGCAGGTTGGGGTGTTGGACAAGTAACTGAAGGAACGACAGAAGAGGAAGATGCAGAGCAGAAGGTTAAAGATGCAGTTCCTCTGATCATGGCCAAGCAACAGCTGCTGAACGGCCTTGACAGCAATGAGGAGATGAAAGAGCTTGTTAAGATAATGGGCAAAATCGATGTGCTCTGTAGGATGATTGTCTCTTTATTTGCAGTGTATGTAGCACTCGTGATGTATTCAGTGGCTACGACATGAGCACTTTGCTGAAACTAGTAATGAATGAAACCTGTGTAGCAGGCTGGGCATAGTGTTGTGAACATCTAATGATTTCTATTAACGGAAATCAGGGGGTATCCCCTTTTGCTCATATAAATAAATAAATAGCAGAGGCCCTGTCGGGTCAGCTTTGTTCTCATTCGAAGACGTCGAGCAAATTGCAGTCCAACAGCAAACTATGTCATCAAATTCAAGTTTCACAGCCAAATATGAGTACAACTAAACAACAATGTCATCATGTTTTAGTTGTCATACAATCACCAAACACAAATCAGCATACATAACAAGTGATGTTCTCACAGCAAAATACTAAACAACATGTTCATCAGGTTTCAGTTGTCATAGCAAACACAATTTCACATAGTAGATAAAAAACGTCTTCTGACAGGCAAATACGACAAAAGCAATGTAATCATCATCCGCAGCAGCAGCGTCAACATCTTCGCCATGTGTATCAGTCTGAATCGTAATTCCCCACGGTGTCATCTTCTTCTTCGTCCTCAACGTCCTCGAACGTTGGCTTCTTCTTGATCAACTCTTGTATGTCCACAGCACGACAGGCAATCTTTTCGCCGGCGTCATTGACGTGATGGTTCTCAAAGATATTAGGAACATCTGTGTTATCTTGTACATCAGGAGCAGTGTAAGCATCATCTTGTTGTGCAACTTCATTAAACGAATTCCTCTGCTCAAACCTTTGCAATACTCTCCAGTCATCGCTACGTGCAAATGTGTCTTCCAAGAAAAATATCTGTGTTGCTTGATTTGCCAAAATAAAAGGCTCGTTGGTCTGGTACGCCGCCTTGACATTGATGGATTTGAAATAATCATCAGCTCTGGGTTTTGCGATCCTGGAAAACAGGTTATACCAACGACAGCACAACAGAACCACACACCGATGATCCTCGAAACTGGAGATATACTGCAACTGAACAATGTCTGTTATGTTAGCATACATTTCAGTTGTCTCTTTGTCATACGTATCCGTGCTCATGATGGCACTGTTTTGTGTCTTCCTGCCTTCGTCTCGTGCAAGGGTGTTGTAGCGCACATCTCCAACAACGCAAGATTCATAATGTCTTACCCGAGTATCAGGACCCATTGCTAGTGAGTAAAGGGCATCATCAACTGCCTGCCCATCCTCCCGCATCTTCTTAACCTATGGTTAGAAAATAGACAAGCTGATCATCTTATGTACTCAATATATTAAAAAAACTGACAGTGCACTTCAAAAGCTTACATGGTTCTTGAACCATTTCGCAAATCCTGCCATAACCAGTTTGTCAATGTTTCTTGGATTTTGCGGCAGTAACTCCTCTTTGTAGATGCTGCACAACATAGTGATCGCGTCAAACATCTAAATATATAAGAATGTGCTGCAAGTTTAGTAGATTACGATGTATAAGCTGCAGTACTGCACTTACTTGATATAAGGTAGTATCTCAGGACAGTTATTCAACACATACCAAACCATTTTGTCCAAATCTTTAGGTTTGTCCTCTTGTCGACTCTTCCCTGTAACTCGAACAGAATAATCGAAAACATTGAGCCCGGGATTGTCTTCACCCACCTCTTTGCTAAGCTGATCAGCTGTTTCAATGTATTTTGAGCAGAATGTCAACGCTTCTGTAGCAATGTAGGCCTCTGCAATGGAACCCTCGGGTCTAGCTCTGTTCCTAACATAGCCCTTGAAAGTGCCTAGCCGCCTTTCAATAGGGTACATCCAGCCATACTGTACTGGACCTCTAAGTAGTGCCTCATCAGGTAGATGAACAGCCAAATGCACCATCACATCAAAGAAGGCTGGAGGATATATCTTCTCAAGGTCGCATAGGATAGTTGGTATCTTGTCTCTAAGACGCTCCAAAGCATCTATCCTGATATTCCTACTGCAGAGTTCCCTGAAGAATTGTCCCAACTCTGCAACTGCTCTGTATAAGTCAGGGCGGCCCAATCCTCTAAGGATAACAGGTAAAACCCTTTGAAGTAGGACGTGGCAGTCATGAGTTTTCAACCCTTGTACCTTGTTTCCATCTGCACTGACTCTCCTTTCAGGGTTGGAAGCAAATCCATGTGGGAATCTCACACGTGACAGGACCTCGCAGAATTCTTTTCTTTTTACCTTGTCCAAGACGTACACAGCTGGTGCCATATCCCGTGGTTTACCTTCATCTTGCACCTGCAAATCCTTTCTGATACCCAGGTGTGTCAAATCAATCCTAGATTTTAAGGTATCTTTCGTCTTGCCTTCAATATTAAGAAGTGTGCCGATAATGCTGTCACATATATTTTTCTCGATGTGCATCACATCAAGATTATGCCGCAGATCCAAATCTTTCCAATACTCCAAGTCCCACAAAGTGGACCTGCGGGTAAACAATAATCTCTCTTCTACCCTGCCACACTTCCTTTTCCCGCTACCATTGCTAGGATGGTTTCCTGGTGTAATATGCCTGACCTTCTCTAATTCCACTTGCAACTCATCGGCGGTGAGCCTCTTTGGCGCATCACGGTTTTCATGCTTTGCATTGAACACATGTCTTCGGTATTTTCTAGGATGCGGCTTGTCCTTGGCAAGGAAACGGCGGTGTCCAATGTAACAGATCTTGCTAAGTATTGCGTATGACAGCGGATTCTTGTCACAGCGAACACATGCATTGTAACCATGTGTCGTTCGCCCCTGACATAGTGCCCAAAGCCGGATAATCATGGATGCACCAAATTATAACAGCACATAGAAAGAAATTAGCTGGTGGGCTGCTATATAGGTCTCGAGTGAGAACACCCTTCCATAGCTGTTGAAGTTCCTCCACAAGAGGCTCCATGAACAAATCAAAATCCTTTCCAGGACTTTTTGGACCTGGGATGAGCAAGGCCATCATGTAGTTTGATTCTTTGGTGCAGACATTTGGAGGCATGTTGTAAGGGATAACAAGCACTGGCCACATGCTATATGTGGCGCTCTGGTGGCCAAATGGGTTAAATCCATCTCAAGCTAAGCCAAGTCTAATGTTTCTCGGGTCAGCAGCAAACTCTTTGTGTTTATCATTGAAGCTTTTCCACTCACTACCATGAGATGGATGGCTCATTACATTCTGATCTCTGTACTCCTGGTTCCTAGAATGCCACAGTACATCCTCTCTTGTTTCAGCATCATGAAACAACCTCTGCAATCTTGGTGTAATTGGAAAATGTCTCAGAACATTATGAGGAATCCTCTTCACAGCATCGCCATCTTTCCATCTTGATGATTTGCATTTCGGGCATTCACTTAAGTTGGCATAATCCTTCTGGAACAGAACACAATTATTCTTACAAACATGGATCATATCATATCCAATTCCAACTGCATGAAGGAAATTCTTCATTTTACTGTAGGTGTGTGGCAGCTCAGACGCATCTGGGAAAGATTTGCGGAAAGCAGCCAACATCGCATCGAATGATTTGTTGGTCATCCGCTCAGATGTCTTCACCTGAAGAAAGGTGACCATAGCTGAGAATACTGACAGCTTATTTCCTGGGGTGACAGCAACGTTGCATTGTTCCAACATGCGGGCCCACCATTTTTCTTCTGCAGGTGAAAGTTCACGGAATGCACGAGCATTTCGTAGCATTGTTTCAATGTTGGTCAAACTCACTGGCTCCGCCACCACCACCTCCTCCTCCTCTTCCACCTGAGCATCAGGCAGATCAAGATGGTGATCTGCTGCTTCCACGTAGTCAATAACATTGACGTTCACAGCTTCACCATGATGAACCCACCTAGTATATGTGACCGACATCCCATACAAGTGTAGATGATTTTGCACAGTTGACTGGGGTCTTGTAACTGAATTCATACAACTGCTACATGGGCAGAGCACATCTGATTTCGGACCACCGTACTCAGCTCTGATAAAGTTCATGAAGTTTTCAACCCCCTCGACATATGCAGCGGAGAATCTTCGAGCAGAAGTTATCCAAGTGTTGTCCATCTGTTAGACATACAAATTAGTTCTTCTACTAGATATTACAGGAAAAACATATATGCTTTTTTATGAAGTCCAGAAAAAAATACCTAGGTCGATGTCTAAAGCTATGGCAAGATATTTGGACGAGCAGATCTAAGTAATGAAATATATGTAAAGCTAATTCAGCAAACAGATTTGAGTGCCAAATTATGGCAGGCTGTTTCAGCAGTTAATGAGGCCGAGCACACAGCCATCGAACTATCGAAGGCCATCGCAGCAACAAAGATCGAGTATAAAATGGTGTAGAGCTATTTCACCTAACAGATTGGCTAGTAGACCATGGCAATCTACGTCACAATAAATATATGGCAGGATATTTTAGCAACTAATCGGCCTTGGCATGCCATCTCAGCTAAGTAGATTGGGTGCAGAACAGGGCAAGGAAGCTTCTTAAGCAGAGCATATTGACAGTAAACTACTTCGGCAAACAGTGAGATTAACAGTGTCTATCAGCTAACATTCAACGCTACACCAACATGAACGGGGCCTCAGTCTAGAATGTGCGTACCGTGGGAGAAGGTGACCGCCGTGCGTCTCCACACGAACGTCGCCAGCGGTGGCGGCGCTGACCGCCGTGCGCCTCCACAAGAACGTAGCCAGAGGTGGCGGCGCGGCTAGAGGACGGCAGTCTATGAGAGAGTACTGTGGGAGCGAGAGGATCACCGAACTGCGGCGCCGACGTATTGGCGCGGCGGGGAGGGCGGCTTTGGCGGAGCGAATGGAGTGGAGGGGGACAGGGGGGAGGGGGTTTGGGGAACATTATTGGCTAGTTGGCCGAAGGACGGTTGAATCTGATTTGGGGGGAATTTTTGGGTGTGGGGGGGAGGATTTTCGCGCGGTGGGCGGGGGGAGTTTGGCGCATGGTCGGTTTCTCCAAGTGCAGTCCCACGTGTCAGTGAAGAGGCAAGCCGAAGCGCGTTCCGTTTGCGTGAGCCGTGTGCAGGACCGAACGTGTGTGGGGTGCAATGCGACCGCGACAAGAGTGCTGTGAGTGTACCGCCTTTTTTCCTTTTAAACTAGGTGCTTCACCCCCTCAAAAAAATTGTTGCTTCGCACGATCTATCGATACTACTACTAGTAATCCGGTAATCCCGACTAAAATGGCGCGGCCGGGTCTTTTCCCGCGCGATATGCTGGGAGATTTGCTTAGTTGGGTTTTTTAGGACGAGTAATGCTACACCTTCGTAATCCCAGTTACGTAATTAACATAATGTGAAACATGTGGGCTGTTGATTGTAGATTAGGGGGAGGGAGGGGCCCACCACCATGAAAATCAGGGGAGGTGAGAGAGAGGCAATTTACCTTAACCCTTTCCTAGGTTCCCGTAGATGTAGAAAGATGTGAAATGCGTGAATGTGTAGTGGACGTACTATTGGAGTGCCTAAGATAATTTGTGTATGTATAGACCCTATGTGTTTATTTTACTTCACATGTTAGATTTGTCTCGGTTCAATAAAAAGCAGAGTTGGTGATGATGGTGTGCTTGTCACCCTGCAATATAGGCCGTCTGATCTATATCTAACGGATAGGAAGGAAACTATGACAATTTACCCGCACTCCTCTCCACATTTGCAGATAAGGCTTTCCCTCGTTCATCCTTTTCTCCCACAAGATCTTGATCTTCCGTGCAATGCATGGGCATCTTGCTAGTACTCCTACAATATGTATATTATTGTCAAAGTTCATATACACCGGCCGAGATTAATGCAAACACGGCAGATTTTCATTACATTTCGAACTTTTATAGGACAGAAAAATAAAAGAAACCCAACCCTAAACCTATTCTACGGCGGCGACCGACGTCCTCCATCTGCGATCTCTATGTACGGGGGCGGGGTTCAAGACCCGTGAAGTGAAGGTGCGGTCTCCGGCGAGGAAGAGTAGACCGGCCAGTTGGCACACCATGCCCTGCCGCCTCCCATGCCCTACTCATCCTCGGAGGAGTCCCCGACCTCGGCGGTGCCGGACGTTGGAAGGAGGCAAGTAGGACATGTGGCTGATGGTGCTCCCGTCGTCGGCCGCCGGCGTGGCCACCGCTTGTGCGGTCGCGTCCGCGTCTGGCTACGCCACTATTGCGTCGCGAGAGGCGACTTGAGCAAGGGCGGTGACCTCGAGATTCATCCCCTAAGACAAGCTCTCCCACAAAGCGTTTGCACTTGCGGTCATGGCGGATGTGGTGCCAGGTAGGAGGACGATGCGCTATGGTGTGGAGGTTAGCTGGGCGTTGCCGCTTTAAGTAGCGCATTCCGGTGAGGCCAAGCGTCCGGGTCCGTCATTAAGTCGCCGGAGTTGGTTCCTCGGGCACCGAGCCTCTTAACAACGACATACGAACGGATGGCATGAATGCGGGTAGCTGGCGCCGGCTGGGAATGCACCACGCGACGGTGTGAGGGACGAGGGTTTTGGTGTGCCAGGGTAGTTAGTTGCGGTCGTGGCAACGTTGGAGATGCCCTTTGCTCACATGCGATCCCCGCATGTCATTGAAAAAGCAAGACGATCCGGCATGGTCTCGGGTCCAGAGGATGCAGTTGGCCGCGCTACAATACTCCATGGATGCGTCACGGCGCCCCGTGCATCCTCGACGAGCCGGGTGTTGGGGTGTGTTTGGATTGTGGCCAAAGTGCACCTTACCAAAATTTTGGTCATGACCCAAAGATTGGTCTTTGTTTGGATGGTTGCCATTTTGTTGGCATGCCAATGAACTCTAGGCAACTCTAGTTCATTTTTCTTGCCAATGTCGGCCAAATCATGGGCAACCAATACCTCAACCAAAGTTTTGGTCATGACCCAAAGATTGGTCTTTGTTTGGATGGTTGCCATTTCTTTGGCATGCCAATGAACTC
Organism: Triticum aestivum; assembly: GCF_018294505.1. Lineage (NCBI taxonomy): Eukaryota > Viridiplantae > Streptophyta > Magnoliopsida > Poales > Poaceae > Triticum > Triticum aestivum. The sequence goes on along the minus strand of NC_057800.1, from coordinate 505,634,959 downwards.
TAGCCAACTCTAGTTAATTTTTCTAGCCAATGTCGGCCAAATCATGGGCAACCAATACCTCAACCAAAATTTTGGCTACCCAATGTTTTGATGGGGCAACCTTGGGCACAAACCAAACATACTGTTGGTCGTGCCATAGCACTAACGCCACCCTCGGCACACTGAAACCGACCGTGTCTAGCTACAATATGAGCGTGTCGCTCACCGCGGCTGTCGTGTCCAGAGGCGGTGCTGGAGCTGCACCCCATTGTTGGCCCCAACGACCCACATGAACGGTTGTCGGTGGCAAGGAGGTCATGGGCCAGCTCCTCCATTGGACTAGTCTGCGCTATCTCGTCCCGATGGGTGTGCCCCACATGTCGCTTTCCCTGTTTTCAGGGCCATATTCGAGCGTCAGTGCTCCGCGTTGCGCATTAGGCCTTTCACTATGTAGGCCAAGTGAGACAACTTATTGTTTATTTGAGACGTTCAAGTATAATCATGTGGTGTTTGCTTATTTCTCATTCCTCTCCAACCCTCTTCTCCATCGATCATGTCGCCCTTCAGTCGAGTCCATCCTCCCGCATGCCTCATTTGAACATTCTGCCGAGTATCATTCGCATGTACCCACCCTAGTCCTCTTTCAATAGATCTCCGGACCCCGAGATGAAATCGAGAGGGAACGAGTGGGGGCACGTGATACCTAAGGCGGATTCAAAATTTTGAACCGGTGATCATAGCATCCGCAAATCATATATAAAGGGTATTCAATGTTCATTTCGTTTTTGAACGTACAATATACTCCCTCCTATCCTTTCTAGTTTGACCCTGTATGCTTTGTGTAAGTTGCATCTCATATATTATTACTATAACATTTGTGTAAGTTGCATGTCATATATTATTACTCTAGCATTTGGTCAAAGTAGTATAGTGGAAGTGGATCCTCTGACGTAGGTATCCCTGCCTTACCCTCCCTTTCGGTCACTTACTGGCGGACCCCATGCTTGCTAGGCCCCGCATGTTAGTTACGCAATGGGTTCGGCCACGTCAGGGGATCCTCATCCGTAGTATACTCCCTCTGTTTTTATTTACTCCGCATAAAATGGAGGGGGTGGTGGTATAATAAATGACGCGGGTGGGGGAGGGGGAGGGACGTCGGTTTGCTCTCAACTGCGGTCCCACAAGCGAGCAAAAACGCAAGACGAAGCGCGTTCCATTCGGTGAGCGATGTGGAGGGTCCAGCGTGCGGGGCTGCAACGTGAATGCGACAAGAGCGATGTACAGTCAAAACCGATTGACCGATCGTCACCGGAACCACTATTCACACCAGAACCTTCGCTGCTCGGCCTACGCCAGCCACTGCCCTAAAACCACACCAAATCTCCAGCCCATTCTCCCACCTTTCGATCCCCTAGCCCGCATCAAGCATCCCCTAGTTGGCCGGAAAGCCATGGTGCGCCGCAAGATCACTTACTACAAGATGCTGACGCCGGAGCGCCGCGCAGAAATTGTGGCGGCGGTTGGTGCCACAGACCTCCGTTCCCAACCTCGCTTTGCGGCGGGCCAATCCTCGAGTTCTCTGGAGCCAAGCTACGTGAAGGAGGAAGCCGATCCAATGTTCATGGCGGAGGTCACGGCGCAGAAGGCCCCCGATGGGTATGAGACGATGGACGTCGACTTCGTGCCGGCGTCCGAGTCCCCCATGGTGCAGGCGGACCAGCGGTTCAACATGGTGATACTAAAGGAGGACTGGGAGGCAGAGACTCAACTCGACGCGGAGCGCGCAGATGACGCTGCCATCGAGGCTCTCCTGCAGGCGGAATTGGATGTCGTGGATGTGAACCGGGCGGCGGAGGCTCAACTTGAGGCGGAGCGCGCAGATGCCGCTACCATCGAGGCCCTCCTACAGGCGGAACCGGACGTCCTGGACTTGAACCGGGCGGTAGAGGCTCGACTCAACGCAGAGCGCACGGATGCCGCTCTCATCGGCGCCCTCCTGCAGGCGGAACCGGGCGTCCTGACTTGAACCGGGCGGCGGAGGCTCAACTCGATGCGGAGCACGCGGATGCCGCTGCCATCGAGGCCCTCCTGCAGGCGGAACCGGACATCGTCGACTTGAATCGGGCTGTGCTCTCGTCCAGGCAGAGCGCCCGCACGCTCCGCTTGAATGAGTAGCTGGAGGCCGAGGACAACCACGGTGCGGAGACACACGTCGGCAGTGGCGGCTGGTTCGTGCCGGCAGCCAAGGACGACAAGGCTGTCTCTTTCCGCGAGCAGTGATAGTTTTTCTTTATGTTGTTGTTTTTATGGATCTTTTGCTGTGTAAAAACATATATTTGTTATGCAAGTCGCCTGACTTGGGTCAGTCTACCATTTCAGGCGGTTGGATGAATATCCTACGTCTCCTAACCCTTCTTTCCTTCTTCCTCACCTCTCTTCTTCCCCAACAGACCACCGCACGGGCCGTACGGATATTCCCAACATGCGGTTGGATAAACATACTCTATGAACGAAAATTATGTGTCAGCGATAGGATGGCTGAGTTTGGTTTGTTCACATGCGATAGCACATGTCAGTGAGGGTGCGTTCCCTTGGTTGGGTTTGCGGCGTGCAGGAGCGACTGTGTGAGGGTGCGGTGCGACCGCGGCGTGCTGGAACGACCGTGTGAGGGTGCGGTGCGACCGCGACAGCTGTGCACAAGTGTACCTCCTTCTCATTTTGAAAACTTTAGGCAAGCTTTGCAAAAATGTGTGGCGAAGTTTGGCAATGCAAGGCCTAGACCCAAACAGGATAAGTACGTACGTACTAGGAGTACTAGTGTTAAAAAAGAAAGGTGGGGTTTTCCTTCGCGGGGTTTAATCGATACAAATCCTCGTTTCACGTGTCAATTAATGCCTATTTTTTTCTCCAAAGACCAAAGAGCAAACCATCTCACTCCTCATCGCTTGATTAATGCAGCGCCATGCAAACCAACCTTCTCACTTCCGCATGCATGCATGCATGTTGTCTCTCTCTCTCCCATGTCCATCTCTCTGCACGCATGCGCCTCTTGCTCTCTCTCCTATTTTTGCATGCAAGCAGCTCTCTCTACCTTGGGAAGATGCGAAGCACATGGGAGAGAGAGAAGGGATTACTGCAGGCACGCATGCGGTGGAAAGGGATGGAGGGCCCGGTTGGAAAGAGCAGCAAAAAAATGCCAATGCGTAGAGCATTGCGGGGAAAACGAAATTTTCTTAGATGCAGACAAAAAAGGACCGGAGGAGTACTACTAGGAGTACTAGTGCGGTGAGATGGTTTCCTGAAGAAGACGATGGAGAAGCGGAGTCAGCAAAGAGTGAAATGATGGTTGCTTCATCCGTGCTTTTGTGATTTGATGCCTCACTGCTTTGTGATTTGTGATAGAAGGGACAGGGGAGTAGACTCTGTGCTCTATACTGTACTACATGCGTCCAAGCATGGGAGAAAGAGGAGAGACATTGCATTTTTCTATTCCTTCAATCAATCAATCAGGGAGCTTCGGTTCCATCTTTTTGGCTTTGGGAACACCGTCCACAATGGTTCCCACGATGCCAAAAGCTATTTTCACATTTGGCTACACATTGTGGATGCCCTTAACCATACCACTTGGTTTTGCTCCTGTGTGCTATCTATACAAATCTCAATTATATTGATCTAAAAAATTATAGAATCAAGATTAGTAAAAAGGAGGTGATTTTGCCGTGCGGATGGCGGGGGAGGTTTCTTATTTGAGCAATGCTACATCCACGTAATGGTTTACGTAAAGTTACGAACTGATGTGATGTGGGACTATTTTATTGGATTAAAGGAGAGGATTAGGCCCACCCCACCTGAAAATCAGGGCGGGCATATATAGATTAGATGGAAAGTATACGTAGCAGCTACGTAGCCCTTTGTAAGTCTAGGATTAGGCTTCTTATTTTCGGAGGACGTTGTCCTGGCGGTTTGCTAACATGCGGTCCCACGTGTCAGTGCTTTACCAAGCCGATCCGCGTCCCACATGAGGCAGAACAACGGTAGAAGCAACACGTGGTTAAGTTGAAGAAGATGAGGGAGAAGCGGATTCAGCAACGAGTGAAATGATGGCTGCTTCGTCCCTCCAACTTAACTGCGGGAAAGGTGCAGCTTTGTGATTTGACGCCTCATTGCTCATTACTACGCCAGCGCCATGACTGGGGTGCTTCACCCCGGCTGCTCTGCACTGAATTCCGGTATGGCACGTGGACCGGGTAGCTTGATGTCCCACATGTCGGCAAAAGGGACTAGAAGATTTATGAAAGCGAGCGCTCCACTCTTACGACGGAGGAGTAGACGATACGACGGCCCAGTGAACTATCACTTGTACTGTATAGTACTATAGTTTTGTTGTTTCGCACGATCCATCGATACAAACCCGATTAAACAGGAAAGGGCGGGATTTTTCCCGCGCGGTAGATGATACTGGCCATACATTTCAAAGGAAATTTTAATGTATGCAAACTGAATAATTATAAGTAACAATATGATATCTAGTAAAACTAAAAACACATATGATTTATTGTGTTAGAGTGTAGTAGTAGTGTTGTATTGCATACTGTAGTTGTTAGATGTAACATGCGAGAACGTGTAGAGATGTAGTTTTGGAGGGCCTACAGAGAGAAAAGCGTAATACGGTCATCAAACTTTAGAATAAGCCGATTACGGTCACTATATACGTTTTGCGGTGATTATACGGTCACTTGCTCATAGTTTAGCATCGGATTGCACTCTGTTGACCGGCCAAATAGTCTGCGTGGCACCATGTTGACTAGTTAAATTGACCACATTCCTTGTGGATCCCACGTGTCAGTTCGCATAGGCAAAAGGTCAGATAAACACAAATTTACGCAAGCGCGACAAGGCTCCAGCCCGTGCGCGAGAATCACCTGGTTGTGTATGTGTCTATCAGGGCCTGATGTGTGCGCATGCACGTGTAGGTTGAGCACTTGAGCGTGAGAGTGTGTGTTGGTCGTGTGGTGTACTGGTGTGTGCATGCATGCGTGCATATGTGCGTGTGAGTGTTGCGTGCGTGCATGGCTGCGTGTGTACGTGTGAGTGTTGCGCGCGTGGGTGCATGTGTTTGTGTGAGTGTTGCATGGATGCAGTTCTTGTGCATGTGTGCGTGTGTGTATAATCACCACACCTGCTGATGCGTGTTAAAACAGACGGCTCAGCATACCAATACAAGGCCACCTTGTCCGCTGTGCCCGCGGTCATGACTTTGAACCACCGTCCAAATATTTTTTTGTCGTTTGTTTTCATTCTTACTAGCAAGATGCCCGTGTGCTGCACGTAACATCAAGATGCATTTGTATGACTTGTTTATATTGTGAGAGAAAAGGATGAACGAGGGAAGTGAAAGTGCAACTATCCCTAGGTGGTTTTAGTAATTTATAACAACATATAGCTCACTGAGCTAATGATATTTCAAGATGATTATTTCAGGAAAGCTCAATGATTGGCATGGCATGGATATGAAAGTGGAACCCTCAAAATTCTAAGGATAAAGAATTGGCTCAAGCTCAAAAGTTCAAGACTCTTCATTTTATATTTTAGTGATCCAAGATCACATTGAGTCTTTAGGAAAAGCCAATACTATCAAGGAGGGATGAGGTGTTGCTTAATGAGCCTCTTGCTTTATGTGCTTAGTAATATGCTCCAAAATCCTCAACCACTTTTCCATAGCCACAAATGACCTAAACCCTAAGCCAAACTCGGTCATACCGATTCTTCCAATCCGGCGCCACCGAGTTTCACTTGTCATTTGCCATTGCCAAACCCCAGCAATTCGGTCCTACCGATAAGGATCACGGTCTCACCGAGATGGGGTTGCAAACTCTCTGTTTCCCTTTCGTAACTTTTCGGTCTCACCGAAAGAGCGAATCGGTCCCACCGAGTTTGCAATGTAAACTCTCTGTTTCCTTCTTGTAACTTTTCGGTCTCACCGAAAGAGCGAGTCGGTCCCACCGAGTTTACCTGACCAACTCTCTGGTTAGCTAATTGCCAAACTCGGTCTCACCGAGTTTGTGCAATCGGTCTCACCGAGATTACGTTATGCCCAAACCCTAACCGAATCGGTTCTACCGAGTTGCATGTCAGTCCCACCGAAATTCCTAACGGTCACTAGGTTTACTATTTCGGTCAGACCGAGTTTTCTGATTCGGTCCCATCGAGATTGGTAGATTGTGTGTAACGGTTGGATTTTGTGTGGAGGCTATAAATACCCCTCCACCTCCTCTTCACTCGTGGAGAGAGCCATCAGAACACATACACCATTCCTACTCATATGTTCTGAGAAAGAACCACCTACTCATGTGTTGAGACCAAGACATTCCATTCCTACTATATGAATCTTGATCTCTAGCCTTCCCCAAGTTGCTTTCCACTCAAATCTTCTTTCCACCAGATCCAAATCCTATGAGAGAGAGTTAAGTGTTGGGGAGACTATCATTTGAAGCACAAGAGCAAGGAGTTCATCATCAACACACCATTTGTTACTTCTTGGAGAGTGGTGTCTCCTAGATTGGCTAGGTGTCACTTGGGAGCCTCCGACAAGATTGTGGAGTTGAACCAAGGAGTTTGTAAGGGCAAGGAGATTGCCTACTTCGTGAAGATCTACCGCTAGTGACGCAAGTCCTTCGTGGGCGATGGCCATGGTGGGATAGACAAGGTTGCTTCTTCGTGGACCCTTCGTGGGTTGAGCCCTCCGTGGACTCGCGTGACTGTTACCCTTCGTGGGTTGAAGTCTCCATCAACGTGGATGTAGGATAGCACCACCTATCCGAACCACGGGAAAAACATCCGTGTCTCCAATAGCGTTTGAATTCTCCAAACCATTCCCTTTACATTCTTGCAAGTTGCGTGCTTTACTTTCCGCTGCCAATAAACTCTTTGCATGCTTGCTTGAATTGTGTGATGATTGCTTGACTTGTCCTAAGATAGCTAAAATCTGCCAAGAACTAAAATTGGGAAAAGGCTAAGTTTTTATTTGGTCAAGTAGTCTAATCACCCCCCCCCTCTAGACATACTTCGATCCTACAAGTGGTATCAGAGCCTTGGTCTCCATTTGCCTTGATCTCCACAGCTTTTGGTGATCATAGCCTTGGTTTCACAACCTAGGAGAGTATGGCGTCTAGCGAGGGAAATTATCACCGTAGAGGTCCTTACTTTGATGGCACTAATTTTGCTAGTTGGAAGCATAAAATGAAAATGCATATTCTTGGACATAACCCCGCCGTATGGGCTATTGTTTGTGTTGGTTTGCAAGGTGAGTTCTTTGATGGGAGAGAACCAAACCGTGAAGCTACCGCGGATGAGTTGAAGATGTTGCAATACAATGCTCAAGCTTGTGATATTCTCTTCAACGGATTGTGCCCCGAAGAATTCAACAAAATCAGCCGCCTTGAGAATGCAAAGGAAATTTGGGATACTTTGATTGATATGCACGAAGGTACCGACTCCGTCAAGGAATCCAAGTTGGATGTGCTCCAAAGTCAACTTGACAAGTTCAAGATGAAGGATGGTGAAGGTGTCGCTGAAATGTACTCCAGGCTTGCTCTCATCACAAATGAGATTGCCGGCTTAGGAAGTGAAGAGATGACCGATAGATTCATCATCAAGAAGATCCTAAGAGCCTTGGATGGGAAGTATGATACCGTGTGCACATTAATCCAAATGATGCCCAATTACAAAGATCTCAAGCCAACGGAAGTAATTGGAAGGATTGTTGCTCATGAGATGTCACTCAAGGATAAAGAAGAACTTCACAACAAATCAAGTGGTGCCTACAAAGCCTCATGTGAAGTCCCCACATCATCAAGTGAGAAACAAAACTTCAATGAAGAATTGAGCTTAATGGTGAAGAACTTCAACAAGTTCTACAAGAGTAGAAGCAAAGATAGAAGCTTCAAGTCAAGGTCCTACAATGACAAAAGATCTTCTAGTTGAGAGTGAAACTGCTACAATTGTGGAAGACCCGGACACTATTCCAATGAGTGTACGGCTCCCTACAAGAGAAGAGAAGATTCTCCAAAAAGAAGAAACAAAGAATCACCACCAAGAGAGAGAGAAGGAGTAGAGATGATCGTTATGAATGGAGATACTCACGGAGAAGTAAGGATTCGGAAAGGAAGGAAAAATCATCAAGGAGCTACACAAGACAAAGACATCAAGCTCATGTTGGTGAATGGGTATCCGGCTCCGACTCCGACAGCCACTCCGAGAGAAGTTATCACTCCGACTCCGAAGATACTCAAGATGAAGGTGTTGCCGGTCTAGCACTTGTGTCAACCAACTCCTACGACATATTTGACTGACCAAATGAAGGAATTGGAAGATGCTTCATGGCCAAAGGTCCTAAGGTAACACACCCCGAGTATGTTGACTTTAATAGTGATGAAGATGACTTGTTAGGTGATGATGATTTGCTTGTTGACAACTCTAGTGATAAATATTATGGTGAAATATCAATTAATCATGCTAAAACGAATGACAATGATAAGGGGAAGATTGAGGCTCTAACTAAAGAACTAAACACTCTTAAGTTAGCCCATGAAACTATCTTCGAAGATCATCGAGAACTTTTAAGAGCTCATGAGAAATTACGCTTTGAAAAGCTTAATCTTGAGCAAGAGCATGAGTTCTTAAAAGCAATCAATGATGATCTCCGCAAGAAAAGTTCTTCTCACATTGCCAAGCATTTACTTTTATCCACTTACATGCCTCAAGTCAAGTCTAGTAACAAGAACAAGAAAGATTCTTCCTCTAGTAGTAACAATGATCATGTTAAATCCAATATTGTTGCTTCTAGTAGTTCTCTTGATTCCACTAATGATTCTCTTAGCCAAGTTACACTTGAGCAAGAAAATAGCTTATTGAAGGGAATTATAGAGAAAGGAGTGTACAAAAGCCTTGCCGGAAGTAAGCAATTCGAGGAAATTGTACGCAAGCAAGGAATGCACCGGAAGAATCAAGGTGTTGGTTTTGAACGAAAGTTCAATGCCAATGGAGTTGAGTGGGAAGAAGATCAATACCCCAAGACAAATTTTGTCCCTCAACAAGAGAAGTATGATACTTCTTTCAAGGGGACACAAGCTCAAGATGATCTTCCACCACAAGACTACAAGAAAAAAGGCAAGGACAAGCTTCAAGAGGAGATTGATGCATTTGAAGAAGCTCCTAAGACCTTAGTCAAGTGGATTCCAAAGACTACTTCAAGTTCCACTACATCAAGTACGACTACAACTCCAAGGATTCCCATCAAGATGGTGTGGATCCAAAAGAAGAAGAACTAGAGAGTTCTCGAGGGTGACTCTGCCAACATACTTCACTCTTATCATTTTGGCAAGAACAAGTGCAATCAACTTCCACATCTTGCACTAGTTCAAGGAGTCACAAACCCTCTTGTTGGTAAGACAAGGGACAAGGTAACCTAAAGTCTTCATGGACATCATCTTGTGTGTGCATCACTCTATGTCTATGGATATCCTTGTTTGTTCCTTGTGGGACTAACCCATGTAGGTATTGAAAGTGCAATTCACTCAAATGGATAGCTCCAAGTGATCTACATCAACATTGAGCATCCACATCTTCAACATCTACATGAAGTCATCATCGACAAAACCCAAGGTTAGTTCATCCCTCTAAGGGGGGATATCACATCTAGGGGAGCTTTACTCTAAGACTTGAGCTAAAGCAACTCTAAAGATGTGAATACAACAATGCTTTATGTAAAAGTGGTAACCCCACTTGAGCTTAAACGATGAGTATGACCTACGATCAAGTGTTCTCACTTGACTCCTAAGTCAATATACTCATATATAGATGACCTAGTCATCGCAAATTGCTTGATAGATGCTAGAATCGGTTGTGCATGCTTTGCCACATATTTCATTTGTCATCTTATTGTGTGAGCATGTTGGTTGCATATTTTACTCATTCGAGGACATCCACTTGTTGTTTTGATTGTTTGACTTTCTTCTTTTGCCAAGTGGATGGACAAGAATGCCTAAGTACCTCCTCTAGCTATCTATGCTTTTCTCGTCTCAAACTCTATTCATGCTGCATCACAAAATTTGATCAAGTCAGATTCGAACCACTCTGTGTGAGGAGCGCTCGGAGTCCCCGATTCGTCATAGACTTAAACTTCCAAAACCTCTTTATGAATCTCGGTCTGACCGATACTCCACTTTCGGTCCTACCGAGTTCATTAAGTTGATCTAGGTTTTCGATCTCGGTGCAACCGATTTGAACTTTTCGGTCACACCGACTTGCAATAACTGCACACAGTTTTGCATCTCGGTGCCACCGAGTTGTTCCACTCGGTCACACCGATAGGGTCGGGCTATATATAGTGACGGGCAAAATTTTAGAAATTTCTCCGAAACCTCTTCGCCCGCGCATAGCTCGCTCTGCCTCCTGGGTCTCCGGATCGTCTTCTCGCCGCTAGCCGCCTCCAGTCGCTGGTCTCAGCCGCCGACAATGGAATTCTGCCCCGCCGTTGCCGCTGTAGTGAGTCTCCGCCGAACTAGGGTATGGACTCGATCTTTGTGCTATTCTCCACTCCGATTCCTAGCACATTGTGATCATCATGATTCTTGCCACGATTGATAAACTCCTATCGAGTCAATGCACTCGTAGATTAGGTTTAATTCGAAACTTTTAGGGTTAGGTTTCCGCTGAAACCATCTCAGACCCACCGAGTTGAAAAACTTGGTCCCACTGATCTGGCCTATGCCATTGCACAAGTGAAACTCGGTCCGACCGAGAGTCACTTATCGGTGCGACCGATTTTGGAATTCTGTGAAACCCTAGCAGTCTCGGTGCCACCGAACTGTAACTCGGTCCGACCGAGCTCACTAGTTCTGGTGCCAAAACTGCTTCGGTGTCACCGAGTTTGAAAATCAGTAGATCCGAGATGATTTCAGTGGGAAACTAAAACTAAGTTTTTGAGTTAATCTTTTGCAAAAATCTCTGCTTTTTGTGATGCTCATCCACTCTATCTCATCTATAATCTATTCACAGGGTTAGCAGTCAGTGCAACATGTCTGATCAAAGTGATAGCCAGAATTTGTCTGAGCAGCAAGTTGTGATGAGTGAGGGCACTAGCCCCTCAAGTTCTTCTGATGATGGCAGCAGGAGTACCCCCAGCAATCTGCCTAAGGCTGCCACACGTCAAAGGAAGAAAAGAACGTCTGATTCTGAGGATGAAGACTATGTGGCAAAGGAAGAGGCCACATCGAAGAGAGCTGAGCCAGCTCAAGGCACAAAGCCAGGGCTGAAAATTAAAAGGCCAGCAGGCAGGCAGCCAATGTCAAAGGCCAGAATGTCAACTGAGAAGCCTGCACCTGCTCCCATTGAGCCCATTGCTGCTGAGGGCAAGAAGAGAAAAGAGAGGGTGAAGAAGACTGTGGCTAGAGTCCTTGGCAAGGCCTCCATCATGGATGAGGAGGAAGAAGAAGAGGTTGCTGCACCAGCACCCAAGGCAGCCAAACTCATGGGAGATGCCATAAGGTCAGGAACAGCTGCATCCAAGCCCAAGGAGGCACCCAAGGTTGTATCTAAGCCAAAGAGTGCACCCAAGAGAAACACAAGGAGTATACCTGCTGCAGAAAAGAACAAGGCCCCAGTGCCTGAAGCTACTGAAGAAGAGGAAGAGAGTGTCCTTAGAAAGCTCAAGCCCAAGATCCCAGACCACAACGATGCTCATCCTGTGGCTGAGGACATCAAGCTCAGGAGAGACTCAGGGCTGAGGAAGTGGAGAGAAGCAGATCCGTATGCTTCTAGGAGAAGGACTGCCATGGATTACAGATTTCATACCAAGGAGCAGCAAGATTTCTATGAGACTATTTTGCTTGACAAGAAGCCAATCGTTTGTGACATGAGATGGGTCGACTGGACCTACATGAAGGAGCATGAAGAGTACTACCCTGGAGTATTTGACAGCTTTAGTGCGTGTGGAGTTGCAGACTTTGTTGGGCAGAAGCTCACAAAGTGGAACGAGGAGCTAATCATGCAATTCTACTCCACAACACACTTTTATCCGGATGGCAGGATCACATGGATGTCAGAGGGTACAAGGTACCAATCAACTCCTACCACATCTACTGAAGGCTTCGTCCTTGGCGTGCTCCGGACTCCACCACCACCTGAAGATCAAGCCTGAGCGTCGACTTAGCACTATGCATTTTCTAGGAACTTTTTGGTAACTTGTTGCCAAAGGGGGAGAAAATGTATAGATCATAGGCTTCGAGAGAGAGTGTTGCTTTTATTCTCTCTTGTTTTTATTTGGTGGTTTTTCGAACTTGTTTGCTTGTGTGTGAGATACTACGTCCTTATGCCTGTGAGACATCGATGATCAAGTGTTTGATCATAAGCTACACTTAATGTTTGCTTAATGCTTGCTTAAATATTATCATTCTATCTATTGTCTGTGATCATTCACTATTCTTGGTGATGAGTGCATGTATTTCAATCTTATCATTTTTGAGCGCTCCACCAAGATGTATGTGACATGGAAGAGTAACCCATGATTCTAACTCCTTGTGCATTTGCAGTCCAAAGCAAATTTTAAATATGCACAAATTTAGGGGGAGCTCTTACTTGTCACATACTTCTCAAAGCGACGATGTATTTCATGATTTGTCGAAGCTTTGATCTATATGTTGTCATCAATTACCAAAAAGGGGGAGATTGAAAGTGCAACTATCCCTAGGTGGTTTTGGTAATTTATAACAATATATAGCTCATTGAGATAATGATATTTCAAGATGATTATTTCAGGAAAGCTCAATGATTGGCATGGCATGGATATGAAAGTGGAACCCTCAAAATGCTAAGGATAAAGAATTGGCTCAAGCTCAAAAGTTCAAGACTCCTCATTTTATATTTTAGTGATCCAAGATCACATTGAGTCTTTAGGAAAAGCCAATACTATCAAGGAGGGATGAGGTGTTGCTTAATGAGCCTCTTGCTTTATGTGCTTAGTAATATGCTCCAAAATCCTCAACCACTTTTCAATAGCCACAAATGACCTAAACCCTAAGCCAAACTCGGTCATACCGATTCTTCCAATCCGGCGCCACCGAGTTTCACTTGTCATTTGCCATTGCCAAACCCTAGCAATTCGGTCCTACCGATAAGGATCTCGGTCTCACCGAGATGGGGTTGCAAACTCTCTGTTTCCCTTTCATAACTTTTTGGTCTCACCGAAAGAGCAAATCGGTCCCACCGAGTTTGCAATGTAAACTCTCTGTTTCCTTCTTGTAACTTTTCGGTCTCACCGAAAGAGCGAGTCGGTCCCACCGAGTTTACCTGACCAACTCTCTGGTTAGCTAATTGCCAAACTCGGTCTCACCGAGTTTGTGCAATCGGTCTCACCGAGATTACGTTATGCCCAAACCCTATCCGAATCGGTTCTACCGAGTTGCATGTCAGTCCCACCGAAATTCCTAACGGTCACTAGGTTTACTATTTCGGTCAGACCGAGTTTTCTGATTCGGTCCCACCGAGATTGGTAGATTGTGTGTAACGGTTGGATTTTGTGTGGAGGCTATAAATACCCCTCCACCTCCTCTTCACTCGTGGAGAGAGCCATCAGAACACATACACCATTCCTACTCATATGTTCTGAGAAAGAACCACCTACTCATGTGTTGAGACCAAGACATTCCATTCCTACTATATGAATCTTGATCTCTAGCCTTCCCCAAGTTGCTTTCCACTCAAATCTTCTTTACACCAGATCCAAATCCTATGAGAGAGAGTTGAGTGTTGGGGAGACTATCATTTGAAGCACAAGAGCAAGGAGTTCATCATCAACACACCATTTGTTACTTCTTGGAGAGTGGTGTCTCCTAGATTGGCTAGGTGTCACTTGGGAGCCTCCGACAAGATTGTGGAGTTGAACCAAGGAGTTTGTAAGGGCAAGGAGATCGCCTACTTCATGAAGATCTACCGCTAGTGAGGCAAGTCCTTCGTGGGCGATGGCCATGGTGGGGTAGACAAGGTTGCTTCTTTGTGGACCCTTCGTGGGTTGAGCCCTCCGTGGACTCACGTGACCGTTACCCTTCTTGGGTTGAAGTCTCCATCAACGTGGATGTAGGATAGCACCACCTATCCGAACCACGGGAAAAACATCCGTGTCTCCAATAGCATTTGAATTCTCCAAACCCTTCCCTTTACATTCTTGCAAGTTGCATGCTTTACTTTCCGCTGACAATAAACTCTTTGCATGCTTGCTTGAATTGTGTGATGATTGCTTGACTTGTCCTAAGATAGCTAAAATCTGCCAAGAACTAAAATTGGGAAAAGGCTAAGTTTTTATTTGGTCAAGTAGTCTAATCACCCCCCCCCTCTAGACATACTTCGATCCTACAGGAAGGCCTTATTTGCAAATGTGAAGAGGTGTGTGGGTACCTTTTTGCAAAATTGCCATAGTTTCTTTCCTATCCGTCAGATATAAATCGGACGGCCTATGTTGCAGGATGGCAGGCACACCATCATCACCAACTCTGTTTTTTATAAGAGTGTACTTTATGTATTTTATAAGAGTGTAGATGTAGAGTAGATACAAGTCGACAGGTGGGCACGATGGTAGTGAGATAATGTGATGCAACACTAGAGGTGCCACATGGAGCGTTTAACTGGTCAACTAGTCATGTCATGAGAAAATATAGAGTTGTACGGTGAGCCTGTGACTGTATAATAACCACTAAACGTAAATGGTGACCGTAATGAGTGGATTCTGAAGTCCAATGTACGTATCGTGCTTTCTCTTCAAATATGATGATCGTCATTGCATATATCGCGAGAGAAAGATGAAACATGCGTGAATTTTCTGGGGGCTTACTTTTAGAGGACCTGGAGATAGTTTTGTGTGCATACGTGAAAGGGGCGTACAGGGGGTATGCGATGGAGAGAGATGCTCTTCGTTTCTCTTTATTATGACTAACTTTGTATATAGTATAAAAATATACAAATTCACTGTGCGAAATAAATATCATTGTGGGCACCATGCAATGCAAATTAGCATTTGTACTCCTCCATATAACTTTGTAATGTTGTATATATGTAGAAACTCTAAAATAATTTTTTGGCCACACTTTATTCAAAAGGAATGTTGTATGCGAAATAAACGTGAAGAGAGGGCTTTTTAGATCAATGGGGTACGTGATGTAACATGTGTGAATGTGTAGTTGATGTATTTGGCGGGGCCTAGAGAGGTATGTGTGTGTATTACGTATTCGAGAGAGGCATGGATAGAGGGGCCGATGGGGGGCGTGGGAGAGATATCATGAGAAATGAGAGTGGTCTAGAGAGAGAGACGAATATGACGTCACGACAAGAGATTCCATTCCCTTGAGTGTGTATATGCAAGGGGAGAGGGAATAGAGGCACCAAGAGAAATTTTCTGTGTGTGTGGTGTTTGTGTTGGTATGTGTGGGTGTGAGAAGATAATGAGACGTGGGGGCAGAGGGTGTGTCACCGCGTGAGTTCCGGTGGGTTGCGGTGAGGCCCTTCGTTCGGTTCCGTCCTGCGCCACATTGGTCGGCCCGTGATGCATTTAGGAAGACCCATGGATGACTAGTCGTACAAGACAAAGATAGCAGAATTTTGAAGGACTCTGTGTCCACTGACAAAGCCGGCTAGGATTTGTAACCCCAGGTTCTCGGACTAAGGTAACCCCTTAATCTCTGATATTACTATTCATCCAACCTAACTTTAAGGGGCATCCTACAGAATGCTCTGCTAGAATCATACTCGTCGATTAGGAAGAGAGGTGTGAGACAATGCGTGAGAGACAGGCGTAAAGATAATGTGCGTACATGAGACATGTAGGCAGGTCCATGTATATAGAAAGGGTCGATGAGGATTGTGCGTGTTTATGTTTGCGAGAGGAAGAGTGCTTGTGATAAAGGTTAGTGGAAACAATTGTAAATGGTTACGAGAGGGAGGGAGGGTTATATCTAGAGCATGTGTGCGATAAAGGCACCTTGGGAGAGAGTGTGTGAGCATGTGTGAGAGACCACCGATGGAGAGTGAAACTACACGTAAAAGACTGCTCTACACATTGATTAAAGATATAAATTGTATCCAAATATTAGGATGGGATCATGATATTTGCAATTCGCGTAAGGAGCGGTCATTGATCCATCAGACATCTAGACTCTATCGAATTTGAGCATGTCTATGTTATTATTCGACACAGTTGATCCACATAGTTAGTATTTTGAATTCCAGACAACGCATCGCTTTAGCAATCAAATATAAATGTGAGTATAGTTCATGTTGTGTGTGTAAAGCACATTATACATACGAAAGTTACACAATGGACATTATAAATAGCTACCTATGAACTAGCATACATTTGAATTCAACTTAAGGTGGTTTAAAAAAATCGAATTCAACATGAAGTCCATTCAATTATTTGAATTTGATATCATGGCATTTGTAAACCATACCTAAATTATGGGGCACCAATCTTTGCTCTCATTTTGTACATAATAGCATACGTAGTCGTGTACAAAATAGATTCAAATTTAGCTCCTCCATTCCAAAATAATCGTAGTTATAGGATTTTCAAGTGTCAAAATTTCAAAAACATGTGGATAATTTAATGAGGTTTTCAAACATACAAGGTCAAATATAAGGTTATCTATTTAGGTCAATCCTCATAGTTCAAGAGTACTCTAAACGTGAATGCTTGTGTTTCAAAATTTCGAATGAAGCGCCAAAAGAGCCTCTACTCGCCTGAAACCGCGTGAGACCAATGTTTGGTAGTACAAGGAAATTACTTTTCTAATAACTCCGACCCGTGAAACCTACTGGCCCGACATCCAAAGGTCTAAACCAAGGTAGGTTTGTAGCTTCATCTAGACGCCACGCAACCGCATCCGAAAAACATTCATACACAATGGCCGCCTAAGCACACATGCATGCGGCCGAAATCGCTCCCGCCCACTATTTGGGACACCTGGGATTACCATCCTACCCCCAACCTGCAGTAGGTCCGAAATTTAAGAGGGGGCAAAGTTTGTACTTTCCCCAAATTTCAAACAAGCGTGTCCCATCTTCTGTTCAAAAAAGCCAAAACAAGCGCGTCCCAGACCAAAACATGGTCCCCCCCACCCGTCTGATTCCCCATTCGTACTCCGTGGGCGCCAAAACTACCTCTCCACCAGCCGCGAAACCCCGACGTCCTCCGTCCGCCACCCCATCCCACCCATCAACCGCTTCCCTCCTCCATCACGCCGGAGCCGATACCCCGACGTCATCGTCCACCGCAACCTCAACCGCAACGCCCTACATGGCTAGTAGTTGAAGCCGAGGTCGAGCTGTCTGTACCCGAGCCAATTCAACCACGCCGTCCTGCGCCTCACCATTGCCGCTCCAACTTTGCCACCCTCCACCACACCGGAGTTGTTCCTGCTATGTCGTCCTTCGCCGCCTCAGATCTGCTTCCCCTCCACCGACATACGGCCACGGCAACACAGCCAACAATTTGGCCATGGGTTCGTCCAAGCCTGCACCCTCTAGAACATCGGTTTCCCCGGTAAAAAGAAGAAGATCGGCGCGACATGTGGAGGTGACCACACCAGCAACCGAACAAGGTACTCCTCTTCCCTTATTCGTGCAAATCTTACGTCTCTGCTTGCACGGTATTCATCCCATAGAAGACACTAGTTGACCGCTTCTTCTTGATACTAGATGTTCCTAGTAACTCGCGATGCACAAGGTTTCTCCTCATATACTATTTCACCTTAGCTAGAGGTCCGTCGCCCCCCTGAATTTCAATTTCTGGCCAGTTGATTCCCAATTAACGGAAGCATTCCCTGGCGTAACAGGTGCTAGTACGCCTATTACGCCGGGGAAGCAGCGCCTTGGTGTTTATCTTAGGGGCGTGTGCGGCCTAGAGCTACTCGCGCCCGATCTGGAGGTCGGCCGGGATTAAAGGGATGGACTGGGGGCGCTGCCAAGCACGGCGGTGGTGTGAGGTCGATGGGAGGGCGGGGCGGCGGAGGCAGGGGTCTGGGCCGGTGGTCGCTGGCGGTTCGAGAAAGATCATTAACAGTGACTGGCGGGAGGTAGACGAAGGCAATCTGCCCGTTCCTTATAGATCGGACAATTCATTAAAAAAATTGACTGACCTATTTATTTTCAGTCGGCTGTTATCTTAGATATGACCACATGTGGTGGTGTGCTGGAGGAGTACCTGCATTTCCTGTGCTCATATATTACAAAATCACACGGAGTATAATCTAATTTTGTTTTCCATGTAATGTTGTACAGCTATCATATGTCTCCTGTCATTTATTTTTCAGCCACCTGCTATCTGCTACTTTTACAGTGCACTAGTTCTGCACACACTTCACCCTTACTCTCATTATTGTGTTTTTGTGCAAGGGTATTTCAGACTCTGCTGCCATGAGAGAAGCCAAAAAGAAAAGAGAGAAGTCGCTCCAGCTTCGTATGCGGGTAGGCAAGACATGTTACAGCGCTATAAAGGGTGTAGTGTCAGCAGATGGAGATGGTAAACGTAGCTCTGGAGTTGATGACCTCGCTCGCAATGAACCACCATCCCAGGTGCTTGCTTTAACTTCGCGGTGTCATATGAGGTTGCATGTTCCATATGGTGTCTAGCTTGTATTAGAAAGGCCGAAGTCGGTAAGATAAGGAAAGATATTTTTTACGTGAACCACCATCCCGTGAGCACTCGAAGACAAATAGCTAGTCAGGGCACTGCCCGAGCCAGTGACAAGCCCAGAAAAGATAGGCATCACCTGGAAGCCAACTAAAAAGCTGCGATGGTGGCGAAGCAGCCCGCCTCCCACCAGGCTCTCAGGTCCTAGATGATCATGCTCACCACTCCAGCCGGATGTCTAGCTTGTATGCTTCCAATTTGGTTAAATTGCATCTGCTTAGCTTACACATTATACCTTTGAATGTGACATGCCTTTCTGTTTTTGGTACATACTAGTACATCTGTGTATTAACCATGTTCTTACATCAAACTAATGTTCTTGTGTATCCCTCATCAATCACTTATGACGAGGTAGGAAGGCAAGGGGACTACTCCTCATTTAAAGAATGCAGCGTCAGCCTCCCGACATGATTCTCAAGAAACAGAAATGCTAGATGAAGATAGTGAACATAGCTCTGTAGTTGATTACAGCATTTCCCCTACACTAGCATCGCAGGTGCTTGCTCTAACTTGGCAGTGTGATATGTGGTTGCATGTTGCATATGGTGTCTAGATTGTAATTCTTCCAATCTAGTTAAACTGCATGTGCTAGTCTGCTTAGCTTATACATTATACCTGTTAATGTGACATGCCTTCCTATATTTAGTACATAGTACATCTGTCTATTAAGCATGTCCATACATAAAACTATTGTTTTTTTGTATCCCGCATCAATCAACATGACGACACCTTTAGTATATGCAGTGCGATATTAGTTGCATCTTTCATATGATTTATAGCATGCGCTGCTTCTAATTTGTTGAAATTCCATTTATGATGGGATGCTTTTAACTTGGCAGAGTCATATTGGTTGCATCTTTCATGTGGTGTCTAGCTTGCATTGCTTCTTATTTGCTGGAATGGTTTCTGCTTAGTTTACACAAACAGTTGTGAACATGCCATGCCGTCCTGTTTTTCGTACATATTCCATCCTGGTATCATGTGTTTGCCTTACATCAAAGTAGTGATTGTCAGTATCATGCATGAATGAGTTCCGCAGAGAGAATTTTATTGCTTTTTCTTGTCGGTTTTACTTGACAATTCAAAATCAATAAAGCGGAAGGAAGTTAGCAAGGAAGCGGATAAAGGTGCTCCTTCCAAAAGGAGGGCCTCTACAGTTTCTACTCCTCTACACCCCCAAGATGATTTCCAAGACAACGCATGCATAGACACTCAACAAAGCTGTGTTTATGATGAGCACGTCTCCCCTAGTGCAGCATCACCGGTGCTCCCTCTAACTTGGCACTATTATATGTGGGTTGCATGTTATGTGTGATGTCTAGCTTGTATTGCTTCTAATTTTGTTGAATTCCATCTGCTTACTCTACACATTATACTTGAATAAGACATGTGTTCCTGTTTCTAGGACATATAATATCTGTCTATCACACGATGTTCTTACATCAAATTACTATTGTTGTGTAACCTGCAACAATCACTTATCATAAGACACGTTTGACTTCAGAGTGTGATATAGGTTACATCTCACATTCTTTTCTAGCTTGTACTACTAATTTGTTGAAATGGCACTTATGACGAGACAGTTTTAACTTGGTAGAGTGATATTCGTTGCATCTTTCATATGGTGTCCAGCTTTCATTGCTTCTAATTTGTTGAAATGCCTTCTCCTTAGTTTACACATCATAAGCTATGAATATGCAATGATGTGAATATGCAATGGCACTAATGACGAGAGACCTCTAACATGGTAGTGTGATGTTGTTTGCATCTTGCATATGATTTATTTCTTGTACTGCTTCACATTTGTTTAAACGCCATTTATGATGAGACACTATTAACTTGGCAGAGCGATATTTGTAGCATCTTTCATATGGTGTCTACCTTTCATTGCATTGCTTCTAATTTGGTGAAATGTCTTCTTCTTAGTTTACACATCATAGTTCTGGTTATCTCTTCCATCCTGTTTTTCATACATATTACATCCTCCTATCATGTGGTTGTCTAACATCAAATTCAGTTTGTCTGCCTCATGCATCAATTTGTTTTGAAGAACTAAATTGTTATTCGTTTTTCTTGTCGGCTTGACTTAACATGGCACAGAGAAAGAGGAAGAAACACAGAATGGCAGGGAATGAGAAGCGGATGAATCCTGCAGATTCTGCTGGTACTGATGGTGCAATAGAAGGTCAAAGTCCAGCGGAAAATTCTACAAACACGGCATCCCATGCTACACGAGTTGCAAAAAAAAGCCAAACAGAAACAAATAGCTGCCACCAAACAAGCAGAGACAGCCCTAGTTCTTGCAACACCTACCACAGTACTACCAGCTGCATGACTTACTCGTGCGTCAACTGAGCTAGCAGCACGTTCCCAAGCTACCTTGCCACCTGACACTACTTCCCAAGCACTCTTGACACAAGACGAGTTGGCAATATCAGATGAACCTTGTGAGCTTCAACAGCAAGAAGGTAGTTGCTGGAGTCAAGTTACAGTTGCATGCTTCTTTATAT
The DNA here is from genome assembly GCF_018294505.1 of Triticum aestivum. Classification (NCBI taxonomy): domain Eukaryota; kingdom Viridiplantae; phylum Streptophyta; class Magnoliopsida; order Poales; family Poaceae; genus Triticum; species Triticum aestivum. The sequence continues at coordinate 505,613,734 of NC_057800.1, read as the reverse complement.
GTAGTCTCACAGTTTGATGTAAACTAATACCTCCCATGTTCGTTGTTGGACTAGCACCTAGGCGCAAGAGGAAACAAACATCTGGGATAATGCTCGATAGGTTAACTAAATCTAGAGGAGGGAGAATGGAGATCCGTTTTGAGGCAGGTTTAAAAAGGCCACATGATGCTACAGAGTCAGTCAAGATAGTATCAGAGGCAGCGGTTGCCGTTAGGTGTCATGTACGTATCCTGCCAACGTGGATTCAGTACAGGAATGACAAAGACGAAACCCAGTTCAACACCTTCCTCGACCATTTATCTATAAGTATGGTTATGTATGGAAACTAGTAATATCGTCTTGCTCTGTCCCATACTTTCTAGGTTGCTGATAATGAGACTCCCATAATTTTCAACATATGAGGTTCAAGTTAGATAGCCAAGATTATGCAACCAGACAAGCTTGCACCCATGTTTTCAAGTCTGCTCTGCGACAGTATCGGTATAACTTGAGGAAAACTCACTTTGAAGGCAAGGCTAACAGTGAACTTTCCCAAACATCTCCAGTGGAAAATATATCGGATGAAGACTGGAGGGGCCTTGTTAAACACTGGTCTGATCCGAAGTATCAGGTACATTATATATATATATATATATATATATATATATGTGATCAAATCACATGTTGAAGTCCTATTTACGCATGTGCCACACAAATCTATCTTCTTGTAGGTGAACTGTTCAAAGAACAAGGCCAACCGTACGAAAGTGAAATTCCAACAGATGACAGGATCTCGTAGCTATATTGCACACTGCGAGGCTCTTGTAATTAGCTGCAGTTTCACTCTTTTCGCTGTACCATATTATCAGATCTATATTGACTTGTTCAAAATGCAGAGGAAAGCCCGCAAGGACCAAAAAGTACTTGAACCAAATGTTGTGGAAATCTTCAAGGACTGTCACACCAGCACGAAGAAGGGCATGACTACACCAGTCAAAGCCGCTATTGTAAGTCCTTAATCCTCATGCCTTTTAACTACTACTTACTCTGACTTGTGCCTTGAACAGCATGGTTTGCAGCCAATGTCTATTACTCTTTTCAATTTTATACACAATTGTCTTAGCATATCATTGCACCTTACAAGGTTTAAAAGAGAGGAGTTGTCGGTGTTCTGGGAACGGGGGTCCCCAGACTTGCCTGCCTGCGGCCTGCGGCGTGGCTCAAAGGGGGCCCAGCACGACCCATCTTCATCAACACAAGACTCAAGACCCTCGCGAGGGGCCAAGCCTCGCGGGGCGGATGACGTGGAGCTTCCTCAGGCGCGGCCTCGTCAGGCAGGCTCACGAGGAGGCGGAGAAATCAAGGCGGGGTACCTCGCGAGGTGCCCGTGATGCAAGCCATGACGATCAAAGGCGCCAGGCGGGTGCTAGCCCACGCAGCGTCCTCCTTTCCTCTTTGGTGCAAAGGGGGCAAGCACAGCCGCGGAGTATCGAGGCATCAGGCAAAGGTTGCCATTTCAGTGCAACGAGACCAAGACCAGGAGGACTACGAGACGGAGGTCACCATGGAGCCCAAGACGGCATCATCACCAGAGCTTTGCGCAGGCGAAGACTGCTTTTGTCAGGATAGCTGATACTTGCTGTCCCCCTTCAAATTAGCCCACCATTGTTGGCTCCCTTCCCGCTTGATATTTGGGAACAGGACCAGGGCCTCTATAAATAGGACTAGCCACCCATAGGGTAGAAGGGAAGAGATCATATTGAAATCAGGGGATCGATCAATCAACCACGGCCGGCGAGTGAGAGTAAGGCAGTGAGTGAGTGAGAGAGAGAGAGAGAGAGAAGGGTGACTGAACTCCTCCTAACAGTTTACCGCCCCAGCCAAGAGCAGACCCTCGCGAGGCTATTCTTCCTTGTATTGTTCATCATCATCAGCCCCAAGAGGTAATCCACCCACCACACACTGGAGTAGGGTATTACACCACAACGGTGGCTCGAACCAGTATAAACCTTGTGTCTCTTGTGCAGTTCTTTCAGTAGTCTAGATCTTTGCGAGACGGAGAGGTAGAAGGCGTAATCTTCATGCGCACCCCAGAGTTCGAACCTTAAGGGTCTGCTGGAACCCGAAATCCGACATTTGGCACGCCAGGTAGGGGTGCGCCGAAATTCGTCTTCCACCGCCCCGTTCTCCTCCGACCGTCGCGTCCATGTCCGACGCTCGTCGGGCTCGCGCTGAGCGCCGGGCCGCCATCGCTTCCCGCGTCGCCCAGACGGCGCCCGTCGGCGGACGTCCTCGTCGTTCCCCGTCACCCGCCATCAACGCCACCACCGGCCCGGCGGGGGGCGAGCAGCAAGCGTCGTCTCAGCATCCATCCGTGCGGCAAGACGGCCGCACCGCTACTCCATCGCTCACACCAGCTGGTTCTTCGTCCCGCGCGCTCCGCGCACCCTTGGAGGCTCGAGCTGCGCTCATCGCGGCAAACGAGCTCCTGTGCTACCGTCCCGTCGAGACGTCTACGAAGAGTGGCTCGACCGCGTCGCTGAGCTCGTCTGTGCCGCGAGGGGCTCTCCCGCGCCGTCCGTTCCGCTGCGCCGCACCCCGCCCTGCGCGGGCAATGAAGCTCCGGGGGCGTACCAGCCGCCTCCTCTCCAGGAAGACGCCATGGCTCCAAGGCGCGTGGCCCCTGGGCGGAACCCGCTCCACCAGGTGCCAGCGCAGCAAGAACGGAGCTGCCAAGAAGTCCCTCGCCCGCAAGGAGCTGCCCGGGCGCTCCCTGCTCCGACACGCCGCAACCCTGCTCCAGCTCCGGCATGCCAAGACCCTGCGCTGCTCCTAGTTGCAGCGCGTGGGGACCCTCAAGACCGAGCCCTCCACCAGCCGAAGCCTTTCATGGCCACCGCAGGCTGCCGTGCCTACACCACTGAGCTGCGTAGCGTCGCGTGGCCCGGCAAGTTCAAGCCAGACCTGCCTCCTCGTTACGACGGCACGACAGACCCTGCAGAGTTCCTCCAGCTCTATGAGCTGGGCATCGAACCTGCCAGCGGGGACGAGAAGGTCATGGCGAACTGGTTCCCCATGGCGCTCAAGGAAGGAGCTCGCACCTGGCTCCTGAATCTGGCTCCAGGCACGATCTCTTCCTGGGACCAGATGCGCACCCGCTTCATCGCTAACTTCCAAGGTACTCGCGACCGGCCAACCGCCGTGAGCGACATGCGCCGCATCAAGCAACAACCCGGAGAGACCCTGCAAAAGTACATCCAGCGCTTCAACAGCGCACACCTCCAGATCCCCAAGGTGTCCGAGGAGGCCATCATCTCGGCCTTCTCCGTGGTGTGCGCGACGTCAAGATGAAGGAGGAGCTGGCGATGCATGAAGACCTGTGCACCTCCCTGGAGCTGTTCAACTTGGCGACCAAGTGCACCAGGGCTGAGGAGGGACGCCTCTCCCTCCTCGAGTTGCCTGCCGCAGACCCAGAAGAGAAGAAGCCCAAGGCCAAGGACTTGAAGCGCAAGGGGGCTGCCGTGCTCGCGGAAGAACCACACACCAAGCGGGGCAAAGATCTGCCCAAGTCCCCCAGGGGCAGCCGGTACTGTGTGTACCACGACCTCCACACCCACAACACCAACGAATGCCAGGAACTCCACGCCGTGCAAGAAGGAAGGACGGCCGTCGTCCCGACCGCGCCGATCGGGGCTACGACCGAGGAGGAGGAAGAAACGTAGGACGCTGGGAAGACCGCGGCCCGCGCCCAGGGTGGCGCGATCAACCTCGCGAGGATCGCTGGTGAGACCTGCCTCGCGAGGGGGACTGGAGGGATCTGAAGGAAATATGCCCTAGAGGCAATAATAAAGTTATTATTTATTTCCTTATAATCATGATAAATGTTTATTATTCATGCTAGAATTGTATTTACCGGAAACATAATACATGTGTGAATACATAGACAAACATAGTGTCACTAGTATGCCTCTACTTGACTAGCTCGTTAATCAAAGATGGTTATGTTTCCTAACCATGAACAAAGAGTTGTTATTTGATTAACGAGGTCACATCATTAGTAGAATGATCTGATTGACATGACCCATTCCATTAGCTTAGCACCCGATCGTTTAGTATGTTGCTATTGCTTTCTTCATGACTTATACATGTTCCTATGACTATGAGATTATGCAACTCCCGTTTACCGGAGGAACACTTTGGGTACTACCAAACGTCACAACGTAACTGGGTGATTATAAAGGAGTACTACAGGTGTCTCCAATGGTCGATGTTGGGTTGGCGTATTTCGAGATTAGGATTTGTCACTCCGATTGTCGGAGAGGTATCTCTGGGCCCTCTCGGTAATACACATCACATAAGCCTTGCAAGCATTACAACTAATATGTTAGTTGTGAGATGATGTATTACGGAACGAGTAAAGAGACTTGCCGGTAACGAGATTGAACTAGGTATTGGATACCGACGATCGAATCTCGGGCAAGTAACATACCGATGACAAAGGGAACAACGTATGTTGTTATGCGGTCTGACCGATAAAGATCTTCGTAGAATATGTAGGAGCCAATATGGGCATCCAGGTCCCGATATTGGTTATTGACCAGAGACATGTCTCGGTCATGTCTACATTGTTCTCGAACCCGTAGGGTCCGCACGCTTAAGGTTACGATGACTGTTATATTATGAGTTTATGCATTTTGATGTACCGAAGGTTGTTCGGAGTCCCGGATGTGATCACGGACATGACGAGGAGTCTCGAAATGGTCGAGACATAAAGATTGATATATTGGAAGCCTATGTTTGGACATCGGAAGTGTTCCGGGTGAGATCGGGATTTTACCGGGTTACCGGGAGGTTACCGGAACCCCCCGGGAACCACATGGGCCTTCATGGGCCTTAGTGGAAAGGAGAAAGGGGCAGCCCAAGGGGGCTGCGCGCCTCCCCCCTTCCCCTAGTCCTATTAGGACTAGGAGAGGTGGCCGACCACCCCTCTCCCTCTTTCCCCCTTGGGAATCCTAGTTGGAATAGGATTGGAGGGGAGTCCTACTCCCGGTAGGAGTAGGACTCCTCCTGCGCCTCCTCCTCCTGGCCGGCGCACCCTCCCCCCTTGGCTCCTTTATATACTGAGGCAGGGGCACCTCTAAACACACAAGTTGACACAAGTTGATCCACGTGATCGATTCCTTAGCCGTGTGCGGTGCCCCCTGCCACCATATTCCTCGATAATACTGTAGCGGAGTTTAGGCGAAGCCCTGCTGCTGTAGTTCATCAAGATCGTCACCACGCCGTCGTGCTGACGAAACTCTTCCCCGACACTTTGCTGGATCGGAGTCCGGGGATCGTCATCGAGCTGAACGTGTGCTCGAACTCGGAGGTGTCGTAGTTTCGGTGCTTGATCGGTTGGATTGTGAAGACGTACGACTACTTCTTCTACGTCGTGTCATCGCTTCCGCAGTCGGTCTGCGTTGGGTACGTAGACAACACTCTCCTCTCGTTGCTATGCATCACATGATCTTGCGTGTGCGTAGGAAAAATTTTGAAATTACTACGAAACCCAACAGTGGTATCCGAGCCTAGGTTAATGATGTTGATGTTATATGCACGAGTAGAACACAAGTGAGTTGTGGACGATACAAGTCATACTGCCTACCAGCATGTCATATTTTGGTTCAGCGGTATTGTTGGACGAGACGACCCGGACCAACCTTACGCGTACGCTTACGCGAGACCGGTTCCCTCGACGTGCTTTGCACAGAGATGGCTTGCGGGCGACTGCCTCTCCAACTTTAGTTGAACCAAGTATGGCTACGCCCGGTCCTTGCGAAGGTTAAAACGGAGTCTATTTGACAAACTATCGTTGTGGTTTTGATGCGTAGGTGAGATTGGTTCTTACTTAAGCCCGTAGCAGCCACGTAAAACATGCAACAACAAAGTAGAGGACGTCTAACTTGTTTTTGCAGGGCATGTTGTGATGTGATATGGTCAAAGCATGATGCTGAATTTTATTGTATGAGATGATCATGTTTTGTAACCGAGTTATCGGCAACTGGCAGGAGCCATATGGTTGTCGCTTTATTGTATGCAATGCAATCGCGATGTAATGCTTTACTTTATTACTAAACGGTAGTGATAGTCGTGGAAGCATAAGATTGGCGAGACGACAACGATGCTACGATGGAGATCAAGGTGTCGCGCCGGTGACGATGGTGATCATGACGGTGCTTCGGAGATGGAGATCACAAGCACGAGATGATGATGGCCATATCATATCACTTATATTGATTGCATGTGATGTTTATCTTTTTATGCATCTTATCTTGCTTTGATTGACGGTAGCATTATAAGATGATCTCTCACTAAATTATCAAGAAGTGTTCTCCCTGAGTATGCACCGTTGCCAAAGTTCGTCGTGCCCAGACACCACGTGATGATCGGGTGTGATAAGCTCTACGTCCATCTACAACGGGTGCAAGCCAGTTTTGCACACGCAGAATACTCAGGTTAAACTTGACGAGCCTAGCATATGCAGATATGGCCTCGGAACACGGAGACCGAAAGGTCGAGCGTGAATCATATAGTAGATATGATCAACATAACGATGTTCACCATTGAAAACTACTCCATCTCACGTGATGATCGGTTATGGTTTAGTTGATTTGGATCACGTGATCACTTAGAGGATTAGAGAGATGTCTATCTAAGTGGGAGTTCTTTTGTAATATGATTAATTGAACTTAAAATTTATCATGAACTTAGTCCCTGATAGTATCTTGCTTGTTTATGTTGATTATAGATAGATGGCTCGTGCTGTTGTTCCGTTAAATTTTAATGCGTTCCTTGAGAAAGCAAAGTTGAAAGATGATGGTAGCAATTACACGGACTGGGTCCGTAACTTGAGGATTATCCTCATTGCTGCACAGAAGAATTACGTCCTGGAAGCACCGCTGGGTGCCAGGCCTGCTGCTAGAGCAACGCCAGATGTTATGAACGTCTGGCAGAGCAAAGCTGATGACTACTCGATAGTTCAGTGTGCCATGCTTTACGGCTTAGAATCGGGACTTCAACGACGTTTTGAACGTCATGGAGAATATGAGATGTTCCAGGAGTTGAAGTTAATATTTCAAGCAAAATGCCCAGATTGAGAGATATGAAGTCTCCAATAAGTTCTATAGCTGCAAGATGGAGGAGAACAGTTCTGTCAGTGAGCATATACTCAAAATGTCTGGGTATAATAATCACTTGATTCAATTGGGAGTTAATCTTCCGGATGATTGCGTCATTGACAGAATTCTCCAATCACTGCCACCAAGCTACAAGAGCTTCGTGATGAACTATAATATGCAAGGGATGAACAAGACTATTCCCGAGCTCTTCGCAATGCTGAAAGCTGCGGAGGTAGAAATCAAGAAGGAGCATCAAGTGTTGATGGTTAACAAGACCACTAGTTTCAAGAAAAAGGGCAAAGGGAAGAAAAAGGGGAACTTCAAAAAGAACGGCAAGCAAGTTGCTGCTCAAGAGAAGAAACCCAAGTCTAGACCTAAGCCTGAAACTGAGTGCTTCTACTGCAAGCAGACTGGTCACTGGAAGCGGAACTGCCCCAAGTATTTGGCGGATAAGAAGGATGGCAAGGTGAACAAAGGTATATGTGATATACATGTTATTGATGTGTACCTTACTAGAGCTCGCAGTAGCACCTGGGTATTTGATACTGGTTCTGTTGCTAATATTTGCAACTCGAAACAAGGACTACAGAATAAGCGGGCACTAGCAAAGGACGAGGTGACGATGCGCGTGGGAAACGGTTCCAAAGTCGATGTGATCGCAGTCGGCACGCTACCTCTACATCTACCTTCGGGATTAATATTAGACCTAAATACTTGTTATTTGGTGCCAGCGTTGAGCATGAACATTATATCTGGATCTTGTTTAATGCGAGACGGTTATTCATTTAAATCAGAGAATAATGGTTGTTCTATTTATATGAGTAATATCTTTTATGGTCATGCACCCTTGAAGAGTGGTCTATTCTTACTAAATCTCGATAGTAGTAATACACATATTCATAATGTTGAAGCCAAAAGATGCAGAGTTGATAATGAAAGTGCAACTTATTTGTGGCACTGTCGTTTAGGTCATATCGGTATAAAGCGCATGAAGAAACTCCATACCGACGGACTTTTGGAACCACTTGATTATGAATCACTTGGTACTTGCGAACCGTGCCTCTTGGGCAAGATGACTAAAACACCGTTCTCCGGTACTATGGAGAGAGCAACAGATTTGTTGGAAATCATACATACCGATGTATGTGGCCCGATGAATATTGAGGCTCGTGGCGGATATCGTTATTTTCTCACCTTCACAGATGATTTAAGCAGATATGGGTATATTTACTTAATGAAACATAAGTCTGAAACATTTGAAAAGTTCAAAGAATTTCAGAGTGAAGTTGAAAATCATCGTAACAAGAAAATTAAGTTTCTACGATCTGATCGTGGAGGAGAATATTTGAGTTACGAGTTTGGTGTACATTTGAAAAATTGTGGAATAGTTTCGCAACTCACGCCACCCGGAACACCACAGCGTAATGGTGTGTCCGAACGTCGTAATCGTACTTTACTAGATATGGTGCGATCTATGATGTCTCTTACTGATTTACCGCTATCATTTTGGGGATATGCTTTAGAGACGGCCGCATTCACGTTAAATAGGGCACCATCAAAATCCGTTGAGACGACGCCTTATGAACTGTGGTTTGGCAAGAAACCAAAGTTGTCGTTTCTTAAAGTTTGGGGCTGCGATGCTTATGTGAAAAAACTTCAACCTGATAAGCTCGAACCCAAATCGGAGAAATGTGTCTTCATAGGATACCCAAAGGAAACTGTTGGGTACACCTTCTATCACAGATCCGAAGGCAAAACATTCGTTGCTAAGAATGGATCATTTCTAGAGAAGGAGTTTCTCTCGAAAGAAGTGAGTGGGAGGAAAGTAGAACTTGACGAGGTAACTGTACCTGCTCCCTTACTGGAGAGTAGCTCATCACAGAAAACTGTTTCAGTGACACCTACACCGGTTAGTGAGGAAGCCAATGATAATGATCATGAAACTTCAGATCAAGATACTACTGAACCACGTAGATCAACCAGAGTAAGATCCGCGCCAGAGTGGTACGGAAATCCTGTTCTGGAAGTCATGCTACTAGATCATGATGAACCTACGAACTATGAAGAAGCGATGGTGAGCCCAGATTCCGCAAAGTGGCTTGAAGCCATGAAATCTGAGATGGGATCCATGTATGAGAACAAAGTATGGACTTTGGTTGACTTGCCCGATGATCGGCAAGAAATTGAGAATAAATGGATCTTTAAGAAGAAGACTGACGCTGATGGTAATGTTACTGTCTACAAAGCTCGACTTGTCGCAAAAGGTTTTCGACAAGTTCAAGGAATTGACTACGATGAGACCTTCTCACCCGTAGCGATGCTTAAGTCCGTCAGAATCATGTTAGCAATTGCCGCATTTTATGATTATGAAATTTGGCAAATGGATGTCAAAACTGCATTCCTGAATGGATTCCTGGAAGAAGAGTTGTATATGATGCAACCAGAAGGTTTTGTCAATCCAAAGGGAGCTAACAAAGTGTGCAAGCTCCAGCGATCCATTTATGGACTGGTGCAAGCCTCTCGGAGTTGGAATAAACGTTTTGATAGTGTGATCAAAGCATTTGGTTTTATACAGACTTTCGGAGAAGCCTGTATTTACAAGAAAGTGAGTGGGAGCTCTGTAGCATTTCTGATATTATATGTGGATGACATATTACTGATTGGAAATGATATAGAATTTCTGGATAGCATAAAGGGATACTTGAATAAAAGTTTTTCAATGAAAGACCTCGGTGAAGCTGCTTACATATTAGGCATTAAGATCTATAGAGATAGATCAAGACGCTTAATTGGACTTTCACAAAGCACATACCTTGACAAAATTTTGAAGAAGTTCAAAATGGATCAAGCAAAGAAAGGGTTCTTGCCTGTGTTACAAGGTGTGAAATTGAGTAAGACTCAATGCCCGACCACTGCAGAAGATAGAGAGAATATGAAAGATGTTCCCTATGCATCAGCCATAGGCTCTATCATGTATGCAATGCTGTGTACCAGACCTGATGTGTGCCTTGCTATAAGTTTAGCAGGGAGGTACCAAAGTAATCCAGGAATGGATCACTGGACAGCGGTCAAGAACATCCTGAAATACCTGAAAAGGACTAAGGATATGTTTCTCGTATATGGAAGTGACAAAGAGCTCATCGTAAAAGGTTACGTTGATGCAAGCTTTGACACTGATCCGGACGATTCTAAATCGCAAACCGGATACGTGTTTACATTAAACGGTGGAGCTGTCAGTTGGTGCAGTTCTAAACAAATCGTCGTAGCGGGATCTACATGTGAAGCGGAATACATAGCTGCTTCGGAAGCAGCAAATGAAGGAGTCTGGATGAAGGAGTTCATATCCGATCTAGGTGTCATACCTAGTGCATCGGGTCCAATGAAAATCTTTTGTGACAATACTGGTGCAATTGCCTTGGCAAAGGAATCCAGATTTCACAAAAGGACCAAACACATCAAGAGACGCTTCAACTCCATCCGGGATCTAGTCCAGGTGGGAGACATAGAGATTTGCAAGATACATACGGATCTGAATGTTGCAGACCCATTGACTAAGCCTCTTCCACGAGCAAAACATGATCAGCACCAAGGCTCCATGGGTGTTAGAATCATTACAGTGTAATCTAGATTATTGACTCTAGTGCAAGTGGGAGACTGAAGGAAATATGCCCTAGAGGCAATAATAAAGTTATTATTTATTTCCTTATAATCATGATAAATGTTTATTATTCATGCTAGAATTGTATTTACCGGAAACATAATACATTGTGAATACATAGACAAACATAGTGTCACTAGTATGCCTCTACTTGACTAGCTCGTTAATCAAAGATGGTTATGTTTCCTAACCATGAACAAAGAGTTGTTATTTGATTAACGAGGTCACATCATTAGTAGAATGATCTGATTGACATGACCCATTCCATTAGCTTAGCACCCGATCGTTTAGTATGTTGCTATTGCTTTCTTCATGACTTATACATGTTCCTATGACTATGAGATTATGCAACTCCCGTTTACCGGAGGAACACTTTGGGTACTACCAAACGTCACAACGTAACTGGGTGATTATAAAGGAGTACTACAGGTGTCTCCAATGGTCGATGTTGGGTTGGCGTATTTCGAGATTAGGATTTGTCACTCCGATTGTCGGAGAGGTATCTCTGGGCCCTCTCGGTAATACACATCACATAAGCCTTGCAAGCATTACAACTAATATGTTAGTTGTGAGATGATGTATTACGGAACGAGTAAAGAGACTTGCCGGTAACGAGATTGAACTAGGTATTGGATACCGACGATCGAATCTCGGGCAAGTAACATACCGATGACAAAGGGAACAACGTATGTTGTTATGCGGTCTGACCGATAAAGATCTTCGTAGAATATGTAGGAGCCAATATGGGCATCCAGGTCCCGCTATTGGTTATTGACCAGAGACATGTCTCGGTCATGTCTACATTGTTCTCGAACCCGTAGGGTCCGCACGCTTAAGGTTACGATGACTGTTATATTATGAGTTTATGCATTTTGATGTACCGAAGGTTGTTCGGAGTCCCGGATGTGATCACGGACATGACGAGGAGTCTCGAAATGGTCGAGACATAAAGATTGATATATTGGAAGCCTATGTTTGGACATCGGAAGTGTTCCGGGTGAGATCGGGATTTTACCGGGTTACCGGGAGGTTACCGGAACCCCCCGGGAACCACATGGGCCTTCATGGGCCTTAGTGGAAAGGAGAAAGGGGCAGCCCAAGGGGGCTGCGCGCCTCCCCCCTTCCCCTAGTCCTATTAGGACTAGGAGAGGTGGCCGGCCACCCCTCTCCCTCTTTCCCCCTTGGGAATCCTAGTTGGAATAGGATTGGAGGGGAGTCCTACTCCCGGTAGGAGTAGGACTCCTCCTGCGCCTCCTCCTCCTGGCCGGCGCACCCTCCCCCCTTGGCTCCTTTATATACTGAGGCAGGGGCACCTCTAAACACACAAGTTGACACAAGTTTATCCACGTGATCGATTCCTTAGCCGTGTGCGGTGCCCCCTGCCACCATATTCCTCGATAATACTGTAGCGGAGTTTAGGCGAAGCCCTGCTGCTGTAGTTCATCAAGATCGTCACCACGCTGTCGTGCTGACGAAACTCTTCCCCGACACTTTGCTGGATCGGAGTCCGGGGATCGTCATCGAGCTGAACGTGTGCTCGAACTCGGAGGTGCCGTAGTTTCGGTGCTTGATCGGTTGGATTGTGAAGACGTACGACTACTTCTTCTACGTCGTGTCATCGCTTCCGCAGTCGGTCTGCGTTGGGTACGTAGACAACACTCTCCTCTCGTTGCTATGCATCACATGATCTTGCGTGTGCGTAGGAAAATTTTTGAAATTACTACGAAACCCAACAGGATCAGCCTCGTGAGGATCGCCCACAGGGCCACGCAGGCCTCCCTCCACTGCCGCCTCAGCCAAGGAGGAACAAGGACCGCCATCAAGACGAGGGGGCTGGGGGCTTCCAGGAGCCACGCGCAATCGCCTGCATCCTGGGCGGAGCTCAAGCCCCAGCCTCCCAGCGCATCTTCAAGCAGTTTGCCCGCGAAGTGAATGCAGTCCTCCCCAGGCTTGGAGCAATGCACTCTCTCAGGTGGTCGGCATGCGCCATCACATTCAGCTCAGCGGATCAACTCAAGTGTGCGGCCACAGCCGGAGTCCTCCCGATGCTTTGCTCCCCAGTCATCAGCAATGTACTGGTCACCAGGACCCTCATCGATGGTGGGGCAGGGCTCAACGTCCTGTCCGTGGAAACGTTCAACAATCTCCAAGTGCCCTACGACCAGCTTCAGCCAACCAAGCCCTTCTCCGGAGTCACCGACGGCTCCACGGTCCCGATTGGGTAGGTCTGCCTCCCTGTCACCTTCGGGGCACGCAACAACTATCGCACCGAGCTCATCGACTTCGACATCGCCCACATCCGCCTGCCGTACAACGCCATCCTCGGGTACCCAGCGCTGGCCAAGTTCATGGCCGTAACTCACCATGGCTACAACGTCCTCAAGATGCCAGGAAGTGGCGGAGTCATCACGGTGCCCTGTGAAGAGAAGGATGCAGTGTGTTCCCTAGAGCGAGCCTTTCAGGCCGTGTCACTGGAAGACCCGGATCGCAGAAGTAGGAGACTTCCCGAGACCACCCCCAAGAAGAAGAAGACATTGCCCGGACCGGCCCCTTGGGAGGCGAGCCCCTCAGGGCCCGCATCTGCCCAGGGGGAACCTTCTTCCATCGCATAGGAAAGCGCGCCCGGCGCCCTCCTCAGGCAGGGCTCGGGGGCTCTCCCCTGGAGGGCCACCGACCTGGCCAGGGTCACGAGGGAGGTGCTTGGGCACCACATGGAGGCGTGTTTCGAAGCATGTTTCCCTCAGAAGGAGCAAGGCAAGGAAGGTCAGACCCGCAGGAGTTCATAGACAAGGCCATTCAAGAACTACAGGAATCAAGAATCATGAGAGGTTGCCGCCGTCTACCGGCTGTGGCTCCCCATCCAGGCGAGGATGGTGGGCTGCGCGTCTGCATCGACGTACCAGGGCTCAACCAAGTCGCTACGATGGAGCACCTCTGGCCCTCGCGAGTGGGGCACTGCCGGGGTCCGCCCCACGGCTACGTTCGCATGCCTTACGGCTTGCCGAGCGCGGTTGCTACGCGCCAGCGCCTCATGAGGTGCATCATGGAGGCTCAAGAAGACAGGCGTTCCGCAGCCTTGGCCGAGATGGAGATGATTCGCGAAGAGCTACCAGTGCCTCCGGAGCCTCCCGAGGCCCCTGGGCCTGGGGGCTCATGAGGATCGGCTTCCGCAGCCCACCGAGTCTACTGCACCAACACCCCTTCGCCCTCGACACCCTCAGGTGACATCTTACCAGTTTCATTTCCAGCTGGGAGCGCCCTCCCAGGGCTGCATCGTTCCCAGGCCGCGTGGGTCCGTCCCTGCGGTATGTATCCCTTTTATTTCATGTCGTTAGCTTGCTTTGACGGGGGCGCCCCTCGGGCTGCATCATCCCCAAGTCGCTCGGGCCCGACCCAGCGATGTCTACCTTCCCAGCATCTGTTTGAATGAACCCCCTCCTTCGCGGCTAACGTGTTTGATCTAGTTGCCTGCTCAACTGACGCCAACTGACGGAATTGCTCCCATAACGGCACGATGCTTGCGCATGGGTCCATCCCTGCAACGCCGACAAACCTGAATGGCTGAGCTCTGGCCACGGCACCCCCGCATAGCGCCACCTCGTCAAGCCTCCAGTTCCTCACCTCCACTCGGAAGCAACTAACGGCAGACTGATAATTGTCATGGCAACCTCTTCTTCCTTCTGTGATGAGTTTACAGGATCCCCTAAGGGAGTTGCGCCAGGCAAGGCCCTCGCGGCGCTCCTTTCACTCTCGTCCGCACGAACCGCTTGCACGTTAAAGGGGGGGGGTGCCTGAGCATCGCGACTCAGGGCTCCTACTAGCTCTCCAGCCCTCACCCTCTGGCCTTGACCACGGCATCGCGACCTGGCATACCAGCGACGGCTGAGACTAGCTCGAGGGCCAGGACCCGAGGACATAGAGCAGAAAGGGGAGCAAAGGCGGGGGAGAAGGGGCGCGCGAGGACCTCGCCGAGCGATTCCGCTCCTGTCGACGCGCGGACCCGATGACACACCAGGAATACTCCCCGACTCTCGAGATAAGTCGCCGCCTGAAAGCACCGGCTATCATAGCACTACCCCCGCACCTAATGCAATTCCGTGTCAGCGACGCCGCTCTCCTTTCTCGCCGGGCGACGGCTGCTTGGGCGCCAAAGGGGACCTCCTGAGCATCGCGACTCAGGGGCTCTTACCGGACCCCGGGTCGCTCACCTCCTGGCCTTGACCACGGCATCGCGACCTGGCATACCAGCGACGGCTGACGCCGTCTTGGGACTGGGACCTATCGGTGCAGAGCACCAAGCCCTCGCGAGGTTCGAAAGGGAGAACTGAGGTAAGACGGAATCAGCAACTCGCACAACTCTACAGCAAGGGTTATGTATTAACAAACAGGATTACAAGCACCTTACAAGCCCCCATGGGGCGCATTTTGATTCCTCGCAGGGAACGGACCCTAAGGGATGCTAACTACACGCGCTCCTGCCAAAGATGCCATCATCAACAGTGGGTCGTCAAGCGCCGGCGCCAACCCCATCCAGATCAGAGTCGGCGACAGCCTGACGAGCCCGCCCAGCTCCAGGAGCGGCGCCTGCTCGGGGGCTCGTAGCTGTCGTCACTCGTCTTCGGAGTCGCAAAGATCTCGCTGGAGTCGATGGATCCTTCGGTGCCTCCGTCGCCTGCCGAGCCGCCAAGGGAGCGATCGACGGGCCTAGCCCTCACCATGGCGAGGTCCTGGCCACCGCTCCCGGGGCAACACTCCAGTCGGCGCCCGTTCGCGTCGAAGACCTTGAAGAACATCACCGAAGCGCCATCGTACTCCAAGTGGACCACGAAGACGCCCCTCACCCTGCAAACCCGGACGATCTCTCTCCAGCCACAAGTCATGTAGACCTCGCCCGGGGCAACGACCGCGACCTCTGCCTCGTTCGCGAGGGTGCTGCAGCCGGCGTGCTGTAGCCAGAGCTCTAGGGGCTCCCCCGGCGGGCTGATGGAGGCGAAGAAGGGAGGCAGGGGGATCCAAGACTGGAGAGGAATGGCGACGTGGAGCACGAACTCTTGGGAGGAGCCCTCGGCATGGACCCCAGGAGGAACAACCCACACCTTCGTGACCTGTCGGCGCCGACGACGGCGCTGACCGCGGGGATCGGCATCGACCCCTTCGAGGCCCTCGACGTGGGCATACAAGGGAAGCGGGAACCCCGGCGGAGCCCGCTCGCACCGAGGCCTCGACACCACCTGACGGTCCTCCTCGTCCCGGCCGCAAAGGGCAAGCCATTTCTTCGGCGGGAGCGGGTCCGGTCCCTCTCGAGGGGCCTTTCCCTTCTCCGCTGCAGAGAACCGCCGAATCGGAGCCATCGCGGCAAGACGGAGCAAGGATCGTGAAGAAGGAGAAGCAAGGAGGGATGGACTGGAAGGGCACGCGCAGTTCCGTACTTATAGCCGGCGAAGGCCAACCGCCGGCCTCCACGATCGCAGGTAATCATGACACGATTTTCATGCAGGGACTTGTCCAACCCGTGCAACCATCGAGGCATCGTGGGGAAGCGGAGACGCCCACGTCCCATTAACCGCCACGCGGCGCCCAAGGCCGCAGGCTGTTAGGGCCCGCGGCGCTTCGCCCTTGCCCTTTCGCCTCTCAGCACGGCCAAGTCCGGGCGCGCCTTGGGCCCGGGTCTACTGTCGGCGTTCTGGGAACGGGGGTCCCCAGACTTGCCTGCCTGCGGCCTGCGGCGTGGCTCAAAGGGGGCCCAGCACGGCCCATCTTCATCAACACAAGACTCAAGACCCTCGCGAGGGGCCAAGCCTCGCGGGGCGAACGACGTGGAGCTTCCTCAGGCGTGGCCTCGTCAGGCTGGCTCACGAGGAGGCGGAGAAATCAAGGTGGGGTAACTCGCGAGGTGCCCGTGACACAAGCCATGACGATCAAAGGTGCCAGGCGGGTGCCAGCCCGCGCAGCGTCCTCATTTCCTCTTTCGTGCAAAGGGAGCAAGCGCAGCCGCGGAGTACCGAGGCATCAGGCAAAGGTTGCCATTTCGATGCAACGAGACCAAGACCAGGAGGACTACGAGACGGAGGTCACCGTGGAGCCCAAGAGGCGTCATCACCAGAGCTTTGCGCAGGCGAAGACTGCTTTTGTCAAGATAGCTGATACTTGTTGTCCCCCTTCAAATTAGCCCGCCATTGTTGGCTCCCTTCCCGCTCGATATTTGGGGAGAGGACCGGGGCCTCTATAAATAGGACTAGCCACCACAGTGTAGGGGGGATCGGATCAAAATCAGGGGATCGATCAATCAACCACGGCCGGCGAGTGAGAGTAAGGCAGTGAGTGAGTGAGAGAGAGAGAGAAGGGTGACTGAACTCCTCCTAACAGTTCACTGCCCCAGCCAAGAGCAGACCCTCGCGAGGCTGTTCTTCCTTGTATTGTTCATCATCATCAGCCCCAAGAGGCAATCCACCCACCACACACTCGAGTAGGGTATTACACCACAACGGTGGCCCGAACCAGTATAAACCTTGTGTCTCTTGTGCAGTTCTTTCAGTAGTCTAGATCTTTGCGAGACGGAGAGGTAGAAGGCGTAATCTTCGCGCGCACCCTAGAGTTTGAACTTTAAGGGTCTGCCGGAACCCGAAATCCAACATTTGGCTCCCCTCCCCTGCCTAAATGTCAGATTTCGAGTTCCGGCAGACCCTTAAGGTTCGAACTCTGGGGTGCGCGCGAAGATTACACCTTCTACCTCATCGTCTCGCAAAGATCTAGACTACTGAAAGAACTGCACAAGAGACACAAGGTTTATACTGGTTCGGGCCACCGTTGTGGTGTAATACCCTACTCCAGTGTGTGGTGGGTGGATTGCCTCTTGGGGCTGATGATGATGAACAATACAAGGAAGAACAGCCTCGCAAGGGTCTGCTCTTGGCTGGGGCGATGAACTGCTAGGAGGAGTTCAGTCGCCCTTTCTCTCTCTTTCTCTCAGCCTTACTCTCACTCGCCCCCCCCGGGTTGATTGATCGATCCCCTGATTTCGATCTCCCCTCTACACTATGGTGGCTAGTCCTATTTATAGAGGCCCTGGCCCTATTCCCAAATATCGAGCGGGAAGGGAGCCAACAATGGCGGGCTAATTTGCAGGGGGACAGCAAGTATCAGCTATCCTGACAAAAGCAGTCTTCGCCTGCGCAAAGCTCTGGTGATGACGCCGTCTTGGGCTCCACGGTGACCTCCATCTCGTAGTCCTCCTGGTCTTGGTCTCGTTGCACCGAAATGGCAACCTTTGCCTGATGCCTCGGTACTCCGCGGCTGCGCTTGCTCCCTTTGCACCAAAGAGGAAAGGAGGACGCTGCGCGGGCTGGCACCCGCCTGGCACCCTGAGTCGTCACGGCTTGCATCACGGGCACCTCGCGAGGTACCCCGCCTTGATTTCTCCGCCTCCTCGTGAGCCAGCCTGACGAGACCGCGCCTGAGGAAGCTCCACGTCGTCCGCACCGCGAGGCTTGGCCCCTCGCGAGGGTCTTGAGTCTTGTGTTGATGAAGATGGGTCGTGCTGGGCCCCCTTTGAGCCACGCCGCAGGCCGCAGGCAGGCAAGTCTGGGGACCCCCATTCCCAGAACGCCGACAGTAGCCCCCGGGCCCAAGGCGCGCCCGGACTTGGCCGTGCTGAGAGGCGAAAGGGCAAGGGCGAAGCACCGCGGGCCCTAACAGCCTGCGGCCTTGGGCGCGGCGTGGCGGTTGATTGGACGCCAGTGCTTCGGCAACCGCGTAGGTTGATAAAGGAGCGGCATCTGCCCAGACTTTGCCTTTTGATTTCTCCGGTTGCTGCTCAAATCCCCTTTCTTGCACCTCCCCTTTCTTCCTCCAAATTTCCAGATCTACTCCGGCAGCATGACCTAGGAAGCCATGGTGCCTCGTCAGTCTCCGGCCGAAGCTTGGTACTCGCCCGCCCTGGACTTGCCGAGCGTTTCCAAGGCGGGCCTTGCCCGGCTGTGCCGGATGGCGGCGGCGCAGTGCATTAATGGGGCGCGGGTGTTCAAGGCTGGCTCTGCCACCCTTGAGGGCCGAGGGAGCACCTTTTATCCTCTCTTTGTAAGCTCCATTGCCGCGGGCCTGGTGCCTCCCTTCTCCGAGTTTTTCTTCTCTGTCCTCTGCCATTACAACTTGCAGGCTCTGCATATCCAACCCAACTCCGTCCTTCTCCTGGCGATCTTTGCTTATTACTGCGAGGCTCACGTAGGGGTGCAGCCCTCAGTGGCCTTGCTACGCTACTACTTCTCCCTCTGGGTCTCTCGCGGTTCTCCTTCCGCGTGCGCGAGCTTTGTCGCGTATGGCGGCACCATTGCCATCTCGAATCCCGGGAAGAGGATTGAGGGCTTCAGGAGCAAGTGGGTCTTGGTAGATGTCGGGCGCATCCACCCTAGGCTGATCTTGCCCGCGGAGCAGCCCGTGAGCTCCAGCGAGTGGTGCCGAACGGACCCCTGCGCGAAACTGGTGTTGGAGAAGATGGATGCGGACCTGAGGCCGGTCAGCACGGCGGTGGCAAAGTTAACCGGTGCATTGCTGCTGAGGGAGTTTCTAGAGCACCAGCTGGCTCCACTCCGGCAGTACTCACCTCCGATGTGGAGGCCTCATCCGAGCCCCGCGGCCTTGGGCGGCGAAGATTTGGCCGCGGTCTTCCAATCTCTGGTCGGGGGCGAGGTGGCAAGGGTGGAGGGCGCTCCCAAGCCCTTGTTCCTTTGCGACGACTGGGAGCAGGTGGTGGAGTCCATGCCCGCTTTTAACGGGCACGGGCTCATGCCCGTGGCGGCTTCCGAGGGGCTGGTGGACATGCCCTCCGGCGACTCCAGCAAGGAGGACGAAGAGGAGCGGGAAAAGGGGCCTGACTCTAAGGCGACCGGCGGAGAGTCAAGGGCTCCCCTCCCCCGGCGCAGGCCCCGCAGTCTCCGCCTTTCTTCGAGCGACGATGACGAGGATGGAGACGAGCAGGTCGGCGGGAGCTTGCCCCTGATCCCAAAGAAGGACAGGATTGGGCTGATCTCCCGCGGGTCTGCCCCTGCCCCGAGGCAGTCCGCAGACACGCCTTCTGCTTCCGAGGTTGACCCTTCCAGCCGGCTGTCAGGCTTCAAGTTTGGCCGGAGGCTGCCCGAGCTCACCGGCGATGACCCATAAGTGCTTGACCCTTGTCTTTATTTCTTGTTCCGTTGTCGAGGCTTGACGTTCGCATCTCTTGAATAGGCTGGCGCCTGCGACGAAGAAGCCGAAGGGGGCTCCTGAGGCTCCATCCGCGGCAGCACCTCCGCCTGCGGAGGAGGGTGACCGCGGCGCGCGGGCTTCTCCTGCCTGGTCGTCCTCGCGAGGCCTGGCCGAGCTGGCTGGGGCGAGCTCAGCCCCCATGGCCCAAGTGACTCCTGTGGTGCCTTTGCCCACTGCCACCACCACAGCTGCTGGGGCGCAGCAGGCTCCACCTCAGGACGTAGTGGTCTTGCCGTCGCCGCCTTCTTCCCCCGTTCCGCGGACTACTGTTTCTCCAACTCCTCCTGCCGTCTTGGAGCGTGCTGTTGCTGGACTGGACCGACTGCGGCAGGATCTTCTTGGCTCCGACCCTCGCCTGGTGGCCGGGCGCTTGGAGCTGGCTTCGGGATGGATTCGCTCCGACGCCTCGATTCGGGCGGCGCTGGTTCAAGCCTCGACGGCCTGCGACGAGGAGAGGCGGGCCTTCCTTGAGACGAAGGCTGCTCGTGACGCAGCCCTGGGGGAGGTGGTTGAAGTCCGCGATCGTTGCAAGGCACTAGAGGACGAGCTGCAAGGCATGCGGGACCAGCTCGCGAAAGAGGTTCGTCTTCGCGGGGAGCAAGAAGAAGGCATGAAGGCTCGCGAGGTGGCCATCGAGGGCCGGGAGGCCAAGCTCAAGAAGCGCCGCGACCGCCTGGGTGCGCTGGGGAAGGAGTTGGAGGCGACGAAGGTCGAGCTGGACAACAAGGCCCATGTTCTTGCCAAGGATCGCGTGGCCTTCGCAGACATGGAGAAGAAGGCTCGTGCTTCGTGCTTCGCTGAAGATGGTCTACGACAGTGGCCTGGAGAGCCCGCTGGCCGGCGCCGAGGACGGCCCCGCCAAGCTGCTTCCCTTCCTGGTTCGTGCTCTTGAGGATGTCACCCTTGGCCTTGGCCCCACGACCGAGGCCGAGGCGCGTGTCCTGTCTTCTGCTGCGCTGACGCGGGTCTTCACCCACATCTACCTTCGCGACCCCAGCGCCGACCTCGACAGCCTGTTGGAGCCAGTAAGCGGCGAGGGTGCTGCCGCCGTTGCCGCGGCCATGAAGGGTTGCGCGGAGGCTCTGCTGGGGAAGTTCCGGGTCTTCAGTACCAAGTCGAAGCAGGGTGCTGCCGGTCCTGCTGCTCCATGAGGCGGGGCCACCCGCGCTGCTCCACCGCCGCCAAGTGACTCCGCTACTGCTCCTGTCCTGCGTTTAATTCCTGCACACGCATCATGCCTCGGGGAGGCGTTTAAACTCGCGTTTGGTACCGAGACGACAGTATGGACTGTAATATTTGCTTATAAATTCCTTGAATTTTATGCTTTTCTTCCCTACTTGCTTGTGTTCTACGCCGGCAGAGCCCGGCCCCGCGCGTACCTCACCCAGCATTAGCCCCGACCGGAAACCAGGACGGGACCAAAGGAGTGAGGGGCTACGGAGTCAGTTAGGCTCCTGAGTCACGATGCTCAGGAGTCCCCCTTGGTGCACGAACAACAAGTAGGGAGCTGTGATGTAGGTGGATCTTTCGTTTTATGTCTGCAGAGCCCGACTCCGCGCCTACCTCACTCAGCATTGGCCCCGACCAGAAACCAGGACGGGACCAAAGGAGTGAGGGGCTATGGAGCCAGTTAGGCTCCTGAGTCGCGATGCTCAGGAGTCCCCCTTGACGCGCAAACAGGTAGTGATGAGGCGAGATACAAGTGGGACCACCGTTCTACGTCTGCAGAGCCTGGCCCCGCGCGTGCCTCACCCAGCATTAGCCTTTCGGAACTAAGGAGTGAGGGGCTACGGGACCAGTTAGGCCCCTGAGTCGCGATGCTCAGGGGTCCCCCTTGACGCTCAAATGGCCTTCATACCTTGGCTCCGCTTGGGGAGAGACGCGCGACGAACCAGGCCCGAGGGGCCTGGCTGGGTGGCGTACGTCTGGGCGTGACCCAGGCGCAGCCCCCGTGCCCAGCCCCCTCGCGCGGCGCTCCCGAGGGGAGGCGTTGCGATGAGGCTAGACACTGAGCTTTGGGCTCCCTGAGGTTGATGCGGCCCGAGGGCCACCCTCAGTTGTTTATCACCAGCGCGGAGCATAGCGCTTCCGCATGTGTACAGGCATAGACGCTCCTCGGCAGTGTCGTCATCCTGCGCAGAGCATGGTGCTTCCACTGGTACGTGGGAGGGGGCTCCCCTCCGGGAGGAGCCCCCGGGGCGTGTACAGCCCCGCCCTGACACGTGGCCGACACGGTAGGGCTAGGTGAGGTGTATCTGGGCACCCGTGAGCCAGCGCGGGACTCACGGGGCCCTGCCTCTGGGCGGGTTGCGCCTGGCACTGGGCCTTATCTTGTGTTGTGTTCCTGCAAATTTGGTTAGATGCCGGCACTCTACGTCCTCGGGTCCCGGCCCTCGAGCTTGTCTCAGCCGTCGCTGGTATGCCAGGTCGCGATGCCGTGGACATGGACAGAGGGTGAGGGCTCGAGATCCAGTAAGAGCCCTGAATCGCGATGCTCAGGCACCCCCCTTTAACGTGCAAGTGGTCGACATGGAGAAGAAGAGGTACCGTGGACAGGCATCAAGTAATCAAGCATGATGGGCGAATGCATAACCGGGAATAAACGCAAGGGAGATACATGCCGCTGGGCCTGGCCCGAGCGACTTGGGGATGATGCAGCCCGAGGGGCGCCCCCATCAAAGCAGGCTAACGACATGAAATAAAAGGGATACATACCGCAGGGACGGACCCACGCGGCCTGGGAACGATGCAGCCCTGGGAGGGCGCTCCCAGCTGGAAATGAAACTTGTAAAATGTCACCTGAGGGTGTCGAAGGCGAAGGGGTGTTGGTGCAGCAGACTCGGTGGGCTGCGGAAGCCGATCCTCACGAGCCCTCAGGAGGTCCCCTTGCCCAAGCGCGTGCCCTTCCAGTCCATCACTCCTTGCTTCTCCTTCTTCCCGATCCTTGCTCCGTCTTGCCGCGATGGCTCCGATTCACCGGTTCTCTGCAGCGGAGAAGGGAAAGGCCCCTCGAGAGGGACCAGACCCACTCCCGCCGAAGAAACGACTCGCCCTTTGCGGCCGAGATGGGGAGGACCGTCAGGAGGTGTTGAGGCCTCTGTGCGAGCGGGCTCCGCCGGGGTTCCCGCTTCCCTTGTATGCCCACATCGAGGGCCTCGAAGGGGTCGATGCCGATCCCCGCGGTCAGCACCATCATCGACGCCGACGGGTCACGAAGGTGTGGGTTGTTCCTCCTGGGTCCATGCCGAGGGCTCCTCCTAAGAGTTCATGCTCCATGTCACCATTCCTCTCCAGTCTTGGATCTGCCTGCCTCCCTTCTTCGCCTCCATCATCCCGCCGGGGGACCCCTGGAGCTCTGGCTCCAGCACGCCGGCTGCAGCACCCTCGTGACCGAGGCAGAGGTCACGGTCGTTGCCCCGAGCGAGGTCTACATGACTCGTGGCTGGAGAGAGATCGCCCGGGTTTGCAGGGTGAGGGGCGTCTTCGTGGTCCACTTGGAGTACGATGGCGCTTCGGTGATGTTCTTCAAGGTCTTCGACGCGAACGGGCGCCGACTGGAGTGTTGCCCCGGGAGCGGTGGCCAGGACCTCGCCATGGTGAGGGCTAGGCCCGTCGATTGCTCCCTTGGCGGCTCGGCAGGCGACGGAGGCGCCGGAGGATCCATCGACTCCAGCAGATCTTCGCGACTCCAGAGACGAGTGATGACAGCTACGAGCCGCCGAGCCGGCGCCGCTCCTGGAGTAGGGCGGGCTCGTCTGGCCGTCGCCGACTCTGATCTGGATGGGGTTGGCGCCGGCGCTTGACGGCCCACTGTTGACGATGGCATCTTTGGCAAGAGCGCGTGTAGTTAGCATCCCTTAGGGTCCGTTCCCTGGGAGGAATCAAAATGCGCCCCATGGGGGCTTGTAAGGTGCCTGTAATCATGTTTGTTAATACATAACCCTTATTGTAGAGCTGTGCGAGTTGCTGATTCCGTCTTAGCTCAGTTCTCCCTTTCGAACCTCGCGAGGGCTTGGTGCTCTGTGTCGACAGGTCCCAGTCCCAAGGCGGCGTCAGCCGTCGCTGGTATGCCAGGTCGTGATGCCGTGGTCAAGGCCAGGAGGTGAGCGACCCGGGGTCCGGTAAGAGCCCCTGAGTCGCGATGCTTAGGAGGTCCCCTTTGGCCCCTACCTGGCGCACCAAATGTCGGATTTCGGGTTCCAGCAGACCCTTAAGGTTCGAACTCTGGGGTGTGCGCGAAGATTACGCCTTCTACCTCACCGTCTCACAAAGATCTAGACTACTGAAAGAACTACACAAGAGACACAAGGTTTATACTGGTTCGGGCCACCGTTGTGGTGTAATACCCTACTCTAGTGCGTGGTGGGTGGATTGCCTCTTGGGGCTGATGATGATGAACAATACAAGGAAGAACAGCCTCGCGAGGGTCTGCTCTTGGCTGGGGCGATGAACTGCTAGGAGGAGTTCAGTCGCCCTTTCTCTCTCTTTCTCTCAGCCTTACTCTCACTCGCCCCCCCCCCCCGGGTTGATTAATCGATCCCCTGATTTCGATCTCCCCTCTACACTGTGGTGGCTAGTCCTATTTATAGAGGCCTTGGTCCTCTTCCCAAATATCGAGCGGGAAGGGAGCCAACAATGGCGGGCTAATTTGAAGGGGGACAGCAAGTATCAGCTATCCTGACAAAAGCAGTCTTCGCCTACGCAAAGCTCTAGTGATGACACCATCTTGGGCTCCACGGTGACCTCCGTCTCGTAGTCCTCCTGGTCTTGGTCTCGTTGCATCGGAATGGCAACCTTCGTCTGATGCCTTGGTACTCCGCGGCTGCGCTTGCTCCCTTTGCACCAAAGAGGAAAGGAGGACGTTGCGCGGGCTGGCACCCGCCTGGCGCCCTGAGTCGTCACGGCTTGCGTAACGGGCACCTCGCGAGGTACCCCGCCTTGATTTCTCCGCCTCCTTGTGAGCTAGCCTGACGAGGCCGCGCCTGAGGAAGCTCCACGTCGTCCGCCCCGCGGGGCTTGGCCCCTCGCGAGGGTCTTGAGTCTTGTGTTGATGAAGATGGGCCGTGCTGGGCCCCCTTTGAGCCACGCCGCAGGCCGCAGGCAGGCCAGTCTGGGGACCCCCGTTCCCAGAACGCCGACAGGAGTGATGTTCCTTTGATCTTGACCCGTAATCTAGTTCCGTGCTAGACTTTCCCACACAATGTTACAATTGCCTATTTGTCTGTTCTCAGTTGTTTTGTGATATGAATGATGTCATACTATGCTTACCGTATTATAAACTTCGTCTCTTTATCCTTAGCCCTCAATACAATGTGAAGACATAGACAATACATTAGTGATGGTACATGGTCATATGTTTGGAACCTGGTTTTATTATGTACTTTGCAATAAAATACAACTAATATTTTACATGGGTTCACCAGAATATGTTCTGTATATAGACCAAAGCTATTTTGTTTGGTTTTGCTGCCTCCTTAATATCTTCTGTTCTGGTACTACTAATGTAAAACCTCAACTTTTCAGCAAGCTATTGAAAAAATGGTGGAACCGCCACCTTCTGAAGGTGGCGAGGCAACTATAACTGCAATGTCAGCTCTTGCTGCAGTGGGTCAGTACCTGTCCACTAACAGTGCCAAAAGCATGTTCCTACATAATACTAGGTTGGTTGTTGAGGCAATATCGTCCAAACTGCCTCATGATCAAGATATGCAAGCTCAAAGCAATGTCATATCTGCGCTCCAGACACAAGTCCATTCCCTAACAGAGACCCTTTGTGAAACAAGGACAAACATTGCTCAATGTTGTCAAGATATGCATGGTTTGAAACCAGACTATCAAACATTTGCTATGTTGTTCAGGAGCCTAGGGGAAATGAAGGCAAGGGTTATGGTGCTCCATTGGACAATACAGCATGAAAACGTAACAGTCAGGTCAAATGAACTGAGCTTCTCAACTTCTGGTGGTGCATTTATCTGCTAGACTGTTAAGTTTTATGCCAAACTTCCTGTTGTTATATAGTTGTAATTTGTTTTGGTGCGATACAAAATTTATTCTTAACGTGCAGCTACCGGCTGAAGAAAACAACAAGCCATTTTTGTATAGTGTAGGGTGTTCCCTATATTTGCACTGGTGGCGATCTTTGATGCCGAGTGGATGTAATCTATGCAATCGCCTTAATAGCCTAGCGTTAGTTTCGGCCTTATTTATTTCCTAGTCTTCTTTTTCCCTGGTTTGCTAGTGGCCGCAACTACCATGGGCCATATACGGGCTGTAGGATCCATGGGTCTCCTACGGGCCGTCGATAAATGGGCCTGTAATCGGTGGGCCTCGGGCCATCGGATAAATGGGTCTACATGGGCCGTAATCGGGCGTAATTGGTATCGTCCCAGCACGGTAACAGGCCGTTAATAGGCCGTAGGACAGTAGAGGCTTAATTCTGTCACAGGCATAACGGGTCGTTAATGGGCCAGAATATAGGACGGGCTGGAAACGGCGCAATGGGTTAACAGGCTAGAAACGGGCCAACTCTTGCCATGGGCCGAATTTGGCCCATTAGGGTAACAGGCCACTAACGGGCCGACTCTTGCCATGGGCCAAATTTGGACCATTAGGGGTGCAGGCCAGTAACGGGCCGACTCTTGCCATGGGCCGAATTTGGCCCATTACAGGAACAGGCCAGTAATGGGCCGGAAGTAATCTAGGGCCGAAAAGGAGCCCAAGAACGTATGGGCCGTCAATAGGCCGAAAGCTAACACGGGCTGGAAACGGCCCATATAAATCACGGGCCATTAACGGGTATAAAGAAAATTACTGTTCATTATGGGCTAGAGTCACTGTGGGCCTGTAAAGGACCGAAATATATGAAGGCCTCATATGGGCCGAAAGACGTCGTGGACCATACATGGGCCGAAAGTGAAATGGGCTGGTGTTATATTCGACGGCCCACATGACGTTGTTGGGCCGATTTCCTTTAGGGCCTAATGGGCCGTGAGTTAACGGGTCGTAAAATGGGCTATTTGCAAAGAGACCATTAACAGGCTTTTCATGGGCCAGCCCGTTAACTTTTGACCAAGTCAAACAGGCCGGCTTTGTAAGCTAAATGGGCCAGTGGTGGGCCATGGCACGTGTCGACATATCATAGGCGCCTATCTGACCCACTGACGAGCTAACACGTGTTTCGTCCGGCCAATAAGAATTTTACACGTGGAAATTTCCCATTGGTCGGGGCTGTTAACGGGTTATCGAATCCAAAACCCGACCGATAGCTTAACGGCGTTCCGTTATGGTGGATGCCACGTGTCGATCACCCTTGACGAAAGCACTTCTGTGACGCGCGATTTATCATCATGGAAGTGGACACTTCTGTGATGATAATTTTGGTAATGTCATGGAACACTTCCACGACAGCACAGGTATGACTATCTTGATTCTGTCATAAATTTGTCATGGATGTACATGTATGACAAAAAACGCGACCTACTGTGACAAACACGTATCATCACGGAAGTGTATTTTTTAGTAGTGACATAAGTGCCCTGGAAGTTATTAAGGAATGCGTCTTCCAGATCCTCCCAACTGCCGACGTAGTCTGCTGGCAAGCTATTCAGCCAATGTCGAGCTGTTCCTTTGAGTTTTAGTGGGAGGTACTTGATGGCGTGTAGATCATCACCGCGAGCCATGTGGATGTGAAGGAGGAAATCCTCAATCCATATGGCGGGATCTGTTGTACCATCATATGATTCGATATTTACAGGTTTGAAACCCTCCGGGAATTCGTGATCCATAACTTCATCAGTGAAGCATAGGGGGTGTGCAGCGCCTCTATGCTGGGCAATATCCCGACGCAGTTCGTATGAGTCTTGTCTGCTGTATTCGGCCCGGCCGGATTTACTCTTGGTGTATCCGACGCGACGATCATCGTACCGTGTTGGCGCGCGTGCCCGTGACCCATATATTGACCTTGCGATTTTTGCCTTACTGTCCAATACGTCTCGCAGGTCCCCTGTGTTGCCCCGGGCCTTAGTATTTTTGATTGAGTGGCAGCGGGGTGCAGGCTAAACTTCAAGCTGAAACGCCTCTCTGACTCGGCCATGTAGTGGCCGGTCAGCCGCATCGTACACTGGTGAATGAGGTTTCAATGCTTCCTCCTCGAGGTGAGGTAGCAACCTGCATTTTGGGTAACTCTTGGAGGGGCGCTCGAGTTCGTACTCCTCGGTCGCAAGGACTTCGGTCCATCTGTCTGTTAGCAAGTCTTGATCAGCTTGAAGCTATTGCTGCTTTTTCTTCAGGCTATTTGTTGTGGCCATAAGCCTGCGCTTGAAGCGCTCTTGCTCGACGGGGTCCTCAGGCACGATAAATTCTTCGTCGCCGAGGCTTGCCTCGTCTTCAGAGAGAGGCATGTAATTGTCCTCCTCCGGTTCTCCATCTGCTGCCCGCTCTGGAGGGCTAGCTTGTTCGTCCTCCAGCTCTACATCGTGCTGGAGGGGATTGTTGTTGTCTTTGGCACTATCCGGAGTGTTATTATCTCCTGTGCCGGTATCACTACTTTTGCTGTGGTGGGACTTAGAGCGGTGCCGCTAACGTCGGCGCTTGGGTTGCTTCTTTCAGGGGTCACACTACAAAAAAAATACACTTCTGTGATGATACGTGTTTGTCACAGTAGGTCGCTGTTTTTGTCATGCATGTACATCTATGACAAATTTATGACAGAATCAAGATAGTCATACCTGTGCTGTCGTAGAAGTGTTCCATGACATTACCAAAATTATCATCACGGAAGTGTCCACTTCCATGATGATAAATCGCGTG
The DNA here is from genome assembly GCF_018294505.1 of Triticum aestivum. NCBI lineage: Eukaryota > Viridiplantae > Streptophyta > Magnoliopsida > Poales > Poaceae > Triticum > Triticum aestivum. The sequence goes on along the minus strand of NC_057800.1, from coordinate 505,584,889 downwards.
TCACAGAAGTGCTTTCGTCAAGGGTGACCGACATGTGGCATCCACCGTAACGGAACACCGTTAAGCTATCGGGTCAGGTTTTGGATCCGATAACCCGTTAACAGCCCCGACCAATGGGGATTTCCACATGTAAAATCATCATTGGCTAGAGAAAACACGTGTCGGCTCATCGTTGGGACAGATGTCATCCACTCATTGGACAGGAGGCGCCTATGATAGGTCGACACGTGGCACGGCCCAACAGTGGCCCATTTGGGTGAAAAAGGCCGGCCTAGTAAAAATTAGCAGGCTGGCCCATATAAGGCCTACTTGTGTCAGGTCCATTTAAGCTCACGGCCCATACGAGATGTGCCAATTCGGCCTGTTAAAGATTTGGCACCATCGCAGCCCATCGTCAGTTCGAGCCCGTTAACAGCCCGCTATATATTTGGGCTCAATATCGACCCGATGAGATTTCGGCCTGTTAACGGCCCATTTAATGGATGGGCCAATTTTCAGGATGTACATCTTTCGGCCTTTTAGCGACCCATTTAAATGTTGGGCTAATTTCCGGCCCGGTGTGTGTTTCAGCCTGTTGACGGCCCATAAATCTGATGGGCCATTTGTAGTCGGACCTGAGTTTCGGCCTTTTAGCGGCCCATTTAAGTGTTGGGCCAATTTCTGGCCCGGTTTCACTTTCAGCCTGTTGACCGCCCATAAATCAGTTGGGCCAATTGTAGTCGAACCTTAGTTTTGGCCTTTTAGCGACCCATTTAAGTGTTGGGCCAATTCCCGGCCATGTGTGCCTTTCGGCCTGTTAACGGACCATAAATGAGTTGGGCCATTTGTAGTCGGACCTTAGTTTTGGCCTCTTAACGGCCCATGCCCTTCATGGTCCAATACCAGCCCGGTTTCTCTTTCAGCTTGCTAAAGGCCCACAACACAGTTGGGTCGTTTACAATACGACCTAACTTTCAGCCTCTTAGCGGCCCATGCTCTTCATGGTCCAATACAAGCCCGCTGTTTCTTTCGGCCTGCTAAAGGCCTACAGTATAGTTGGGCCATATGTAGCCCAAACTTAGTAATGACATGTTAAATAAATTGGGGCCACCTATTGCCCGCTTTGATGTCGACCTATTAACGACCCGGGAGGTAAGAGGGCCGACCATTAACTTTCGGCCTATTAACGGCCCATTAACTTAATGGGCCCACTAAAGTTCGTTCATGTCTTTAGGCCAAATTAGATAATTTGAGCCCATTACGACGAGCAAAGGTACGGCATACAGGGAATAATGTTGCACATCCAGAATATATTACAGGAAATTACATCCGTTGGGCAATCAAAGATTGATGCCAGTGCAAATAAATGAGCAGAACCTAACCATCTACATCGCCACAATCTGCAACCTCAGCACAGATGACGCCCATAAGCATGTGGGCAAGTTCTTGCTGCTTTGCCACACTGTCTCTGAAAACATTGATCAGTTGTTGTGTCGCACGACTCTGCACCTCTGATTCATCCACCATTTCCATCATTGCTTCAGCCATTAATTGGTTCACAAACATACATTTATTTCGTCGCATTCGAGATAGAGGATACTGAACAGATTCAGATGGCGATTTTGGCAGGCTTGTATTATTGATAGTGGAGAGTGTCTTGAGCACTGCATCATAACATAAATTAGGACGAGAACCAAACAGATTAATCATGAGTGCCATATTACCTGGCCTAGATTTACTGGAAAGAAACAATGGGGTTGCCTTGCTGTTTTCAGAGTTTGTCTTCTTATCTTCAGCAGCCTGCACAAAATTAACACACTAGCATTGCTATCATTGGCCAAGTCAGATAATAGGAAAGCAGCATTGACACAACGAACGTTTGGGAAACTAGTCTACACCAAATTAACACAATATGGCACAGCTATCATCAGCCAGGTAAGGTAATACGAAAGCAACATTGACACAATGAATGAATGGGCAACCAGAGAAGCACTACAATTCAGTAATGTGCGTGATATGAGATAGCACATTCATGCAGCTCAGTATGCAAAACTACCAGGCAGTTTTCCTTACAAAAATCAACATTGGCGCCTTTAACATTTTGCTACAACTAATTTTAGATCAGATAAAGGTTAGATTCAGGCCGATTAACAAAATACATGCTGATGTAAAAATATAGTGATATACAACAGGTACTTACATCAGCACTGGAGCACAGAGAATTCCCGCACACGCTTATTTTCTAAAAGAGAGATGGGTAAGAAACATGTAGAAAATATGATCAGCATGCTATAAAATTTCATGATGCAAGGATATGCACACGCTTCTTAGAGTTGAGTTGACATATTTTTGCTGGGCTGGAGCCGACTAGTTCTTTGGCCACTGGAATCTGCTTATTATCAGTAGGAGTTGGGTTTCTCTGTGCTGGAGCAGTATCTTTAAAAACTAGGGTTGGTTTATTATCTCCTGGCGTTTGGATCTTTTGCAAAGGCCTTGTTTGTAACCCTTCAGATTCTAACATAGTCATCTTCCCCTTGCATGCCTTGTATAGAAGAATGGTGCTTTAATTATAAAACATGCGGCAGCAGAGAGATGGAATAAGTACTGAAGAATAGAAAGGCATGACATATTGACATGTATTCCCTCCATCCGGAAAAAAATGGATGGGTCTAGGCGTATTTCAATTCTAGATACATCCTTTTTTATCCATTTCGGTAACATGTAATCCGGACGGAGGGAGTATGGTGTAAGAGCTAGGGATACAACAGGACAACACAGCAAAAAAACACTAGTTGAATGTAAAACTGTATGCTAGCGGAATACATACAAAAATAACTAAGGCAACATACACGTGTATGATTGGGAAAATAAGATGGCATTGCAACAGAGCACTAGAACAACACTTCAATGTAAAAAAACATGGTATGGTAGACAGATGAAGTACATACTGATGAATAATAATGCATAAGATATTCAGAAGCATGATGTCCAAATTAAGCAGATGGCATTGCGATAGAGTAGAATGACAGTACTTAAATTTGAAAACATGTTATCATGAATGGAAGAGGTACTGAAAAACAGGAAGGCATGACATATTTACATGCATGATCAGCATGCTAAGCACATGGCATTGTAACAGAGTAGATACACTCCGGGACATTATATGCATGTTGTACCCATATCACAGGCCAAGTTAGAGCAAGGACCTTGTGGGTTGAAGAGGATTCATCATCTTTCTGCAAGTCTTCTGAAGAACTGCCTTTACATGTTCCATCATATTGGGTATCATTGACATCAAGTTTATTGTCCTTTACATTGCTCCGTGAGGTTCTCGTGGATATATCAGTGTGTGCAATTATATCTGACATGCATGGAAGACAACTAGTAGTTAGATTTATGTAATGAGTGCCTGTAGGAGATGACATAAATAGTAGGACTGGGGTTAACTAGCAGCAACAGGTCTCATAAACTAAAGGGAGAACACAGATGAAAACTACAGAATATGTATCGTTTGTACTCGAGATTAACTAGATGGCACACAAAAGTATTAAAGAACAACATAGGAAATACTAGAAGTGGTATAATACTATAATCACCAGCATGTGGGATAGCATTGGCGGATGGATGATAACTATGGAACAGTGTTACCTAAAGAACAAGTATCTTAGCTGAACTATGGAACAACGTTAACTCCTGAACAAGACCCGTAAGAGATCAGCATGAATATACAGTGAAATGTGATGATCTATTTTCCATGCTTAGATGAATAACAAAGCCATAAATGTTGCACACAAGTAAGATGAGGGTACAACCTATCTGGCTGCCATCCATAGGAGTGAGCATCATGTGCTGACTTGTGGATGGCCCTGCAGTTGTTGTGGTTGTGCATGTCGGGCACGTGCATTCGATGCAGGGAACTGTTGAGTGGGGACTATAGCTCCCTTCTGGTGTATGCTTCCCTTGTTAGAGCAGTTGCGGTGAGTCGGAAGACGGTGTGTCTGAAGATGCAGATAACGCATAATGTTAAGAACGACATATCTCTTTGATCTGAAGAAATACACTAAGAGATCAACAGCAAGGTACGAGAGTGGTCACACTTCTGTTAACTGAAGACTAAATTGGGGTCACACGATTTTATTTTATTTTGGTACTGTCCGATCTACGCCGGATGGCTGGCCGTCTTGTGCCTCCAGCTGACACTGTTCGGAATCTTCCCCGAAGAGCCAGCGACCAATGGCAGAGGAGCCTGCCTCTGCCGTCTGTGGCCCCGGCCAAAACCCTGCTCCCCGCCCCACCGCACTGCCATGGTTGCGCCGCCCCTGGGACAATCCACAAAGACTCCCCGTCATCCAGATCCGGCGGTGGAAGTACCTTCAACCCACGCAACTCTAAAAGATAGCCATCTAAGTGCTGCTTCCGCGGCGAACTTTGCGGCCCCGCATCCTTATGTTAGACACCAGCCAACCGGCAGCCTAGGAGCTCTGCCGCCTCGAGGGGTGCTACTTCCCATTGCAAATCAATTGGCCCAGAATAAAAATTCAGACAACTGACGCCTAAATAAAGTGATTTGAGATTAGGGTGCAGCCTATCTGGCGGCATGGTGAAGTAGGCAGGTCCATCTGCCGAGTCGGTGAGGCCGGCGCGGTTGCGGTGGCAACCGGCAGCAGGGAAAGAGCGATGTCGCGATGATCAATGGCTACACCGAAGCAGCGCCAGGACTCTAGACGGATCCAAAGTTGGAGCCGCTCCGGCGCCGTGAACAACGGCGGGGGTGAATCGGCTCCGGTACGGTTCACGCGGCCGTCATCGAGGCAGCACCAGCAGCACGGAGTAAGAGGCGCACGGCCCAGTGCACGACGGCAAATGGACAGCGTCTCCGGCATTAGGGAGGAGGGCGGCTGTGAAATTGGTGTGGTGGGGGCGCCATGGAGGTGGGGCTGAGGTTTCGCGGCTCGGGAGAAGGGAGCTTCCCAGGGAGAAGGTGATTTGGCGCCCACGAGGTATGAATGGGGGCGGGCGGGGGAAATTGGGAGGGGAGTGGAACCATGTCTTACGGATGCATTTGTCTAAAATGTGAGGGGGAGTTACAGTTCTACCCTTGCCTATAGGCTTCTCGGCTTGGGTCTGTGTACTGAGGGTCGGGGATAGTAGAGTAACTTTGCTTCTCTGGGCGGGAGCGATTTCGGGCGAGGAGGGCGTGTTTTGAACTATAGTGGGCGCGAGCGATTTCGGGCGAGGAGAGCGTGTTTTGAAATAGTGGGCGCGAGCTATTTCGGGCGAGGAGAGTGTGTTTTGCCGACCATGGTTTATGAATTATTCGGCACATGTCATTTCGGCCGAGGAGAAGGCGCGCTTGGATGAAGTTACGAACCTACCCTCGATGTACAACGGGCCAATTGATGCGTGTCCCACATAGGACGGTAATTTTGCGTCTCCCATTTATTTGCTCGGGCGAATTCCACCGAGCAGAGAGGATGTTTAACGGTTCGTTCAAATTTTGGGGAGAACGAGCATCCACGTCTACCTTACCAAGTCGATTCGGATCAAATTTTGAAATATTAGCTTGCCACTTCTTTTTTAGATGGAGAGATGATGCTCAGGAGTAATGTGTTTTTACATGCTCATTGCTAGCGATTTACTATATGACAAAAAGTTGACCCACTCAAAAACGCGAATCAAACCCAAAATGAAATATCTCGATTCAATGAAATAGCTCGTTCAGTAGGTCAAAATAGTGAACTAAATCCAAAATTCAACACCTCAATCGAGTAGCATGTTGTACAGTATTATAGTACTCCATGAACATGTTGAAAGTCAAATTAATGAACTTGTTTGATATACGCATGTATCCGTTCATGTGTGGATTGCAGACAACATGTTCTCCAATTTAAATATTTGAATGCAAGTTTATATCGAAACATGGTTTATATCAGTATGCATAAAACGCGACCTCCCCCTCTCCCAGACTCATGTTCTCTCTCTCTCTCTCTCTCTCTCTCTCTCGCCAACAATCTTCAATTCTGTCGCACGCATCTGACACAAAAACCTTGTTCATCCCTCTCCCTTTCTCTCCATCTCTCTCTCTCTCTATGTGTGTGTGGGGGGGTCTTTCTAGTTCGCATGCATATATACACCATCTATAGGTCTCTCTCGCACACTATGTATGATACTCTAGCTAGTCCAAGCTAGATATCTTGGGTGCACTCATCGTACGCACACAGATTCCTTGGCTCTGTGCCTGTAACTCTCTCACGCACCACTATGTCGTCTCGGAGCTCTTCCCCCCATCTCTCAAACTCTCCATCCACCTGGGTCACGCATACACATGCATATCTCACTCGCACTCGATAGGCCCATCTAAAACTCTATCTCTCCCCCTCGTTCTCTCTCCATCTCACACGCGCACACACACAATCTCATGCCCAGCTAGCCAAGTATGATGGTCTCTCACTCAATTGTAGGCACACGCAATCCCCCCTACATGTATATGACTAGCTAATCTTAGTATCCATCACAAACATGTGCATGGTCTATCTCGGTTTCTCTCGGGGCATCTTTCTATCGTGCACGCACTCCCTCGATCTCCCACCCATATAGTCCCCTCACGATCTCGACGGGATATCTCTATCACAAACACACCCTCTCTCCCTCATGCGTCCATGCCATCCATGTGTCCCTCTCGACCTTTGTTCCTTGTTGGCCACACCTCTATTGGAAATGTGCTACAGGGGTGTCTCTCTCCATTGCAAACAATCACACACTAGCTATCTTCGTGTATCTCCTCGCCTCACTTTTCCATCTCGGAGATGCATGCGTGATATGTTCGCATAAGAAATGAAAAAACACACTCTCGCTCTCTAATTTATCGTTTATTGTCACTTTCTCTTTCACACACATACTCTTTTTGCACACTTACTCATTCTCCTTCACACGCACTTGATCTGTCTCGACTGAGGCACTCACCTCGGTCCATAGCATATAGATTTATTGAAAAGTCAAACATCACAAAGTTTGACCATGTACGTGGAGAAAAAGAATTACATCTAGTACGGCAAACATATGCCATTAGATTCACCATGAGATGTAGTTTTGTATGATGTATCTTTGGTATTGTAAATATAAATAACATTTGCGTAAACCTGATCAAAGTTTCCAAAGTTTGACTTCTAAAAAATTACATGCACTGCATTATCGAGTGGATGGAATATCTCTTTCCCCCTCTCAGCTATCTGACGCACCACTCAGCCTTATCGGGGCTCCTCAATCTCTCTCAAACTTTATTGGTCAGTTTGGTTCATGACCTGACCCTCATGCCTTGATGGCCGGTACTGCCTGGTGTCGACGTGAGATGTAAAATATTTATGCCTGGCCATGCTTGTGTGGTGCTGAAGCATTTGGTTCATGCTTCGGCCAGGCAAAGCATCAACATCCCATCAATCAATCCATGCATCAATTATTTAATGCTAATATCCATCCATGTTGCTATTAGCCTCGTGGCCATACAACCAAGCACGACCAGGCGTTCGAAATCGGTCGCCTGGGCCAGGCTACTTGCAGTGTCTGGAGTTCAGCCAGGCTAATTAAAGTGCAAGGGAACCCAGGCCAGGCGGGCTTTCTTTTTCACAGGGTAGCAACCAAACAAGCGTGCATGAAATCCAGCCACAACCCCAGGCCAGGCAACAGATGCTCAGGACGCAAGCCAAACTGGCCTTATATCTCCCTGGTTCACACATACACATGTCTCGCTCGCACTATACATATAGACCCATCCAACACTCTCTGCCCTTGTTCTCTCTCCATGTGACACGCACCCCCTAAGTACCATAATCCCTCAATCCATCATAGGCGCAAGCACCCCCCCTCCTAAGTATGATTATCTCTTACTAGCCAACAGGAACACACGTATTGTCTCCTTCCATCCATACGTCTATCTCGATATCTCTCGGGGCATCTTCTATCGCGCACACACCTTGTCACTCGATCTCCCACCCATGTAGTCCCATCACGATCTCCAGGGGATCTCTCTATGACAAACATACACTCTCTCCTCCCCATGTCTGCATTTTCTCCGTACGTCTCTCTCAACCTCTTTCACTTGTTTGTCAGACCCCTCTTGGCCACGTGCTAGCTTAGGGGTCTTGCTCTCTTGGTTCCAAACAACCAAACACTATCTCCTCACCTTGCCTCCGTTGTCGAAGATGCATGTGTGATATGTTTGCATAAGACACACACGCTTTTTCTCTACTTTTATCGTGTGTTGTCCATGTCTCTTTCACGCACACACACACACTTTTTTCACTCACTCACTCTCTCTCTCTCTTGTTAGGGACTCTGTCACGTCCATAAGCATATGGATGTTTTGAAAAGTCAAACCTCAGAAATGTTTGACCAGGTATATGTGGAGAAAAACATTTACATCTGGAATGATCATTAGATTCATCACAACATGTACTTACTTCATACTATCATTTATCTTTGATATTGTAGATATAAGTAATTTCTTTATAAACTTGGTCAAAGTTTCAAAAGTTTGACATAAAAAATGTTGGAACTACATTATCGAACGGAGGGAGTAGCTCTTTCTCTCTCTCTCTCTGCTATCTCTCACGGGCCTCCCCTCCCACTCGAACTCTCTATACCGACCGATTATACGCTCACTCTGTCAGCTATAGCTCCGTATATTGTTTAGTTGACCGGTCAACCAATCCACATGTTGCCTTGTCAGCTCGTGTTCTGTATCTTCGTGTGCTGGCCCATGTGGCAGTGGGTGAAAATAAGTAAACTAGAGGCCCATCTGACACGCGGTGAAGTAAACAAAGTTGAAACCACTCGGGGTAGCACCCCGCACGCTAGTAAATTGAGGGCGCATTGAGGACAAACTTCTTGCGCGCGAAGGATGCACTCGTGCACAATTCACCACTGCGCGGCGGCATGCACAGAAGGACGCACTCGCGCACACCCAGCACACAACACACACCAGCACACGTGTACACATCTAGGAGTAGAAGGCCATGGAAAAATCTGGCGCGATGGCCGCTGCCGGAGCCGTCCACCCCCAATCTTGGTGTTCCATGCAATGCACGGGCATCTACGCATGGGAAATTATGTCGAACAGGGCTAGTTGTAAGCAGGCTAGCTCTACAGCCATTATGATAGTGACTGCAGACGGTGAGGCTGACTATGGTATGCCAAAAATGGCGCCTATACTCAGGTGTCATCTCCGGCGCAGGGTCTTGTCACTTCACTGTGAGGAGCAGCACGTAATAATTTGACCAACGGGTAGTACAGTGCTAGTACTCCACTACTACATTGGTAGTACTACTACTAGTACTAGTAGCACCACTGTCTGGATTTAGGAGTACTACCATGTCCACCGGCACCGAGGAACGTCTCCAGGTAGTATTGCGTGAGGCCACCAGGGCGAGGGGCCGCTTGGACAACAGCTTCGTCTCCTTGTTTGATGAGGTCCTCGTCGGTTTCCTCGACAAGTTCACCGTCGTCAAGAAGCTTGCGGACAACTTTGACGTAAGCCTCCAGCCGACCCGCCCAGGCTCTGCGATGCCCGCCACCCTCAACGGCCACTATGGTAACAACCTCTTCGACGCACTGGTAGCCCTGCGACTGCCCGCCGTCACGCCAAAGAATGTCCACCTCAAGGTCGCGCTCGCCGCGCAGCGCCTGGCGCAGCAAGACACCATCGACATAATCACCCACGTCTATGCACAAATCGTCCACAAGGACTACTACATGCAAGAGGAGGATGATAGGACGCTGGCCTTCTTGGAGTGCAGGGCAACCTTGGACGGCACTGTTCAGAAGCATGTTGAACTCGCCGCCAATGCCGCTGCTCCTCACACGTCGGTTGGTGACCCGGCACACTAGGGCGTGAGGATGTCGTTGAACGTTGATGGATCCGTATGTATTTTTATCTTTCCGTCAAATCCATGTAGTAGTATATGATACTACAGTAATTATCTTACCTTTTGCATCAACTTCATAATTTTCGTACGTACTCCATGCATGAACGGTGCCAGAACCAAACTTCTCATTACTCTAGGCAAAATCGTTATTTTCTATCTATCGGTCGCGCCACGGAGCAGAACCAAATTTTACAAGTTACAAGTTCAAAAGGAAAAGCCTTCCGTGTTCGCGTCGCACCCCCACACGGTTGGTCCGGCACGTCGCTCAAGGAGGAATGCGTGCGGTGTTGCATTTTCACTTACAAGTGGGACCGCGGTTGAGCAAACCGACTATCGGCAAACCCCCACCCCGCCCACTGCGTGATGGTTGAGAAAACAGGAGGGAGAAGAGATGGTTGTAGCACGGACTCCAAGAAAATTGGTGTCGAATGGGACTCGTGTGGGTGGCGTGTGTCGTACTGCTAGACGTGAATGCTACTGAGTTATGGCCCATGCCACCCCACTATATCGAGGTACGTAGAACAAATTTCCTGCAGTCCGTGCTCAGCCCTCCTCTATCTCTCTTGTCAGCCAGCCAGCGGACGCGCGGAGCCCATCATCTGTTTGCTCACATGTGGCCCCACATGTCAGTGAAAACACAAGAGGACCCACTGAACCTGCACATCTTTCACCTCGACGTGCTGGTGATGAAAAACAAATCCAATAAAGATCTTCGGTGGCCGCTTTTGGAGTTACTCAAGAGTAGTAAGATTCTATTTACAGTTTAACCCATGATGCACATCTCGTGGCTTCAACTACCACTCTATTTTCTTTCATGACACGACCTAGATGTTGGATGTCCCACGTGTCGGCAAAAGGAGGAAGAACCCGACCAAATCTTCGGTTCTGCTATCGGATGAGATTAGTGCACTTGTTGATACTCCTACTAGAATAGAGGCTAGACATGAGACTAGATGCGAGGAAGCAACGTCTACTTCTTTACACTCGAAGAAGAAAGAAGCACGCAAGATCGAGCCTCCTCAGATCAACAATGAATGCATCGAGAAGGCACTAATCCAACTTACAGGAGTAGTAAAATGTATTCTTGCGGTTCTTGTTTTCTTTGGTCTTGCTTTTCTAGTCAAAATTATCATTGGAGTCCGTGCAAAATGGAGGTGCGTTTGGGGTCGTGCGTTGGACTTGGCCTTACAAGTGGGACCGCTGTTAAGGAAACCGACTATCGGCAAACCCCCACCTCGCCCGCCGCGTGATGGCTGAAGTTAGAGAAACGACGAGGTTGAAGAGATTGCTCTAGCACGGACTCCAACAAATAATATGGTGTCAGATGGATGTCGTGGTGGTGGCGTGTGTCATACTCCTAGACATGAATGCTTGTTCTGGCCCATGCCAGCCTACTACTCCCTACTACTTACTCCTACTATATAGTACTAGTATCGAGGATTCGAGGTGCTGGTTACGTACAGCGAACACGTTATCATATGGCTACAGTAAAAACACCCACCCGACGCGCGAAGCATCTGAAGCTAGTACAAATAGTGTACTACTATTGTTGATTGGCCTCATCCGATAACCTGTTGCAATGCACGTATAATTATGTATTCGGAATTTTTTTTTTGCCTCATCGCACCACTCACTTAGAGAAGCGACTCGAAATCCATTCATAAATTTAGTAAGTTTATCACACGCATATCATTTTATTACATACAACAGGTCATCAACCCACATCGACAACGAGGATACATTATAAATACTAAAGTTTTCACCACACAACAAATAACAAGCAATGAAATGAACTTCAACTCAACCATTCCTCGGCGTTGGAAACACTTGCTTTGAACCACAAGTGATTCTCTGGGACGGGCCATCGATTGTTGATCCGGAAACCAACGCAGGACTGATCATCCAGGCTGAAGCGGCCTACTATATCCCTACCAAGGTAGGGAACCACACAAATGTCCGAGGTATAGACACAGTTGCTTCTCATAAATGTGTCAAAAATAGTTGGATCGTCTTTCACCATCATCGGATAGTTTTGTCCAAGGAAGAGCGAGTTTTCTCCAAGACTATCAATTCTGTACCAGGGACAAGGAGTTGGCGCTAGCGCACTAGTATCCATCTCGAATACCATGCAACGGGTGTTGGAATAGGTCCGGAGAGTGCGACCATGGGAGACACCCGCTTCCTTACCAGTAACATCATCAGTGGGCTGTATACACACAAGAAGAGGTGATCTATCGGAATTAGTTGCCAGGCGCCACAGAGTATATGGGCGCTACTCGTCCTCATGCTCGTGATCATCACCATCGTCATCTCCCCCTTGGTTATAAATTTTTTCAAGTATAGGTGGTGGGATGTTCACAGGACCTTGGAAACACAAGAAGAAGGTTAATTAGTAAAGGGAAACTTGCTAACCCGCATGCATGTGGATGAAACAATTATAATTACGGTGGAAGACAAACGTACCGAAACTACTAGGATGCCATGCAAAAACAGTGCCATGAGTGGTGGAAGCAAACACAAGGCGCTCGTATTGAATTGCATCACAGTACTCATCCGTGTACAGAAACTGATTTTTGAGCAATATCCATCGAGTGAAACCATCAAGGAAGGAAACAAGCTTGTCGAAGATAGCAACAACATCATAGTCGCTGTAATTCCAAGAGCGGTTGGGATCTCGACAAATTGCTATCTTCCATAGAATACAGTCACCATGATCGTATTTGAACGTGCGTACATTACCGGTGTGCTCAACCTATGGGCAGTGTGCTGAGATTTTTGGAAGTGGAACCCGGTGACGAGTGTACACATTCAGAAGTTCCCACTCGCAGTTGGACCCAATGTAAACAACCCAATCTCCATTTGCACCCGCCCAAGCCTTGCCCTCAAGCGATGGCATATTAACATCATACGTATCATTATCAAGCGGCATCAACTTGCACAGGGAGAGGCCTCCGTCGTGCCGGCGCCAGTCATCATCAGGGTCACGGCGAAGAAGATAGGGGAGATCAAACTGCTCCTTGACTCTTGGGTTCTTTGTAATGATGTTATTAGTTTAGTTGAGAATGGGCTTGAACAAACGTGCCATGCTAGCTGAGGTGATGATGTCGCACCGATCAATGAGTTCCTCCACCACGTAATCTTTCAGATCGGGGCAAGAATAACGGGGTCATTTCCGGCCTGTTCCCTCCATGGAGAAGACGATCAAACAGTGGCAGAAGAAAGGGTGAAGGGCTGAAGGAAAATGGAGGAGGGAGAGGAAGAGCATGCGACAGCAGTTTCAAATCGAGAGGGAAAGGCGAAGAGTCGATGGACGGTTGCGAGTTTGCCACAGTTCACGAAGAGGCGCCCCGGCCTACACGTCCATTCGGAAATACTCCTACTACTCGCCGTCGTCTCACTGATATGTTGGAACGGGACCACATGTCAACGAAACATGGTGTGTAATTTCTCATGCAAAATGCGATCTAGCCGCATTGGCCCAAGGTGCCGCATTAGTTATCGACCTTTATTTTTTTAATGGCATGCCAATCAGTTTTGAAGCACGACTAACTGGTACTGTATGCAGAGAAAATATAAACTACTCTACCACTACTCCACCTCCAGTACTAGTAGTATAAAAAAGATATATAGGCTGGAGCTTGAGCGCTTTCTTGCTAAGGGTTGCACAATTGCTTCTCACACTACCACCCTCTCTCCAGATCTAAAAAGACGGCCCCTCTCTCCCTCCTCACCGGTGGTCACAGATCCGCCGGGGAAGAAAAGGGCGTGCAGCGTTGACGCACTCGTGTTCGGCGAGCGAGTGAGGTCACGCACTGACGACAAGGCCGTCCTCTCAGACCTAGCGCCCGCGTGGGATAGCCTCCGTCCCCAAACTCGCTGCCGTAGTGTGTGCGGAGGACGACGACCACGAGCGAAACCACTTCGCACCGACCCTCAGGTATGCTACCTCTTTTCGAACCATAACCTTGTTCTATTGCCCCATCTGCCACGTCGTTGCATGTGGATCTTTTTCCACTCCACCATCTTCCCAATTTGCTATCCTCTGCTTTACTGGCCACGCAAACGAAAACCATAATTTGGACAATTAAAGGAAACCCTACTTCATGCAGACTAATCCATGTCTGGGTTGAATAAGGAAAGGAAGGGAGACTGTACTATCCAAGAGAGTAGGCATCGAACCCGCATCTAGGTTGAAAAGGGTAAAATCAGTAGCTAAGGAACGAGTCTCGTGTCTCTTGGTTGAAGAAGGGTAGAAAGGCATGACAATGCAATAGAGAATGACCAGGTTGATCGGTTTGTTGTCCTTGCATAGGAAAAAGGTGGCTAAAGAGAGCAAAAATGGGACGTAATCCACATATGATGCGTGGATATTTGTTGCTCTGGGCAACCATACCTCCCTCACCACTCTGCGTCCGTGGAGGTACATCGTACTGGTGCGCCCACTGTCCGAATGGGCCTCCCATGCTCTTATTGCCACTTTTTTGTTGTTAGTATAACGCCAGCAGTCAAGTCAAGCAATGCTACTGCTAAAGTGATGCCACATTTAACTAATGCTGCTCTCAGTCTAATGCCACCGATAAATTTAAGCAACGCCAGCAGTCTAAGGCATTCTAATGCTATTGCACAGCCAGTATACCAACGATGAAACTTGTTACTACCTTCAGATTTTTGCACTGTTAATGCTTATAGATTACATACCTCACTTTCATGAGATAAGTTAATTTTTTTGTACAGTGTCACCAAAATGCCAAGGAGCTGATGTCATTTTATTTTGGTTAAACTGCACATACAATTATGAAGACAAGAGGAAAGGTCAAGAGTGGGCACCTCCTCCTCTGGCTGTTTTCTTGATTCGTTCGATCAAGTTTTTATGTTTGATCAATTATCAAGATTGGGATAGCAAATTTTAAGGTCCCCTCGAGTTCGAAATGATATTTACCTTGGAGGTACATGTTTTGCAATTTTTTTATACTGTCATTAGTTAATGATGCTAGTTACCTTCAGACTTTTGTGTTTGGTTTAATGCTCATGCAGAGCTAGTATACCAATGCTGAAACTTGTTACCTTTACATTTTGTATTGTTAATTCTTATAGAAACCTTCCAGTGCTAGAGTTTATTGAAATCTGTTCAGTAAAACCATTGTATTGTACCCTGTAATAAACTAACTACTCCACTGTTGCACTAGCCACTGGATTAGTGTATACTTGTAGTATTCGAATGGTGTTGCATTAGCGTATGGACATAAATAAAGTGTGGCAAGCTTTCCCAGATATGTGCTCAAGAAAACTAGTACCTGTTTTTCTAAATACTAGACGTTTGGGTACTTTAAATTGAACCGCGAAAACGTCTTATATTAAGGAACAAAGGGTGTAGAGTTCACTCAAATTATCCCAGTAAAGCTAGTCACACCTTTGTTAAAATTATTGTTCATTATGTTATCGGAGGAGGTCTGTATGTTTGTCTCTAATGCCTGTCGACTACATACCTGACATCATGATGTAATGTTAAGTCATTTCCTTTTGTACAGTGTCACTGAATTGTCAAGGCGGTGATGGCATTTTATTTTAGTAGAACTACACAAAATTTGCTTAAAAGAAGAGGAAAGGTCAGGAATGGCTCAGTTTTTCAGAAAAAACTATGTATGCCTTCCTAACATCAGCTGATGTCGCTTTAATTATTCCTTCAAACAGGTGGTTAGAAACAGTCTTGCTACCTTTTCCCATTATGAAATTGGAATGCTTATATTTGTGAGTCTATGCTTCAACTAGTGCCACTTTTAGAGTAATCACACTTTCAATATCTATGCAAACAGGGATGCTCGATTTTAGTGGAACTGCACAAAAAGTCCAACTGGTTCAACATTAGGAGCATGTTTTTTCAAACCTTTATATCCAATTGGTGGCACTATGAGCTGTTCATTACGAAGGTACATGGTTTGCTACTATCTTGCTACTCTTTTTGTACTGTCATTAGATAGTAATACTAGTGGTTTGCATGTGAATTTATTGGCAGGGTGGACCTACATTGGAGGTGCAGGACAGGATTCAATGATTGGATGCTCAATTTCGGTTGTATTGATTTCACCTCTTCCATCACTGCGAACATGGATATCCTTGGTCTGATGAAGAATAGGCGCTACATTTCTGCTCTGAACCAGCAAATCAATTCAGTATGAAATTGTAACACCCTCGATGCGACTATATCTCCCACGTGTCGAGGCACGACTTAGAGGCATAATCGCATTGAAGGCATATGTCGCAAGTTAGGCAATCTTCAAAACATCCCATGTAATATAGATAATAAAAGGCGAGATAACATAGTTGGCTTACACTCGCCACGTCAATCAAGGTTGGCGAGGAAACCTTGAGGAACAACTTGCAGATTAAGTTTGCGGAAAGCTTCACAAAGCTCAGGTTGATAAGGCTTGAGAATCAGACTGTTGCAATAAGCCTTCCTGCTCAATGCGTCAGCAATCACATTGGCCTTGCCTAGAGTATACTCGATACTCGGATTATACTCTTGAATCATTTCGACCCATCGAGTCTGCCTGAGGTTGAGATTAGGCTGAGTGAAGATGTACTTGAGACTCTTGTGATCAGTGAAGATGTCCACCTTTCTTCCCAATAAGAGATGTCTCCAAGTCAAAAGAGCATGCACAACTGCCGCCAACTCGAGATCATGGGTGGGGTAGTTATTCTCATTGGGCTTCAACTGGCGAGAGGTATAAGCAACAACTTTCTTCTCTTGCATCAACACTGCGCCAAGACCTTGGAGAGAGGCATCGCAAAAGACCTCATACGGTTTGGATTCATCAGGCGGAGTCAGAACTGGAGCAGTGATCAATTTCTCTTTCAAAGTGTTGAAAGCAATGTCACACTCCGGAGACCAAACGTACTTGACGTGCTTCTGGAGAAGATTTGAGAGAGGCTTCGCGATCTTGGAAAAGTTTTCAATGAATCTTCGGCAATAGCTTGCGAGACCGAGGAAGCTACGGAGTTGCTTCATGTTCTGAGGAGGTTCCCAATTCACAATTGCAGACACCTTCTCAGGATTCACCGCAATGCCCTTGGCAGAGATGATATGACCAAGATAAAGAACCTCATCGAGCCAAAATTCGCACTTGGAGAACTTGGCGTAGAACTTATGTTCCCTCAGCTTATCGAGCACCAAACGCAAGTGCTTGGCATGATCTTCCTTGTTCTTCGAGAAAACCAGAATGTCGTCGAGATAGACCAAAACGAAGTCATTGGTGTAGGCATTGAAGATGAAGTTCATCATGCGAGAGAAAGTAGGAGGAGCGTTGACGAGGCCAAAAGACATGACAGTGTATTCATAAGAACCATAGCTTGTCCTGAAAGCCGTCTTGAGAATATCTTGCTCACGGATTCGAATCTGATGATAACCCATATGGAGATCAAGCTTGGAGAATACTTGGGCACCTTTGAGTTGTTCGAACAGCTCATTGATGTTGGGAAGTGGGTATTTGTTCTTGATGGTCTTCCTTTTCAATGGACGGTAATCAACACAAAGTCGGTCCGTTCCATCCTTCTTCTTCACAAAAACAACACCACAACCCCACGGAGAAGAACTAGGCCGGATGAGACCCATTCTCTCTTGAATATCGAGTTGCTTCTTCAGCTCCTTCAACTCTTCAGGTCCGAGCTTGTAAGGACGCTTGCACACGGGTTCCGTGCCAGGCTCAAGATCAATAACGAATTCAACTGGCCGGTGTGGAGGCATTCCTGGAAGCTCTTCTGGAAAGACGTCTTGATATTCGCAAACGACTGGAATCTGCGAGATAGCATCCAGTTCACCCTTCTCATTGAGAGAAAACAGACGGATGGTATTATCACGAGTGGCAAAGACAATTACTTCCTGAGACGAATGAGTCAATTGAATCTGCCTGGCTGCACAATCAAGCTGAGCCTTGTGCTTAGAAAGCCAATCCATTCCGAGAATAAGATCAATATCCGAGTTACCAAGGATCATTGGAGAAGCCAGAAACTTGAAATCACCCATCGAGATAGAAATATCCGGAACCTCGTAGTTAGCGAGCAAACATCTACTCGGAGAGACAACTGCTAACGGTTTATGCATGACTTGAGAAAACCAACCATGCTTAGATGCAAAAGGTCTCGATATGAAACAATGTGATGCACCAGTGTCAAAAAGAACTTTTGCGGGAACATCGTTAACAGGAAGGTTACCCATGATGACATCTGATGAACCCTCTGCCTGAGCTGCATTCACCATATTGACTTTGGCGTACTTGGGGTTATGCTTGACCACAGTTGTACTTGCCGATCTCACAGGAGGAGGAGGAGGAAGACGCCTCTGATTGAGACACTTGTTGGCATAGTGACCCTTCTGTTGGCACTTGTTGCACGTGACCTCTGAAAGCGGACGGTGATACGGAGCACTTGATCTTGGAGTTTGAGACGAAGTCTTGTTCTGAAAGCCAGGGTTGGGTGGGTGGGAAGATCCACTGCCACCTTTGCTCTTCTGCTGATACGGCTGAAGGAACGGAGGAGGAGGAAGCCAATACTTCTGCTGCTTGGCCACTTGAGTAGAGGAAGAAGGAGTAGCATCTCTAACTCGCTTCTTGGAAGCATCACACCTCAGTTGAGCGGCCTCTTGCTTCAATGCCATGTTGTAGAACTCATCATACCTCAAGGGCTCAAAGAGAACAAGAGCTAGCTGAATTTCTTCTCTAAGACCACCCCTGAACTGGTATATCATGTTCTTCTCATCAGGGACGTCCTGCTTGGCAAAGCGGGCGAGCTTCTGGAACAACTTGTTGTAGTCATAGACAGACAAAGAGCCTTGCTTCAGGTTGCGGAATTCCTCACGCTTGCTTTCAACCACGCTCTGAGGGATATGTTGAGCTCTGAAATCTTGACGGAATTCATCCCAAGTGATCACACGTCCACCTCTGGAATCCTTGTACTGCTGGAACCATTCTGTGGCTTGATCTTTGAGTTGGAAGGAAGCGAACTTGACAAAGTCCTCAGGCCTGACGTTACTGCACTCGAAATGCTTGCACAGATCCACGAACCAATCGTCAGCATCGGTTGCCTCAACACAATTGCTGAAAGTCTTTGGCCCGTTAGCAAGGAACTGGTTGAGTGTAGCAAAGTGATTCTGATTGTTGCCTTGGTTCCCTTGGTTGCCTTGATTTCGCTCTTGGAGAATTTGCATGATCAACTGTGTGTTTGCATTGGTTGCGGCCATCACAGCTTGCCATGCCTCCGGAGGAGGTGGAGGTGGTGGCGGATCAGGATTCGGAGTCGTGCGCGTTGGAGGACCCATCCTGAAGAGGTTGACATCCATTAGCACATTGATAGACAAATATTGAAGTTGAATCCAACGGAATGAAAATTGCAACATATAGTCTTCACATCCGAACAAAATGAACGAATGCATTCCTCTTGAAATGGTCACATATCCATAAATTGAGAAGCCACTTAGAATTTAGGTAGAGAAATAAATCAACAAGGTACGGATCAAGAACGAATACTCGGTAAGAAATCCCAATCTCAAACCAAATATCCGTGGAAGAAGAACTAGAGCTACGAGAATTCCCACCTATGAAACTCCCGAACCTTTCCGGTTATGCAATCAGGTGTTGGGGACACAGGGGAAGCATAATATCTCACCCAAATCTAGCAAATCCTACATCCAGCTGTATCCATC
Source organism: Triticum aestivum (assembly GCF_018294505.1). Classification (NCBI taxonomy): domain Eukaryota; kingdom Viridiplantae; phylum Streptophyta; class Magnoliopsida; order Poales; family Poaceae; genus Triticum; species Triticum aestivum. The sequence goes on along the minus strand of NC_057800.1, from coordinate 505,565,296 downwards.
CTTCAACACATAACCGAGAAAAACTTCGGAAACCATCTACCTCAACCTTCGAAAAGCATCCGTTATACGAGTTATGGCGATACTCCCGAACTCCCGCCCCAGTACTGGGTGGCGTCGAGGTTATCTCACCAACGAACTGCATAAAAGAGATTTTCGATGTCGGCGTACTAAACTCAGGTATTCCAGAATTGCAACGATAAAATTATGACGACAACACCTCAGAGCTCAACTCCCCGGGACACTTCCACAAAACCCCTGACAGGAGGCACCAAGACAATGTTCTCGTCATAAAACCATCGGAACGATTCCAAGATACCCGCGTGATCCTAAAAAAATTAGTGAAATTTGAGAAGAGAAGAGTCAAAACTCTACGTCAGGATGCCTTACCAGAGCGATGAGGAGACTGGGAAGTAAAAAGAATTCCTAAACTCTCCGATATATAATTCCTAGATGACTCAAAACATTTTTCTAGACACAACTCGGCTGCTAAAAACGATCAAGCAATGGGGCTCCTAAGGTCGGGGAAGGCTCTGATTACCAACTTGTAACACCCTCGATGCGACTATATCTCCCACGTGTTGAGGCACGACTTAGAGGCATAATCGCATTGAAGGCATATGTCGCAAGTTAGGCAATCTTCACAACATCCCATGTAATATAGATAATAAAAGGGGAGATAACATAGTTGGCTTACACTCGCCACGTCAATCAAGCACATAAATAACATTACATCATCCAAACACTCATGGCCCGACTACGGCGCCAAAATAAAAGATAACCCAACATGCGACACGGTCCCGATCACCCCCAACTAGGCACCACTACTGATCATCAGGGAAAGACACATAGTAACGTTGAGAGTCCTCGTCGAACTCCCACTTGAGCTCGAGCGCGTCACCTGGAGCGGAATCATCAGGCCCTGCATCTGGTGTAATAGTAATCTGTGAGCCACAGGGACTCAACAATCTCGCACCCTCGCGATCAAGACTATTTAAGCTTAATAGGTATGGCAAGGTAAATATGTGGAGCTGCAGCAAGCAACTAGCATATAAGGTGGCTATCCTATTCGCGAAAGAGAGCGAGAAGAGGAGGCAAAGCGCGAACGCATAACTAAAGAGGGCGAACCTGCGGCAAGCATTACTCCAACACCGTGTTCACTTCCCGGACTCCGCCGAGAAGAGACCATCACGGTAACTCACACGGTTTATTCATTTTAATTAAGTTAAGGTTCAAGTTATCTACAATTGGACATTAACAAATTCTCATCTGCCCATAACCATGGGCACGGCTTTCGAAAATTCAAATCCCTGCAGGGGACTCCCAACTTAGCCCATGACAAGCTCTCACGGTCAACGAAGGAATAGACCTCCTCCCGAGACATTCCAATCAGACTCGGTATCTCGGTTCTTCAAGACACTTCGACAGGTTAAAACAAATCTAGCAACACCGCCCGAATGTGCCGACAAATCCCGATAGGAGCTGCACATATCTCGTTCTCAGGGCACAATCGGATAAGCAATCCGTACAACTAAAACCAGCCCTCGAGTTTCCCCGAGGTGGCGCTGCAAGGGGCTCTAGGTTGGACCAACACTCAGAGGAGCACTGGCCCGGGGGGGTTTAAATAAGATGACCCTCGGGCTCCGGAAACCCAAGGGAAAAAGAGGCTAGGTGGCAAATGGTAAAACCAAGGTTGGGCATCGCTGGAAAAGCTTTAATCAAGCGAACTATCAAGGGGGTCCCATTATAACCCAACCGCGTAAGGAACGCAAAATCCGGGAACATAACACCGATATGACGGAAACTAGGGCGGCAAGAGTGGAACAAAACACTAGGCGAGAGGCCGAGCCTTCCACCCTTTACCAAGTATATAGATGCATAAAGATAACATGGCAATATAATGATATCCCAACAAGTAAATAAATGTTCCAACAAGGAACGGCCTCCAATCTTCACCTGCAACTAGCAATGCTATAAGGGGGGCTGAGCAAAGCGGTAACATAGCCAATCAATGGTTTGCTAGGACAAGGTGGGTTAGAGGTTTGACATGGCAATTTGGGAGGCTTGAAATCAAGTGGTAGGCATCGTAGCACTGGCATAGCAAAAGAGCGAGCATCTAGCAAAGCAAAGATAGTAGTGATTTCGAGGGTATGATCATCTTGCCTGCAAAGTTGTCAGAGTTGACTGGATCCTCGAAAGCAAACTCAACGGGCTCCTCGTTAGCGAACTCGTCTCCCGGCTCTACCCAAACAGGACAAACAAGCAACAAGGACACAATCAACCACGTGCAAGGATCAAACAATATGATGCAAACATGGAATGCTATGCGGGATGCGATGCGGGATGCATATGCAAGATTTGACCAGCTAGACATGGCAAGAACAATAGCATAGCATGCACGGATCAACTACAACATCCTCGGCAAAATTGCTAACAAGTAGACAATCTGCCAAGATTCACGAAGTAGCAAAAGTAGAGCTCGATTGACTCAAGCTAGGGTGCTTCATAATTGAAAACAAAGACATGGATGGATATAGCACTACAAGATTAACAAAACATCCTTACTGATCATCCTCAAAAGAGGCACGGATCACTAGGAAACAACATGAACATATGGCCATATGAAATAAACAGGTCAAGGACTTAGTGGAAATGCTAAGTCCTTGAAATCAGCATTACCAAGTGCCTCACTTTGCAAGCTTGTGCTAGTCACCACACACATCACAAAAATACATGGGTTGCACCTCTGGAAAGATGACAAAGCCCTTAACAAAACATATGTAGGGCTCAGGGGCATATCATGCACACAATAATCATGGCAAAAAATGACAAATATCTAAATGGAGTAGCAGATCTGACAATTATCTCAAGTAGCACTATTCTAACAGCATTTCGGGCATCAAGATGAACTCAAATGAAAATAAAGCAATGGAATGAAATTATGTACTCTCTGAGGCGAACAGTTTGATATGCTATATGCCCAAAACGGAGCTACGGATGGGGAGTTATGATGTGATGAACAGGAGCACATTAACTAGGAAATTTCGGGAACTTAGTGAAATCTCGAGGGGGAAAAGTCAACCTCCCAGATCCGGATTGGGGCGGCACGCGAACCGAGGTTCGCCGGCTGGGTTCACCGGAGGAGGAGTCGGCCAGAGCGTGGGGAACGCCGGAGAGGGCCGGGTCGCTGGATCCGGCCGGCGGAGGGGGGCGCGGACGGAGCCGCGGCGTCGGCCGGCGGGAGCGGCGCGGCGGGGCGGCGCCAGAGCGAGGCAGCGGCGTCAGACGTCGATGGCAGGCGCGGCGGCGCGGCGGCAGCGGCGGGCTCCAGGCGCGGGGGACTCGGGCGGCCGCGCGGGCCGGCTGCGGGCTTCGGCGGGCTCCGGCTGTCGGTGGGGAAGTGGGGCACGGGCTTGCCGCGTGGCGCACCCCGGTTGGCCGGAGGCGGCGGCGGACGCTGTCCGGCTGGGCCGGCGTGTCCGGTGCAGCGAGGAGCAGTGGATCTAGGGTTAGGGGTGGCTTGAACCGGAATTTGAGGAGGGGGTTCTATATATAGGCATATGAAGAGCTAGGAGAGTCCAAATGAGGAGCGGTTTTCGGCCACGCGATCGTGATCGAATGCTCTAGATGATGGAGAGGGTTTTGGTGGGTTTCGGGCCAAATTGGAAGGGTGTTGGGCTGCAACACACATGAGGCCTTTTCGGTCCCTCGGTTAACCGTTGGAGTATCAAACGAAGTCCAAATGAAACGAAACTTGACAGGCGGTCTACCGGTAGTAAACCAAGGCCGCTTGGCAAGTCTCGGTCCAATCCGGAAATGTTTAATCCCCACACACGAAAGAAAGGTAGAAATGACCACCGGAGGAGAACGAAGCGCCGGAATACAAAATGGACAACGGGGAAAATGTTCGAATGCATGAGATGAACACGTATGCAAATGCAATGCACATGATGACATGATATGAGATGCATGACAACGATAACAACACACGGAGACAAAAAAACCCGAACCCGAGAAAAATAAAATAACTTAAGGCCGGAAACGGCAAGAGTTGGAATACATATTGGGTAAATCATATCCGGGGTGTTACAGAAATTGTCCAGGGCAAAACATAACTATATCAGATTGTCCAGTGCAGAACATGACAGATGCTAAGCGGAAGAGACATGTTTAAACCGAAAATACAAGGTGTGGTATATGTTTACTAGCTGATTGACATTTGTGCAGACAGAGATGTCTGCCCGTTGCTATTTGGCAAACAAACAAAGTGTCCGCAATTTTGGTTGAACTGCACAAGAGAATAGTATAGTCACTGCATGAAGTGCCATTTGAAAATAGACACAGAAAGATTGGATAGTCACTTCATGGACTGCAGAAAAGTAGTATTGTACTATTTATTGGCCAACACTAGGTGCTTCATTCCTTTGGTTTGATTATACAATGGGCATCATTTTGCAGAAGTTAAAGTTTGTATTCCGAAAATAGTCTCACGGTGTGATCGAGAGAAGACCAAATCATATTGCAGTGGATGTTCCTCCATCATGTGTGGTTCATTCTCATGGTTCAAGCTGTTGGTGAAACCACTTACGTTTGCAAGAGGAATTGTAGACTTCACAAACAAATTTGTCTTTCAGTCTGTACTGAATGTTGGCCAAGAGAAGCATCCATGTTAGTAGGCAGAACAGATGTTTTTTCTAGATCTCTGCTTTTGGAGCTACATATTTGTATATGATCTGTTATTGTATATCTTAATATTTTTGTTGTTGATTTGTTATTGTATATCTTAATATTTTTGTATATAAACTTGGTCAAAGTTTGTAAAGCTTGACTTTGACCAAAGCTAATATGCGAACTAAATAAAAACAGAGGGAGTACCTCCTTTCCGGTTTGCAGGCTTAATTCAAACCTCTCACCAACCAAGGTACTCCCTCTGTCCGGGATTTATTAGTCCCGTGAGCAAAGCAGCAAGACCAAGGCATGGCAATAATTAACGGCATGCAGAAGTTTAAGCCTAATTAATTCCAGCGATTTAAGTGGCTGCATGCGTGCCCTCGACTATGACTCGTTGCATGCTGCTTCGCGTACTGCCTGCGAGCGATTCTGAGTGCCTGCATGTAGTCGGCCATAATTAAGGCAGCTAACTGATGCGAAAAAAGATACGCTTTAAATCCGTGGAATCATTATTGACAAGGAGGGAGATGATGATTTGAGTGCACTCGTTTGACCGCCATGCCGGCGTGCGACCCAGACGGGACGGGATGGCACAGTCATAATTTCAGTTTCTCTAGTTTTTCACGGCAAGCTGGCGCGCTAAGCCATTATGCATTGAATTCGATGACCGTCACGCTACCTTCCGCCTATAAGTATTGTTTCTCGGCCTTCTCAGGTGCCACCATGACCCAACTCGCCATATCCTCATAAGCCCCGACCGGCCCGACGTCGCTCGCCACGTCCGCCTTGCCCCCGCCTGTCCATGGTAGGCGACGCCGGAGGCGGTCACCGCCGGAACTAGTGTTCGGGTTTTCACCGGAAGGCAGACGGAGGGAGGAGGCATTCTATCTGTCTTTAGATGGCAATGCAGAGATCGAGGAGTTGTTGGAGCGCGGCCGCATGGCGGAGGAGCAGGAGTTGTTGGAGCACGACCGCCTGGCGGAGGAGCAGCGTATCACCGATTTGCGCCGCCAGCGGGACATGGAGCAGCAGCGCACCGACGCTCTGAGTCGCAAGCAGAGCGCCCGCAACTGGGCCGACTACGTGGAGGCCGGCGCCCCGCAAATAGCCCTGGAGGTTGTCGGGCAGGCACGTGTTCACAACGCTGATTTTTACTACCAGGTCATCAAGTAGGTTTCCCGCTTGGAAGCCGAAGCTTCGGTGGACCATGCCGGCATGGAAAGGGCCAACGCGCGCGAGCAACGCACCCTATCGCACCTCTGGCAAGTCCGAGGCGAGGCGGAGGACCCCGGTGCCGGCGTTTAGCATGGACAGCAGATGGCGGCCGGCATCGTCTAGTTAGCTAAGAGTAAGTTAGTACTTGTACGCTACTAGAGTGTTAGTGGGAGTGGATAGTTAACTTCGCTATGATGGTTGTCAACGTGGAAGTTCAATACTCTATATGTGGATCAGACCTGTTACTTTGGTCTGAATGTTGAACTTTCTGTTTGAACATATGGAATGGGCTGTTATTTTTTTAAATGGGTTGTATTTGTCCTCCACGGTTTAGAGGCTGACTTGTGGGCCTAGCAAGTTGACGCGTACACAATCAGGAGATGATTGTACGTGGAGAGGATGACAGCAGGGACCCGCCAAGGTCATGGCAGTACGCAAGCAAGTGCCTCCTTATTTCAAGCCAATAAAAAATGGCTCCTCCTAGTGGATTTCTGACATCTGGGTCCCATGCCATTGTCAACGTAGTCAATAAATGAGAGAATTGCACAACGAGCAGCTGACACCAGGGACCCAGCAGCTCGCCCAGTTATTTTTGTTTTGGGTTAATTTGATAAATGCCACTCCAAATCTGGTGTATCCGGGAAATGCAACTGCAATTTCCAAAATTTGAAAAATTCCATTTCATGGCATTTCTAGTGGCATTTTTCGAAGTCTAGAGTGGCGTTTTTTAAAGTTTGCAAACTATAGTGGCGTTTTTCAAAGTTTGCAAAAATTGAAGTGGCATTTTTCAAAGTTTGGAAATTGCAGTGGCATTTCTATGAATCGCCATAATTGGAGTGGCATTTATCTCATTTTTTTAGACGGAAGCAGGGTGTCAACTGGGCTGTGTGGGACACTTTGGCATGTCTAGACAGCCTTTTCTTTTATGTTTACCACAGACCAGCCCAGTAGTTTTTTTTCCTTTCTGAAAATGGCTAGACTAGTTCTTTTGTGATTTGTCAAGTAAGTCGCTTTATCAGGCCTGTTGGGATGCAAATCTTTCAAGATGAGGAGAGCTTCATTCGGCTGGCCGAGAAAAATGGCCTATCAGTAATGAGAAATGGGCTGTACATTTTTAAAACACATCAAACTGGCAATTATTTTTAAATATATTTTTTTCATTTCGAGATTTTAAATTGCATTGATTTTTATGCGTGGACAATTTATTGGATTTTATATTGATATACATTTATTTTTAAAATCAGTCTGAATGTGACTCGAAATTTCGGGATTAAAAACAGTTAAGACCGCACCGACATATGCAAAATTTCGTATAATTTTTTAACTATGGCCACAATATGGGTTGTAATGCTAACATAAAGAATATGGGCTCCAAAAAACCCGTAAGAATTAGCAAATGGGCTATAAATTGTTTGAAATAATGGCAGATGGGTTGTATACTGTTTTCCACAGATTTGAGGCTTTCGACAGATGGCATGTATACTGTTGGATGTCCATCCAACGGCCGTTGTGCTTCTTCAATCTCTGCTCTTCCTGCTCCAGCCGCTCAAACAAGCGCCGGCGGGACTGCCTGCTCCCTCCTCCCTGCGGTCGGCTGTGCTGCCGCGCAGGCCTCACCGCCCCATCGTACTCCCATCGCTGGCCTAGCCATCCCTCTACTCACCCACACCTGCTGTTATTCTCCGGCGGCAGCAGACGAACCAGTAAACCCTCGTACAGTCGCACTCCCCTCCGCGTGGGAAACAAAAACAACGGCCGAGTCTTCCCTACCTCCGTGTCGTTCCCTTCCTAGGCCTCGCTGTCGTCCACCGCCCTGGTGCTCTCGGCGTGGCATGGTCAGCATGGTCAACGACCGACATGCATCTGAAGTGGACTGTACGTGGAGAGGCTGACAGCTGGGTCCATGGCCGCACGCAAGGAAATGCCTCCTTATTACGTGCAAAATAATGATTTCCTCCACCTGACATCTGGGACCCATCGAAACGGCCTCTGTATTTCACGAAAAAACGTTACCGCCGCTGATAGCTTGGACCCACCAGCTATATCTTCGCATGCAAGGAAGCGCCTCCTTATTACGCATAAAAAAATGAATACTCCCCCTGCTAGTTGGGACCTAGTATAGTGGGCCGACTAAGTTGACGGGGACGAAGGGCTTTGTCAACTTAGTCAATATGCATGATTCTAGCTCGACTGACCGTACGATGTCCATCCAAAGGTCGTAGTGCTTCTTCAACCTTTGGTCTTCTTGCTCCAGCCGCCCAAAGCAGCACCGGTCGTGCCGCCTGCTCCTGCCTCCCGTGGCCAGCTGTGCTGCCGCGGAGGCCTCACCGCCCCATACTACTCCCACCACTAGCCAAGCCATCCATCCACTCCACTCACCCACACCCCCTGTTATTATGCGGCGACGGCAGCGCAGCCGAACCAGTGAACCCTCGTACTCCTCTTCGCATGGGCATCCACTGCCGTGTCTTCCCCGGCTCCATGTCATCCCCTTCCTAGGCCTCGCCGTCGTCCACCGCCGTGGTGCTATCGGCGCGGCATGGTCAATGTGGTCGACGACCGAATTCCATCGGAAGAATACTGTACGTGGAGAGGCTGATAGCTGGGTCCACGGCAGCCGCAAGGAAGTGCCTCCTTATTACGCGGAAAATAATTATTCCTCCACCTGACAGCAGGGACCCACCGGACACCCACTAGTATATCATGAAAAAAACATTTGCCCTGACTGCTGGGACCTACCCGACGGGCCACCGTATTTCGTGAAAAAAATGTCCCCCTGCTGTCAGCTCGGACCCACCGAAAGTGCCTCCTTATTACGCACAAAAAAATGAATACCCCCTGCTAGCTGGGACCCACCTTGGTGAGAGGCTGACTAGTGGGCCTACTAAGTTGACGGGGACGGAGGGCTTTGTCAACTTAGTCAATATGCACGATTCTAGCTCCAATGACCGTATGATGTCCATCCAACGGCCGTAGTGCTTCTTCAACCTCTTGTCTTCTTGTTCCAGCCGCCCAAACCAGCGTCGGTCATGCCTCGTGCTCCTGCCTCCCGTGGTCGGCTGTGATGCGACGGAGGCCTCACCGCCCCCTACTACTCCCACCACTGGTCAGGCCATCCCTCTACTCACCCACACCCCCTGTTATTCTGCAGCGACGGCAGCCTCACACCACAGCGAACCAGTGAACCCTCGTACTCCTCTATGCGTGGGCATCCACTGCCACGCTTCCCCGGCTCCGTGTCGTCCCCTTCCTAGGACTCGCCGTCATCCACCGCCGTGGTGCTCTCGGCACGGCGTGGTCAATGTGGTCAACGACCGACTTCCATCGGAAGAGTACTGTGCGTGGAGACGCTGACAGCTGGGTCCACAACCGCAGCAAGGAAGTGCTCCTTATTACGCGCAAAATAATTATTCCTCCACCTGACAGCGGGGACCCACCGGACGGGCCACCGTATTTCACGAAAAAAACGTTTGCCCTTGACTACTGGGACCCACCAGCTACATCTTCGCACACAAGGAAGTGCCTGACAGTCGGGACCCACCTGGTCGAAGCGTACATAGAGTTGTCATTCTGGTCGCGAACGTGTACGTACATATATACTGGTCGATGTAGAGGCGCGCACGTGTCGTAGTAGAGGCGCGCACGTAGCATGTACACGTACGTACAGCGGCCAGGGTGCAAGAAAGAAAATACGGCCACGTATGTGTACATACGGGCGGGGTCTCTAACGCCTACTCGCGCATACGTACGGCCAGGGCTCGTGTACATGGCTGGGTCGGAACGGAGAAACAGCGTCGTCGCCGTGTTCATGGGGAGGCAACGGAATGCGTCGTGTTCATGGGGAGGCAACGGAATGTGTCGTGTTCATTGGGAGGGCTTGGACGGAATAGGCGATGGAAACGAGGCCTGGCGTACCGCAGAACGGAGGAAACGGCCTTGTGTTCGACCGGCCACGTTCGAAACGGATCCTATTCATCGGGAGGGGTCTGGCGTATCGCAAAACGGAGGAAACGGACCTCCTACGGTCGAAACGGGGGTCCTTTTGATTGGGAGGAGTGTGGCGTACCGCAAAACGGAGGAAACGGACTTGTGTTGGAGCGCTACGGTCGAAACGGGGGTCCTGTTCATCGGGAGGGGTGTGGCGTACCGCAAAATGGGACTCCACGGGATACTGTTCATCTCCACCGTCGACACCCTCCAGCCTCCACGAGCTACTGTTCATCCACTGTCGACCTCCACCTGCGACTGTTCATCCACTGGCTCCTGTTCATCCAGCCTCCACCGCGCGCTACTCCACCGGCTACTGTTCAACCAGCCCTCTCCACGGGCTCCTGTTCAACCACCCCTCCACGGGCTACTGTTCATCCTGCCCTCACCGTCTACTGTTCATCCTACCCTCCACGGGGTGGTCCTGTTCATCCAGCCCTCCACGGGGTCCTGTTCATCCAGCCCCAACCGGCTCGATCGATCGGAGTCCTGTTCATCCAGCCCCAACCGGCTCGATCGATCGGAGTCCTGTTCATCCAGAGGCAACACCACGGGGTCTTGTTCATCCACCCCCACCGGGAACTGTTCATCCAACCCCCCCCCACCCCCACCCCCCGCAACGCTCACTGTTCATCCAGAGGCAGCATCGATCGGCTTTAGTTAGCAGCAGTAGCGAAGGAATCGCTCGATCGGGTTCAGTTAACAGCCATCGATCGATCGCTCGGGTTCAGTAACGCGTAGCCTGCAATGCAATCGCTCGGGTTCAGTTAGAGCCCAATGCCTCGCTCGGGTTCAGTTAGAGCCAACGCCTCACACACACGCTCATACGTGTATGAGAGAAACGCGCATCGCTCGGCCCCCGACCTCCCACCGTAACCGGGAACTCCCCAAAATTTTCCTCCCCCTCGCTTCTACCATGGTTTTTTCCGTCATGGACGGCCCAAAGAATGTCATGCAGCTGCGTCTCCGGCCCGCCCAGGACGAGAAGCCCATTTTCTGTCATGATTTTTTGTCATAGAAGTAGGAGCCCACCACATCTATGATGATACCGGGTTTTGTCACAATTATCGTCATAGAAGTGTCAAATGTATGACAGAAAAAAAATCGTTCGGCCCAAAATATCATGGATGTGTCTTTTTTTTGTAGTGTCATCCTCCGCTGTCTCGTCGCAATTGCCTTCTTTGGGGGTGTCCACCATCTATATATCATATGCTGAGGTGGCGGTCCAGCGCCCTGTGGGTGGTGGTTCCTGTTCGTCTCTTGCATCGTCGTCCATACCGTCAAAGTCTTCAGAGTCAAAGTTGAGCATGTCGGTTAAATCATCGACAGTGGCTACTAAGTGGGTGGTGGGTGGGCAGCGAATTTCTTCATCATCTGCATCCCATTCTAGCCGGACATAGTTCGGCCAAGGTTCTCCTGACACGGAGAGAGACCTTAATGAATTTAGCACATCGATGAAAGGTGAGTGCTGAAAGATATCCGTGGAGGTGAACTCCATGATCGGCGCCCAATCGAATTTGATGGGTGCGGATGCAGGTAGCTCGGAGTCCGTGGCCGGAGAAGAATCCAGTGGTTCGGCGACACGGCTCTCGTAAGGGGTGAAGTCAGTATCCGGCTCTATCGCCACTGAGAGTGGGGCCTCCATGGCGGGGTCTATCCCTCCGCTCTTAGATGGCGCAATTTGCTCGGGATTGATGGCCGGAGTAGTTGCAGATGCGATCTCCCGAACATTGTCCGACGGCAGAGTTACGTCATGCTCGTCGCGACTATGCAGCACACCTGACATGGGCTCGAATCCGTCGAAGATCAAGTCTCCGCGGATGTCGGCCGTGTAGTTCAAGTTTTCGAATCTGACCTGATGGCCAGGGGCATAGCTCTCGATCTGCTCCAAATGGCCAAGCGAATTGGCCCGCAGTGCGAAGCCGCCGAGTACAAAGATCTGCCCGAGGAGGAAAACCTCGCCCTGGACCGCATCGCTAGCAATGATTGAAGGAGCCATCAAGCCTTATGGTGACGACACAGTGGAACTCTCAATGAAAGCACCAATGTCGGTGTCAAAACCGTCGGATCTCGGGTAGGGGGTCCCGAACTGTGCGTCTAAGGCGGATGGTAACAGGAAGCAGGGGACACGAAGTTTACCTAGGTTCGGGCCCTCTTGATGGAGGTAATACCCTACATCCTGCTTGATTGTTCTTGATGATATGAGTATTACAAGAGTTGATCTACCACGAGATCGTAGAGGCTAAACCCTAAAAGCTAGCCTATGGTATGATTGTATGTTGTCCTACGGACTAAACCCTCCGGTTTATATAGACACTGAAGGGGGCTAGGGTTACACAGAGTCGGTTACAAGGGAGGAGATCTACATATCCGTATTGCCTAGCTTGCCTTCCACACCAAGGAAGTCCCATCCGGACATGGGACGAAGTCTTCAATCTTGTATCTTCATAGTCCAACAGTCCGGCCAAAGGATATAGTCCGGCTGTTCGAAGACCCCCTAATCCAGGACTCCCTCAGTGGGTTTAACCCTCTTTTTGGAGCTCCTTATTAATGAGATTCGTTCGATAGAAGGCTCTTCCTCGTTACCTAATTCATCATAAGAAAAAATAGGAGGATATTGGGAAGTCTCTTCCCTTTCATTAGTATTCTCTTCATCTTCTATTTGTTTTCTTGTCTTTATGTAATTGGCAATATAAGGATTTTCAATGCAATTCACCACACAATACATATAAATTTCCTCTTGATCAAAATCAAGAACATTATCAAGGGAAAATTCTAGAATATCCTTAATTATACATTTCATTTCGTCATAACCCAGAAGCAAACTAAGTTCATTATGATGCGCAAGGGAAATCAAGTCATCACAATATTTGGACACGATTCGGTCATGAAAGAATTTGCATTGGATATTTAAATGACCACGTTCATTGCAAAGTTCACAAGGATGGCTAAGAAAATTTAAATTTTCAGCACAAACATCTAGCCTTTCTTGCAACCATTTAGTTTCTAAATATGTATGCCTCTTGCAAAATCCATCTTCCCTATTTGGTGTGTACTTGCAAGCTCTGTGCACTCCACAAAAATTGGCATGCTTATAAGAGACATTTTCATCATGACTTGTGCAATCATCATTAGTACTATGGATATTCAAAGAGTCCGTACTAACAACATTGCAATCATGCTCATCATTCAAAGATTTAGTGCCAAACATTTTAATGCATTCTTCTTTTTGCATTTTGGCACAATTATCGGAATCCTTATTTTCATGAAAGATATTAAAAAGATGAAGCATATGAGGCAACCTTAATTCCAATTTTTTGTAGTTTTCTTTTATAGACTAAACTAGTGATAAAACAAGAAACAAAAAGATTCGATTGCAAGATCTAAAGATATACCTTCAAGCGCTAACCTCCCCGGCAACGGCGCCAGAAAAGAGCTTGATGTCTACTACGCAACCTTCTTCTTGTAGACGTTGTTGGGCCTCCAAGTGCAGAGGTTTGTAGGACAGTAGAAAATTTCCCTCAAGTGGATGACCTAAGGTTTATCAATCCGTGGGAGGCATAGGATGAAGATGGTCTCTCTCAAACAACCCTGCAACCAAATAACAAAGAGTCTCTTGTGTCCCCAACACACCCAATACAATGGTAAATTGTATAGGTGCACTAGTTCGGCGAAGAGATGGTGATACAAGTGCAATATGGATAGTAGATAAAGGTTTTTGTAATCTAAAAATGTAAAAACAGCAAGGTAGCAAGTGGTAAAAGTGAGCATAAATGATATTTCAATGCTAGGAAACAAGACCTAGGCTTCATACTTTCACTAGTGCAAGTCCTCTCAACAATAATAACACAATTGGATCATATAACTATCCCTCAACATGCAACAAAGAGTCACTCCAAAGTCACTAATAGCAGAGAACAAACGAAGAGATTATTGTAGGGTATGAAACCACCTCAAAGTTATCCTTTCTGATCGATCTATTCAAGAGTCCGTAGTAAAATAACACGAAGCTATTGTTTCTGTTGAATCTATCATAGAGTTCATACTAGAATAACACCTTAAGATAAAAATCAACCAAAACCCTAATGTCACCTAGATACTCCAATGTCACCTCAAGTATCTGTGGGTATGATTATATGATATGCATCACACAATCTCAGATTCATCTATTCAACCAACACAAAGAACTTCAAAGAGTGCCCCAAAGTTTCTACCAGAGAGTCAAGACAAAAATATGTGCCAACCCCTATGCATAAGTTCACGAGATCACGGAACTCGCAAGTTGATCACCAAAACATACATCAAGTGGATCACGTGATATCCCATTGTCACCACTGATAAGCACATGCAAGACATACATCAAGTGTTCTCAAATCCTTAAACACTCAATCTGATAAGATAACTTCAAAGGGAAAACTCAATCCATTACAAGAGAGTAGAGGGGAGAAACATCATAAGATCCAACTATAATAGCAAAGCTCGCGATACATCAAGATCGTGCCAAATCGAGAACACGAGAGAGAGAGAGAGATCAAACACATAGCTACTGGTACATACCCTCAGCCCTGAGGGTGAACTACTCCCTCCTCGTCATGGAGAGCGCCGGGATGATGAAGATGGCCACCAGAGAGGGATTCCCCCCTCTGGCAGGGTGCCGGAACGGGTCTAGATTGGTTTTCGGCGAGGCTTGCGGTGGTGGAACTCCCGATCTAGGTTTATTTCTGGAAGTTTTGGGTTATATAAGAGGTGTTCGAGTCGGGAAAAAGTCAGGGGGGGTCCCCGAGGCGTCCACGAGGTAGGGGGCGCATCCAGGGGGTAGGGCGCGCCCCCCACCCTCGTGGTGGCCTCGGGACTCTTTTGGCCCATCTTCAGTACTCCGTGGGTATCTTCTGGTCCAAAAATGATCTCCGTGAAATTTTAGGTCAATTGGACTTCGTTTGATTTTCCTTTTCTGTGATACTCAAAAACAAGGAAAAAACAAAAACTGGCACTGGGCTCTAGGTTAATAGGTTAGTCCCAAAAATCATATAAAATAGCATATAAATGCATATAAAACATCCAAGGTTGATAATATAATAGCATGGAACAATCAAAAATTATAGATACATTGGAGACGTATCAGATAGAAGTGTGTTGTGGAGTAGAATTGCATGATGAGTTCACCATTCCACTTGGTCAGCTTCTGACCTACAAACTTGTCCACTCCACAAGATCTGAAATTTTCATGTACTCATGGAAAATGATCTTCATTGTTGTCAATATATTTCCAATCCACCCACTTCATATCACAAACAATGAGCTTCTTGTCAAGCAAGATGGTCTCATAGAAATCCTGCTACTCTTTGGTATGGAACCTGTAGTCCACAGCAGTCCTTCTCCTTGCAGCATATGGATCAGTTTGTCTCCAAAGTCTGAGACATGCATCCTTCCTGATATTCATGTCTTTGGCCACTGGGTGGCTGTCATCATGATATGGAATCTTGGGTTTGAGTTTCCTAAGAACTTGGGCTTTAGCATCCTCTTCATCAATCTTAGGCACTGGGGCCTTGTTCTTCTCAGCAGCAAAAATATTTCGTGTGCTCCTCTTGGGCTTTGGAGCTGGAGCAGAAGCTTTGGGGGCAGTCTTGGGCTTTGAAGGAGCAGCCTAGGACTTGATGGCATCCCCCATCATCTTTTGTGACTTTGATGTTGGTGCAGCATCTTCTTCTTCTTCTGGGTCTTCCATCATGGAAGGTATTCCAATGACTTTTGCTATGGTCTTCTTGACCCTCCCTTTCCTCTTCTTGCCCTCACCAGCAGCCTCTTCAACATTTGACTTGGAAGATTCAATAGTTGAGGCTCTGGCTTTTAAGGTTGGCACCCTCTTTGTAGGTTCCTTCTTGTGCCTACCAGGCTTTGTTGTAGTAGCAACAACATATTCCTTTTTCAGCGCCTTCTTCTTGGAGCCGACCTCTTCCTCAGCTGCAACATAATCCTCATCCTCTGAGTCTGAGTTCCTCTTCTTCCTTGACCTTGTGGCTGCCTTGGGAAAATTGCTTGGAGTGCTCCTGCTGCCATCATCATAGCTGCTAGAGGGACTAGTGCCCTCACTCAGGTTCATCTGCTCTTCTGACTTATTTTGGCTATCACTCTGATCTGACATTCTGACAAAGCAAATAGACTGCTGGCCCTGTGAATAGATATAGATGAGGTAGAGTGGATGAGCATCACAAAGTGCAGAGTTTTTGAAAAACAAATGAGACAAAAACTTAGTTTTAGTTTTCCACAGAAAGCATTTTGGAGCTACCGATTTGTTAAACTCAGTGACACCGAAGCAACTTTTGGAGTCTAAACCAGTGAAATCCGTCAGACCGAGACATAGTTCAGTGAGTCCGAGATTGCTAGGGTTTCACAGAGAGTTGAACTCAGTCACACCAATTTGCAACTTTCGGTCAGACCGAAAAGTGCAAGTGCAATGGCCTGGGCCAAATCGGTGAGACTGATTTCCACAACTCGGTCGGTCCGAGATGAGTCCGGCGGAAACCTAACCCTAATTTTTTTAATCAAATCTAAACTAAAGGACATTTTTGCTGGACAGGAAGATCTCATACGTGGTAAAGAACATGGCATTTGCTTTGTGCTAAGAATTGGAGTAAGGAACATCATAAAGGGATCGAACTCATACCCTAACTCGGCGGTGAATTCGCTACAGCGGCAACGGCGGGGTTGAATTCCGTTGACAGCGACGGAGACCAGCGGCGGGAGGTCGCTAGCGACGAGAGGACGATCCGGAGACCCAAGGAGGCAGAGTAGGACACGCGCGGGCTAAGGGATTTTGGAGAAATTTCCAAAATTTGACTTGACGGTATATATATCCTAACACTGTCAGTGTGATTGAGTGGAACAACTCAGTGGCACCGAGATGCAAAATCGCAAGCAGTTACTGCAACTCGGTGTGACCGAAATGTTCTAATCGGTTGCATCGAGATTGAAAACCTAGATCAACTCAGTGAACTTGGTCAGACTGAAAAGGATGAATCGGAGAGGTTTTGGAAGTTTAAATCTATGACGAATCGGGGACTCCAAGTGCTCCTCACACAGAGTGTTCGAATCTAACATGATCAAACTTTGTGATGTAGCATGAATAGGGTTTGAGACGAGAAAAGCATAAATAGCTAGAGGAGGTTCTTAGGCACTCTTGTCCATCCGTTTGGCAAAAGAAAAAGCGCCAAACAATCAAAGCAACAAATGGATGTCCTCGAATGAGTAAAATATGCAATCAACATGCTCATGTAATAAAATGGCAAATGAAATATGTGACAAAGCATGCACAAACACACTAGCATCTATCAAGCAATTGGCGATGACTAGGTCATCTATATATGAGTATATTGACTGAGGAGTCAAATGAGAACATTTGATCGTAGGTCATACTCATCATTTAAGCACAAGTGGGGTTACCACTTTTAGATAAAGCATTGTTGTGTTCACACCATTAAAGTTGCTTTAGCTCAATTCTTAGAGTAAAGCTCCCCCTAGATGTGATATCCCCCCTAAGAGGGATGAACTAACCTTGGGTTTTGTCGATGATGACTTCATGTAGATGTTGAAGATGTGGATGCTCAATGTTGATGTAGATCATTTGGAGAAATCCATTGGAGTGAGTTGCACTTTCAATACCTACACGGGTTAGTCCCATAAGGAACAAACAAAGATATCCATAGACATAGAGTGAAGTTCACACAAGATGATGTCCATGAAAGCATTAGGTTACCTTGTCCCTTGTCTTACCAACAAGAGGGTTTGTGACTCCTTGAACCAGTGCAAGATGTGGAAGTTGTTTGCACTTGTCCTTGCCAAGATGATATGAGTGAAATATGTTGGCGGAGTCACCCTCAAGAACTCTCTAGTTCTTCTTCTTCGGGATCCACATCATCTTGATGGGAATAGTTGGAGTTGTGGTTGTACTTGATGAAGTAGAACTTGATGTAGTCTTGGGAACCCACTTGACCAAGGCCTTGGGAGCTTCTTCAAATGCATCAATATCCTCTAGAAGCTTGTCCTTGCCCTTTTGCTTGTGGTCTTGTGGTGGAAGATCATCTTGAGCTTGTGTCCCTTAGAAAGAAGTAGGATCATACTTCTCTTGTTGAGGAACAAACTTCGTCTTGGGGTATTGATCTTCTTCCCACTCAACTCCATTGGCATTGAACTTTCGTTCAAAACCAACACCATGATTCTTCCGGTGCCTTCCTTGCTTGCGTACAAATTCCTCAAATTGCTTAATTCCGGCAAGACTCTTGTAAACACCTTTCTCTATAATTCCCTTCAATAAGCTATTTTCTTTCTCAAGTGTAACTTGGCTAAGAGAATCATTAGTGGATTCAAGAGAACTACTAGAAGCAACAATATTGGATTTAACATGATTATTGTTACTACTATAGGAAGAATCTTTCTTACTCTTGTTGCTAGTTTTTACTTGTGGCATGTAAGTAGACAAGAGTAAACGCTTGGCAATGTAAGAAGAACTTTTCTTGCGAAGATCATCATTGATTGCTTTTAAGAACCCATGCTCTTGCTCAAGGTTGAGCTTTTCAAAGCATGGCTTCTCATGGGTCTTTAAAAGCTCTTGATGATCTTCCAAGGTAGTTTCATGAGCTAACTTAAGCGTGTTTAGTTCTTTAGTTAGACACTCAATCTCCTTCTTATCATTGTCACTCGGTTTATCTTGATTAGCATGATTAATAGCAATTTCGTCATAGTTTCGTCACTAGAGTTGTCAACAAGTAAATCATCATCACCTAGCAAATCATCTTCATCACTATTGAAATCAACATACTCGGGGTGTGATACCTTTGGGCCTTTAGCCATGAAGCATCTTCCAAATCCTTCATTTGGTGAGTCAAATATGTCGTAGGAGTTGGTCGACACAAGTGCTAGACCAGCAACACCTTCATCTTGAGTATATTCAGAGTCGGAGTGATAACTTCTCTCGGAGTGATTGTCAGAGTCGGAAACGGATACCCATTCACCAACATGAGATTGATGTCTTTGTTTTGTGTAGCTCCTTGATGACTTGTCCTTCCTTTCCGAATCCTTGCTTCTCTGAGATGTTCTTTGTTCATAACGATCATCTCTACTCCTCTCTCTTGGAGGTGATTCTTCTCTTCTACTTCTCCTTTTGGGTGAATCTTCTCTTCTTTTGTAGGGGGTCGTACACTCATTTGAGTAGTGTCTGGGTCTTCCACAATTGTAACAATTATGCTCATGACTCGAAGATCTTTTGTCATTGTAGGACCTTGACTTGGAACTTCTTTCTTTGCTTCTACTCTTGTAGAACTTGTTGAAATTCTACACCATTAGGCTCAATTCCTCATTGAAGGCTTGTTTCTCACTTGATGATGTAGGAGCATCACATGAGGCTTTGTAAGCACCACTTGACTTGTTGTGAAGCTCTTCTTTATCCTTGTGTGACATCTCATGAGCAACAATTATACCAATTACTTCGGTTGGCTTGAGATCTTTGTAATTGGGCATCATTGGATCAATGTGCACACGGTATCATATTTTACATCCAAGGCTCTTAGGATCTTCCTGATGATGAATCTATCGGTCATCTCTTCACTTCCTAAGCAGGCAATCTCATTTGTGATGAGAGCAAGCCTAGAGTACATTTCAGCGACACCTTCACCATCCTTCATTTTGAACTTGTCAAGTTGACTTTGAAGCACATCCAATTTGGATTCCTTGACGGAGTCGATACCCTCATGCATATCAATCAAGTATCCCAAATTTCCTTTGCATTCTCAAGATGGCTGATTTTGTTGAATTCTTCGGGGCATAATCCATTGAAGACAATATCGGAAGCTTGAGAATTGTATTGTAGAATCTTCAACTCTTCTATGGTAGCTTAACGGTTTGGTTCTCTTCCATCAAAGAATTCACCTTGCAAGCCAATACACACAATAGCCCAAACAGCGGGGTTATGTCCAAGAATATGCATTTTCATCTTATGCTTCCAACTAGCAAAATTAGTACCATCAAAGTAAGGACCTCTATGGTGGTAACTTCCCTTGCTAGACGCCATACTCTCCTGGGTTGTGAAACCAAGGCTATGATCACCAAAGCAATGGAAATCAAGGCAGATGGAAATCAAAGCTCTGATACCACTTGTAGGATCAAAAGTATGTCTAGAGGGGGGTGATTAGACTACTTGACCAAATAAAAATCTAGCCTTTTCCCAATTTTATGTCTTGGCGGATTTTAGCAACTTAGCACAAGTCAAGCAATCAACCTACACATGCAAGTCTAAGAGTATAGCAGCGGAATGTAAAACATTTGCATATGAAGGTAAAGGGAGGAGTTTGGCGGGAGCAAACGCAATGTAGACATGGAGATTTTTGGCGTGGTTCCTATAGGAGGTGCTATCGTACATCCACGTTGATGGATACTTCAACCCACGAAGGGTAACGGCTGCGAGAGTCCACGGAGGGCTCCACCCAAGAAGGGTCCATGAAGAAGCAACCTTGTCTATCCCACCATGGCCATCACCCACGAAGGACTTGCCTCACTTGGGTAGATCTTCACGAAGTAGGCGATCTCCTTGCCCGTACAAACTCCTTGGTTCAACTCCACAATCTTGTCGGAGGCTCCCGAATAACACCTAACCAATCTAGGCGACACCACTCTCCAAAAGGTAATAAATGGTGTGTTGATGATGAACTCCTTGCTCTTGTGCTTCAAGTGATAGTCTCCCCAACACTCAACTCTCTCTCTCTCAGATTTGGATTTGGTGGAAAGATGATTTGAGTGGAAAGCAACTTGGGGAAGGCTAGAGATCAAGATTCTTGTGGTTGGAATGGAATATCTTGGTCTCAACACATGAGTAGGTGGTTCTCTCTCAGAAAATGTATGCTGGGAGTGTAGGCACGTTCTGATGGCTATCTCCACGAATGAAGAGTGGGTGGAGGGGTATTTATAGACTCCACACAAAATCTAACCATTACACACAATTTACCAAACTCGGTGAGACCAAATCATGAAACTCGGTCAGACCGATTTAGTTCAAAATGTGAACGTTGGGATTTTTGGTGGGACCGACATGTCAACTCGGTGGGACCAATTTCATTAGGGTTAGGGCATAACGTAATCTCGGTGAGACCGATCACATATACTCGGTAAGACCAATTTCTGTAATAGGCAAATATAGAGTTGGTCAGGCAAACTTAGTGGGACCGAATCGCTCATTTCGGTGAGACTGAGACGTTACGAAAGGGAAACAAAGAGTTTGCATTGCGAACTTGGTGGGACCAATCGCTCATTTCGGTGAGACCGAAACGTTACGAAAGGGAAACAGAGAATTTGCAAGCCCATCTCGGTGAGACCGAGATCCCTATCGGTGAGACCGAACTGATTAGGGTTTTCTGGCAGTGGCTATGTCAACTGAACTCAGTGGCGCTGGATAGATCAAATCGGTGGGGCCAAGTTTGACTTTTGGTTTTGGACATATGTGGAAATGAGGAAGTGGTTGAGGGATTTTGGAGCATACCACTAAGCATTTTCAGCAAGCAAGCCATTAAGAAACACATCATCCCCTTTTAATAGTATTGGCTTTTCCTATGGACTCAATGTGATATTGGATCACTAAAATGAAAAAGGTAGAGTCTTGAGCTTTAGCCAATATGTGTCCTTAGCATTTTGAGGGGTCCATATTCCTAGTTCATGCCATGCCAATCATTGAACATTCTGAAATGATCATCTTGAAAGAGCATTAGTTCAACGAGCTATATGTTGTTAGGAATTACCAAAACCACCTAGGGATAGTTGCACTTTCAATCATCCACAGGCACTGGCCTAAAGTTGCAAAGACCTTCAACATGAATGAAGGCTCAATATTCGCCTTCCACTTCAGCAGTTTTCCAGATGAGATGCATCTGTCTATATACCATCTATGATGCTAATTTCAAAAGGTTCTACATGTTGCATGTGAAACTTGGTGCTGGTCAGTTGTGTAATGGGGTAGCTGAGTGCTGAAGCTATATCATGTTGTACTCTGATGTATTTCAATTATGAAATCCTGCTTCCTTAATATGGAAATGAAATATATTATGTGCTTAATATGAATGTCAATTAGATTAATAAATGGATTATTAATAATAGGGCAATTAGCCTGCTAATGGCGAATTAGCCTGCTAATTGGGCTATTGCAAACGGTTATTGAGAAAATACCATGGGCGATGACCTCAGGCAACGCACACAGTTTCTAGGAATAAACCGTGTTGGATCAATGAACAATCACACACGACCTTCTCTTGAAAACTGTTTGCATTAGGCCACCTTGCGCAAATGTTTACCACATAAAAACTGTGTGTGATTGACAGCCTTTGCCACACAGTTTCTTCTATGCACTGTGTGTGATGCATTCAATAATGCAAATGATAAAATTTTAGTATCGTGTGCAATGGCAACGCTATCATAAACGATTTAACGGCGAAAATTTTGTGCGATGTACCTATGAACGGAAACGTTTTCCTTGGAGCGACTGTGTGGGATGTACATACGAATGGAAATGTTTAGCGGGGACTGACTGTGTGGGATGTACTTGCGACCGGAAACAATTTCGCCTGTATAATTGTTTTTTTAGCTCTACTGTGCGTATTACCGTATTTGAGCACTCATCGGTCGCACACGACCTCATTTTGTCGAGCGTGTGTGCTAGGAGGGCATATCCCCAACGGTTTCTGGGTTGTGTGGGAAGGACCCCCTATCGCCGTCACTTACTAGGCGATGGTTCCAAATGCCATCGCGGAAAGGGGTTAAAAATCGTTCGTTTAGCACTGACGCGTACCAGTGAGTTCCACGCGTCCATCCTTGAAGAGAGGACGGGAATCTCCTCCTCCCACAGATATCAACTTGAACTCCATGCTCATTGCGGAAGAGTAAGGAAGATTTCCATTTATGGTAGATATCTCTTAGGCCGGCTTGAATGCTTTTGCTAACTAACCTCTGGTTTTTGTTGTTGCCGGCAGGGAAGTGGAGGAGGGCACGGAGACCCTCATCCTTCGCTCTCGGAAGAGGCTCCGGTGTATCGGGTCGCTGGAGGGCGTGGAGAGCTTGGTCTTGGCGTGGAAAGATGCAGAAAACCCCATGCCGAGCCCTCGGTCTAGTCCTCGGCTTGGGAGCGGAGACTTGGCCCCGCCCGCCGGAGGTGATGGAGATAGTCTCCCCACCCCCAAGCGGAGGAGGAAGTGAGACGACGCGGGGCGAACCCCTCCCTGAAGGGCATGCTTCCTCTACCGCTCGAGCCAAAGAAATCATCGTGGAACCTTCCGTGGCTGACACCATGCAGAAGGCTACCGAGTCTACCCGGCAGAGGACGAAGCTCATGACCCGGCAACAGTTGTTGCCGGGGAAACAGAGACCCCTGCCCGGTAGACATCCCTAGGTATCTTTCTTAATTCTTCTTTTCTTTCACACTTTGATTGCTTTCACTGGTTTCTTCATTTGCTCACAACTTCCATTTCTTTGTTATTCACCGGCCCTTTCATATGCAACCCCTCAAACCGAGGAACCAGATTTGTTGGAGGTAGTGGCTGACATAGGAAGGGCTGCCACGGATGAAGCTGTGGAGCTCGCAGTTGTTGAGGGGCAGGATCTTGCTGCCGAGGATGTACATGGTTCCCTGGCGGTGACAGAGCGTTCTTCAGAGGACGCCCCAGTAGGGGAAGTGTCCATTGAGGTGAAAATCCCACTCCAGACCATGGGCCCACTCCCCGCCATCGGGACTGTCGCCGAGATTCTGCCATCCTCCTTGAGCGTACTGGCAATGGTGTTGTCGGCACCTAGAGCTGGAGCCCCAGCCTGTCCCTAACCACGGATGCAGAGCTTGATGAAGAGCTTCAACGCCTCTTGGCTCCACTTTACCAGGGGGCGGAGAGGCCGACGACTCAGCCGTGGTCGCCATGGACTTTTCTTTCACGGAATCCATGGCGGTGGACATGAAGGAGATGCAGGCCCGGCACAACCAGAAGTGGCAGGAGCTCAAGGAGAGGCATGAGTCTGCCGACAAGGTGGACCAAAAGTTGAAGAACAAGTGTCTGGAGTTGCATGAGTGGAACGACAAGTAGTTGAAGATGCTCATGAGGTAGCAGGAGACCCTCCTGACGACGAGGGAGGACGTCATGGCATGGGAGGCACAACTGGTGGATCACAAGGCATCTTTGGATGCCAGGAAGCGGGAGATCTCCCTTCGGGAGGAGAAGCTTGAAGCCACCCTCTGTGCCAAGTGTTGGTATCAAAACCGGCAGATCTCGGGTAGGGGGTCCCGAACTGTGCGTCTAAGGTCGATGGTAATAGGAGACATGGGACTTGATGTTTACCCAGGTTTGGGCCCTCTCTATGGAGGTAATACCCTACTTCCTTCTTGATTGATCTTGATGAATATGAGTATTACAAGAGTTGATCTACCAAGAGATCGAGATGGCTAAACCCTAAAGCCTAGCCTGTATGACTATGGTAATGATTGTTGCCCCTCCGGACTAAGTCCTCCGGTTTATATAGACACCGGGAGGACCTAGGGTTACACAAGGTCGGTTACAAAGAAAGGAATCTACTTATTTGATCACCAAGCTCACCTTCCACGCCAAGGAGAGTCCCATCCAGACACAGGTGCAGTCTTCGGTCTTCGTATCTTCACAGCCCATCAGTCCGACCCATGGCTAACAGGATGGATGCCCGAGGACCCCTTAGTCCAGGACTCCCTCAGTAGCCCCCGAAACAGTCTTCAATGACGAGGTGTTCGGCGCATAGATTATCTTCGGCATTGCAAGGCAGGTTCCTCCACCGATGACTTCCAAGTAGTGTGTTCGACCTTCCATTTAATGTTGTACCCCTCGGCTTCTATGCATTAACAACTTTAGTTTCCGCGTGTCGAGCGAATGCGAGAGGTCAGGGTATTTTTGCACTTAACACCCCAGCCACGCGAGGGACAGCGTCTATTTAACGAGATTGGGTCCCAGATCCATTCAACATCTCGCAGAGAAAATCCTCAAAGGTTGCTAGGAAAGAACACTCCAACATGTCTAGCATCCCCAGCCCCTCCTCCCATCCCTGCGGCCCGGAAAGAGGCGAATGGGAGAAGTGCTCTGTATCCCACCGTTAGCTGGTGGAGCTGCAAACGCAGGGATTTCTCCCCCCTGCGGATCTAGTCCCTGTTCGAGAAGGGTTGGCCTCCTTCAACGGCAAAACCTAAGCGGAGGATTTCCCCAATCCATCTGTGGGGAACATGTGTTTCATCCCCTATCTGCTAAGGGGCGTGGGATTTCCAATTCATCCATTCCTCCGAGGGCTTCTGGAATATTATGGCCTCCAGCTACACAACTTTACCCCGGCCTCCATCCTGCACATTGCGGGTTACGTCGCTTTATGCGAACTATACCTGGGTTGTGAGCCCCATTTTGAACTATGGAGAAGGTTATTCTGCCTTGTCCCACGTAACCACGAGGGATCAATATTTGAAGTGGGCGGAGCCAAAATATGGCGCATTGCCAAGACCGGATACCTATCCGGCACACCGAAGAAGGCTTCTGGAGAGTCGACTTCTGAGTGGTTCTACATCGAGGACGTCGTACTTCCAGACCCATCCCGGAGGGGTCTTCCTGAGTTCACAAGTGCTCCTTTAAAGAAACGCCACAGCTGGCGCCCTCGGAGCCTCGAGGAAGAAGATAGTGCGGAGGTTCGCCAACTCCTGAGCAAGATAAGGACGCTCGCCCAGTCCGGATACACGATAGTCGAAGTAATGGAGACCTCCATAGTGCGGGGGGTCCTGCCACTCCAATACAGAGGACTTCCCATGTGACACTACAATGGGGAAGATGATGCCTCCCGCTGCGGCAGGAAAGGTCCAGACACCCCTGTCGCCCTGGCCAAAATATTGGTCGAACTGTTCAAAGGGGAGGAAGAGGAGTTCTTGCACATCAAGCACAGGGAAGGATACTCTATGT
Organism: Triticum aestivum; assembly: GCF_018294505.1. Classification (NCBI taxonomy): domain Eukaryota; kingdom Viridiplantae; phylum Streptophyta; class Magnoliopsida; order Poales; family Poaceae; genus Triticum; species Triticum aestivum. The sequence continues at coordinate 505,539,449 of NC_057800.1, read as the reverse complement.
ATAGTCCTCCTAGCTGGTTAAGACCCCAACCCCTCTTCTCTACTCATTCTACTCCCTGAGCTATGTTCAACGAACATTAACCCATCCATTTATAACAGCATTGGCGAAAGACTTCTGAGGGGCTTTACAACCCCACCCCGCAGACCGAGGGCCACAATCGGGACCTTGACCCTGGATCTGAAGAGGATCCGAATATATTCGTGATGCTCGAGAATGGGGTGTTTTACCAAATGAGCTATGATGGCACAGAAGTAGCCATCATCGTTGATTATCCCGGTCTGCTCCCCGCTTCACACGTAAGTAATCCGAAGATACCTTGTCCAAGAGAGTTTTCTCATTCTTCCTCACCCACCGCATTGTCCTGTGCTCAAAAGGGGAGGCGTTCGGCACGCCATGCTGCCCTAGGGGCATCTCCGAAAAGAGCGGCCCCCACACCGGGCAAGCCTTCGGGGAGGAAGGCAAACGAAGATACGGCCGTGCCTTCATCAGAGAGGTATGGATTTGCACATATGCACCTTGGCAGTCACATCCAACTATGACCTTTCTGTTTATCCTGTATCAGGAAAAAGGTGTGCCGGACTATATCAGGGGGTCCGGCCGGTCATACTTCCCATAGCTAGGATCCAGATCCTGCCGTAAAGACGGGGGCTGATACAGGGGTAATGCCGGACTGTCCTCCAGCTGAGGATTGAGATGATGTATCCGTCACTAACTCGGAAGTGGAGAGCGCCATGAATCATTGGTGCCGAAGGGCCGTTTTACAAGACCCCGGCTTTTCAGAAGAGGCCTTTAACGCCTTTAGCTCGGCTGATGCATACATCCGAGGTGCTCGAGATGGGCTTAACAGAGCTACAAAGCAGCATTTAAAAGATGTGCGGGTAAGTTTACTTTGGCCAAATATGGTAACCATATGCCAGTAGCCCCCGAGACTTGAAGCAGTTAGTACAACTGATTTAAGTATCGTTGTATAACCAGGTTCTTACAAAGAAGAATGACCTGCTAGCCCGGGAGCTAGAAAAGTGTCAGGTGCAGCTAACTATTGCTCGTGCTGAACTGGAGAAATCCAAGAAGGCGTCTCCTGGTAATGTTTCCCTCCATCGAGAAAACATAATGGTATACCAATAATGCTAACACGGTTGCTCACCTCTTATTAGGATCACTAGGTCAACTGCAAGAACAACTGAAAGCTGCCCAAGGCGGAGAACGAGAAGCCAAGAAACTGCTAGCCGTGGGAGAGCGTGTTCTCACAAAAGTCGTGCTAGAGAAGAACAAACTCCAGGATTCGAATACCCGATTGGGCGAGGATCTGAAAGATGTACGGGCCCAACTGGCCAACTCCGTGAAGGAGAATAAAAGGCTGCGCGGTGGCATATTCAGTATGTGGCCTAATTTACCTTATAATAGTTCAGAGATGAAAGGAAATGAAAAATTTATGTTTGTAGGTATGCTGACAGGCCGTCCCGAAGAGGAGATGTCCGGATTGTCGGACGATCTGCTGCAAGGGCTGTCGCAAATGCACGAGCAAGCTCGGCAGGCAATGCGGAGTGTTGCTAAGGCCTTATGGCCATCCGCCTCCCCTTCAGGAAGTATGGAGGAGCTTGTAGAGCTATTCAAGGGAGCGCGATGACGTATCTGATTGTGGAAAATATCGGCCTGCCGGGAGGGTGCGCGAGAGGCTTGGGCCATGGTGAAAACACAGTATACCAAGCTTGATCCGAATCACATGGCCCGGGTCGGACCTTTAGAGTCAAATGGGAAAAAGAAGTGCCCATTAATTTGGTATATGACCAAGTAGCAGTAGCTGCCAAATATTCCCAACAGGATTGTAAGTTAGACAGCCTGTTGGATGGTATAGAGGAGGAAATTTATGAGTCTAAGTGACTATGTACTTTCCTTGAATATGTAAATCCTAGTTGAATTGTAGAACGACTGTCATGGCAGATCTTTTTGCTTCAACCTCGGGACCCGAAGGTGTGGAGTGTTCCTGAATACCAGTGCGGCCGAATAGACCGGGGTATGCATGGAAACTAGGCGTAGGGGTCATAGTTGCTTGAACAGACAAGTTGTATCCGGCTAGTTTTGTTATATTACATTAAAGTTGTAAGAAACATCTTCCAGAGAGAATAGTTCCATTAAGGGTTCCTTTCCGAGGGTGTGCATGCGTTAATGGGCATGTCCGAACTATGTTTGAAAAGTCGCAGTATGCGTGACTTTTGGGGGTTCATGATACGTCTCCAACGTATCTATAATTTTTGATTGTTCCATGCTATATTATATTCTGTTTTGGACATTATTGGGATTTATTATACACTTTTATATTATTTTTGGGACTAACCTATTAACCGGAGGCCCAGCCCAGAATTGTTGTTTTTTGCCTATTTTAGGGTTTCGCAGAAAAAGAATATCAAACGGAGTCCAAACAGAATGAAACCTTCGGGAACATGATTTTCGGAATGAACATGATCCAGAGGACTTGGACCCTATGTCAAGCAATCTACGAGGAAGGCACGAGGTAGGGGGCGCGCCTACCCCCCCCCTCCCAGGCGCGCTCTCCACCCTTGTGGGCCCCCTGTTGCTCCACCGACGTACTCCTTCCTCCTATATATACCTACGTACCCCCAAACTACCAGATACGGAGCCAAAACCCTAATTCCACCCCCGTAACTTTCTGTATCCATGAGATCCCATCTTGGGGCCTTTTCCGGAGCTCCGCCGGAGGGGGCATCAATAAGAGGGCTTCTACATCAACACCATAGCCCCTCCGATGAAGTGTGAGTAGTTTACTTCAGACCTACGGGTCCATAGTTATTAGCTAGATGGCTTCTTCTCTCTTTTTGGATCTCAATACAAAGTTCTCCCCCTCTCTTGTGGAGATCTATTCGATGTAATCTTCTTTTGCGGTGTGTTTGTTGAGACCGATGAATTGTGGGTTTATGATCAAGTTTATCTATGAACAATATTTGAATCTTCTCTGAATTCTTTTATGTATGATTGGTTATATTTGCAAGTCTCTTCGAATTATCAGTTTGGTTTGGCCTACTAGATTGATCTTTCTTGCAATGGGAGAAGTGCTTAGCTTTGGGTTCAATCTTGCGGTGTCCTTTCCCAGTGACAGTAGGGGCAGCAAGGCACGTATTGTATTGTTGCCATCGAGGATAACAAGATGGGGTTTATATCATATTGCATGAGTTTATCCCTCTACATCATGTCATCTTGCTTAAAGCGTTACTCTGTTCTCTTGAACTTAATACTCTAGATGCATGCTGGATAGCGGTCGATGTGTGGAGTAATAGTAGTAGATGCAGGCAGGAGTCGGTCTACTTGTCTCGGACGTGATGCCTATATACATGATCATACCTAGATATTCTCATAACTATGCTCAATTCTGTCAATTGCTCAACAGTAATTTGTTCACCCACCGTAAATACGAGAGAAGCCACTAGTGAAACCTATGGCCCCCGGGTCTATCTTCCATCATATTAATCTTTCAATACTTAGTTATTTCCTTTGACATTTATTTTACTTTGCATCTTTTATTTCTCTTTATCATAAAAATACCAAAAATATTATCCTATCATATCTATCAGATCTCACTCTCGTAAGTGACTGTGTAGGGATTGGCAACCCCTTATCGCGTTGGTTGCGAGGATTTATTTGTTTGTGTAGGTGCGAGGGACTCATGTGCGGCATCCTACTGGATTGATACCTTGGTTCTCAAAAACTGAGGGAAATACTTACGCTACTTTGTTGCATCACCCTTTCCTCTTCAAGGGAAAACCAATGCAGTGCTCAAGAGGTAGCAAGAAAGATTTCTGGCGCCATTGCCGGGGAGGTTCGCGCAAGACAAGTCAAGATTTGACTCCCGACAACGAGTCACTTGTGGCGCCGTTGCAAGTCAAGACATACCGAGTACCCATCACAAATCCTTATCTCCCGCATTACATTATTTGCCATTTGCCTCTCATTTTCCTCTCCCCCACTTCACCCTTGCCGTTTTATTCGCCCTCTCTCTCCATCCTCCCTCTCTTTCTCTATTTGCCTCTTTTTGCCCGTCTCTTGTTTGCTTGTGTGTTGGATTGCTTGCTTGTCATGATGGCTCAATATAATACTAAATTGTGTGACTTCACCAATACCAACAACTATGATTTCCTTAGCACTCCGATTGCTTCTCTTACCGATACTGAATCTTGTGAAATCAATGCTGCTTTGTTGAATCTTGTCATGAAAGATCAATTTGCCAGCCTTCCTAGTGAAGATGCCGCTACCCATCTGAATAGCTTCGTTGATTTATGTGATATGCAAAAGAAGAAATATGTGGATAATGATATTGTTAAATTGAAGCTATTTCCTTTTTCGCTTAGATATCATGCTAAAGCTTGGTTTTTGTCTTTGCCTAAAAACAGTATTGATTCGTGGAATAAGTGCAAAGATGCTTTTATCTCTAAGAATTTTCCTCCCGCTAAGATCATCTCTCTTAGAAATGATATTATGAATTTTAAGCAATTTGATTATGAACATGTTGCACAAGCTTGGGAGAGGATGAAATTAATGATACGTAATTGCCCTACACATGGTTTGAATTTGTGGATGATTATACAAAAATATTATGCCGGATTGAATTTTGCTTCTTGAAATCTTTTAGATTCGGCAGCGGGAGGCACTTTTATGGAAATCACTTTAGGAGAAGCTACTAAACTCCTAGATAATATTATGGTTAATTATTATCAATGGCACACTGAAAGATCTACTAATAAGAAAGTGCATGCGATAGAAGAAATTAATGTTTTGAGTGGAAAGATGGATGAACTTATGAAATTATTTGCTAATAAAAGTGTTTCTTCTGATCCTAATGATATGCCTTTGTCTACTTTGATTGAGAATAATAATGAATCTATGGATGTGAATTTTGTTGGTAGGAATAATTTTGGTAACAACGCGTATAGAGGAAACTTTAATCCTAGGCCGTATCCTAGTAATTCCTCTAATAATTATGGTAATTCCTACAACAATTCTTATGGAAATTATAATAAGATGCCCTCTGATTTTGAATCTAATATTAAAGAATTTATTACTTCGCAAAAGAATTTCAATGCTTTGATTGAAGAAAAATTGCTTAAGATTGATGAGTTGGCTAGGAACGTTGATAGAATTTCTCTTGATGTTGATTCTTTGAAACTTAGATATATTCCACCTAAGCATGATATCAATGAGTCTCTCAAAGCCATGAGAATTTCCATTGATGAGTGCAAAGAAAGAACCGCTAGGATGCGTGCTAAGAAAGATTGCTTTATAAAAGCATGTTCTTCTAGTTTCCATGATAATAAGGATGAAGATATAAAAGTTATTGATGTGTCCCCTATTAAATCTTTGTTTTGCAATATGAATCTTGATAATGATGGGACTGAATATGATCCAACTTTACCTAGACGGCATTCCAAAAATTCGGAGTCTTTAGATCTTGATGCTAAAATTGTTAAAAGTGGGATTGAAGAAGTCAAAACTTTAAATATTAATGAACCCACTATTTTGGATTTCAAGGAATTTAATTATGATAATTGCTCTTTGATAGATTGTATTTCCTTGTTGCAATCCGTGCAAAATTTTCCTCATGCTTATAGTCAAAATAAAGCTTTTACTAAACATATCGTTGATGCTTTGATGCAATCTTATGAAGAAAAACTTGAGTTGGAAGTTTCTATCCCTAGAAAACTTTATGATTAGTGGGAACCTACTATTAAAATTAAAATTAAATATCATGAATGCTATGCTTTGTGTGATTTGGGTGCTAGTGTTTCGACGATTCCAAAGACTTTGTGTGATTTGCTAGGTTTCCGTGATTTTGATGATTGCTCTTTAAACTTGCACCTTGCGGATTCCACTATTAAGGAACCTATGAGAAGAATTAATGATTTTCTTATTATTGCAAATAGGAATTATGTGCCCGTAGATTTTATTGTTCTTTACATAGATTGCAATCCTTCATGTCCTATTATTCTTGGTAGACCTTTCCTTAGAACGATTGGTGCAATTATTGATATGAAGGAAGGGAATATTAGATTCCAATTTCCGTTAAGGAAAGGCATGGAACACTTCCCTAGAAAGAAAATTAAATTACCTTATGAATCTATTATGAGAGCCACTTATGGATTGCCTACCAAAGATGGCAATACCTAGATCTATCCTTGCTTTTATGCCTAGCTAGGGGCGTTAAACGATAGCGCTTGTTGGGAGGCAACCCAATTTTATTTTTATTCCTTGCTTTTTGCTCCTGTTTAGTAATAAATAATTTATCTAGCCTCTGTTTTGGTTGTGTTTTTGTGTTTAATTAGTGTTTGTGCCAAGTAGAACCGTTGGGAAGACTTGGGGAAAGTCTTTTTAATCTTGCTGTAAAAAACAGAAACTTTAGCGCTCACGAGAATTGCTGCCATTTTTATGTGGAAAGAGATATTTAGTTAATTCTTTTTGCAGATGATTAATAGATAAATTCCTCACTTCCAGAAATTTATTTTAGAATTTTTGGGGTTCCAGATCTTGCGTTCACTACAGATTACTACAGACTGTTCTGTTTTTGACAGATTCTGTTTTTCGTGTGTTGTTTGCTTATTTTAATGAATCTATGGCTAGTAAAATAGTTTATAAACCATAGAGAAGTTGGAATACAATAGGTTTAACACCAATATAAATAAAGAATGAGTTCATTACAGTACCTTGAAGTGGTGTTTTGTTTTCTTTCGCTAACGGAGCTCACGAGATTTTCTACTTTAAGTTTTGTGTTGTGAAAAGTTTTCAAGTTTTGGGTAAAAGATCTGATGGATTATGGAACAAGGAGTGGAAATCTCCTAATCTTGGGGATGCCCATGGTACCCCAATATAATCTAAGGACACCTAAAAGCCAAAGCTTGGGGATGCCCCGGAAGGCATCCCCTCTTTCGTCTACTTCCATCGGTAACTTTACTTGGAGCTATATTTTTATTTACCACATGATATGTGTTTTGCTTGGAGCGTCTTGTATTATTTGAGTCTTTATTTGTTAGTTTTCCACAATCATCCTTGCTGTACACACCTTTTGAGAGAGACACACATGATTCGAAAATTGTTAGAATACTCTATGTGCTTCACTTATATCTTTTGAGTTATATAGTTTTTGCTCTAGTGCTTCACTTATATCTTTTAGAGCACGTCGGTGGATTTGTTTTATAGAAACTATTGTTCTCTCATGCTTCACTTAGATTATTTTGAGAGTCCTACAAAACAGCATGGTAATTTGCTTTAATTATGTTATGCATTCAAGATTAATAAAAATTTTCTTATGAGTGTGTTGAATACTATGAGAAGTTTGATACTTGATAATTGTTTTGAGATATGGAGATGGTGTATTAGAGTCATGCTAGTTGAGTAGTTGTGAATTTGAGAAATACTTGTGTTAAAGTTTGTGATTCCCGTAGCATGCACGTATGGTGAACCGTTATGTGATGAAGTCGTAGCATGATTTATTTATTGATTGTCTTCCTTATGAGTGGCGGTCGGGGACGAGCGATGGTCTTTTCCTACCAATCTATCCCCCTAGGAGCATGTGCGTAATACTTTGCTTTGATAACTTGTAGATTTTTGCAATAAGTATATGAGTTCTTTATGACTAAGGTTGAGTCCATGGATCATACGCACTTTTCTTCCTTCCACCATTTCTAGCCTCTGTAATACCGCGCACCTTTCGCCGGTATCATACACCCACCATATACCTTCCTCAAAACAGCCACAATACCTACCTATCATGGCATTTCCATAGCCATTCCGAGATATATTGCCATGCAACTTTCCACTGTTCCATTTACTATGACACACACCATTATTGTCATATTGCTTTGCATGATCATGTAGTTGACATTGTATTTGTGGCAAAGCCACCGTTCATAATTCTTTCATACATGTCACTCTTGATTCATTGCATATCCCGATACACCGCCGGAGGCATTCACATAGAGTCATATTTTGTTCTAAGTATTGAGTTCTAATTGTTGGGTTGTAAATAAATAAAAGTGTGATGATCATCATTTTTAGAGCATTGTCCCAAGTGAGGAAAGGATGATGGAGACTATGATTCCCCCACAAGTCGGGATGAGACTCCAGACGAAAAAAAAGAGGTCATAAAAAAGAGAGAAGGCCCAAATAAAAAAATATGAGAGAAAAAGAGAGAAGGGACAATGCTACTATCCTTTAACCACACTGTGCTTCAAAGTAGCACCATGATCTTCATAATAGAGAGTCTCCTATGTTATCACTTTCATATACTAGTGGGAACTTTTCATTATAGAACTTGGCTTGTATATTACAATGATGGGCTTCCTCAAAATGCCCTAGGTCTTCGTGAGCAAGCGAGTTGGATGCACACCCACTTAGTTCCTTTTGTTGAGCTTTCATATACTTATAGCTCTAGTGCATCCGTTGCATGGAAATCCCTACTCTCTCAAATTGATATCTATTGATGGGCATCTCCATAGCCTGTTGATACGCCTAGTTGATGTGAGACTATCTTCCCCCTTTTTGTCTCCTCCACAACCACCATTCTATTCCACCTAAAGTGCTATGTCCATGGCTCACGCTCATGTATTGCGTGAAGATTGAAAAAGTTTGAGAACACCAAAAGAATGAAACAATTGCTTGGCTTGTCATCGGGGTTGTGCATGATTTAAATACTTTGTGTGGTGAAGATAGAGCATAGCCAGACTATATGATTTTGTAGGGATAACTTTCTTTGGCCATGTTATTTTGAAGAGACATAATTGCTTAGTTAGTATGCTTGAAGTATTATTATTTCTATGTCAATATTGAACTTTTGTCTTGAATCTTTCGGATCTGAATATTCATACCACAATTAAGAAGAATTACATTGAAATTATGCCAAGTAGCATTCCACATCAAAAATTCTGTTTTTATCATTTACCTACTCGAGGACGAGCAGGAATTAAGCTTGGGGATGCTTGATACGTCTCCAACGTATCTATAATTTTTGATTGTTCCATGCTATATTATATTCTGTTTTGGACATTATTGGGCTTTATTATACACTTTTATATTATTTTTGGGACTAACCTATTAACCGGAGGCCCAGCCCAGAATTGTTGTTTTTTGCCTATTTTAGGGTTTCTAGAAAAAGAATATCAAACGGAGTCCAAACGGAATGAAACCTTCGGGAACGTGATTTTCGGAACGAACATGATCCAGAGGACTTGGACCCTACGTCAAGCAATCAACGAGGAAGGCACGAGGTAGGGGGCGCGCCTACCCCCCAGGCGCGCCCTCCACCCTCGTGGGCCCCCTGTTGCTCCACCGACGTACTCCTTCCTCCTATATATACCTACGTACCCCCAAACTACCAGATACGGAGCCAAAACCCTAATTCCACCGCCGTAACTTTCTGTATCCACGAGATCCCATCTTGGGGCCTTTTCCGGAGCTCCGCCGGAGGGGGCATCGATCACGGAGGGCTTCTACATCAACACCATAGCCCTCCGATGAAGTGTGAGTAGTTTACTTCAGACCTACGGGTCCATAGTTATTAGCTAGATGGCTTCTTCTCTCTTTTTGGATCTCAATACAAAGTTCTCCCCCTCTCTTGTGGAGATCTATTCGATGTAATCTTCTTTTGCGGTGTGTTTGTTGAGACCGATGAATTGTGGGTTTATGATCAAGTTTATCTATGAACAATATTTGAATCTTCTCTGAATTCTTTTATGTATGATTGGTTATCTTTGCAAGTCTCTTCGAATTATCAGTTTGGTTTGGCCTACTAGATTGATCTTTCTTGCAATGGGAGAAGTGCTTAGCTTTGGGTTCAATCTTGCGGTGTCCTTTCCCAGTGACAGTAGGGGCAGCAAGGCACGTATTGTATTGTTGCCATCGAGGATAACAAGATGGGGTTTATATCATATTGCATGAGTTTATCCCTCTACATCATGTCATCTTGCTTAAAGCGTTACTCTGTTCTCTTGAACTCAATACTCTAGATGCATGCTGGATAGCGGTCGATGTGTGGAGTAATAGTAGTAGATGCAGGCAAGAGTCGGTCTACTTGTTTCGGACGTGATGCCTATCTACATGATCATACCTAGATATTCTCATAACTATGCTCAATTCTGTCAATTGCTCAACAGTAATTTGTTCACCCACCGTAAATACTTATGCTCTTGAGAGAAGCCACTAGTGAAACCTATGGCCCCGGGGTCTATCTTCCATCATATTAATCTTTCAATACTTAGTTATTTCCTTTGCCATTTATTTTACTTTGCATCTTTTATTTCTCTTTATCATAAAAATACCAAAAATATTATCCTATCATATCTATCAGATCTCACTGTCGTAAGTGACCGTGTAGGGATTGACAACCCCTTATCGCGTTGGTTGCAAGGATTTATTTGTTTGTGTAGGTGCGAGGGACTCGTGCGCCGCCTCCTACTGGATTGATACCTTGGTTCTCAAAAACTGAGGGAAATACTTATGCTACTTTGCTGCATCACCCTTTCCTCTTCAAGGGAAAACCAACGCAGTGCTCAAGAGGTAGCAGTTCACAATGGAGTGAATGCGAAAAAACATCTTTAATCCACCGACTGAATATTCCCTTAAGAACGCTAGCTTTCGGCTTCACCTAGTGTGAGGTACACATCCGGATGACCCGGCAGTAACAATCGCAGAGGTGCTCCCTTTATGCCCTAGCCAAACTAACGGGAATGTAGGGCATAAGCACAAGAGCCAGACAACCTAGCTTGGCCAAAACTTAAGTCATATCGATGCATATAATGTCGAAGAAAAGGTGCATATGGGAAAAACGCATATGTAATGAGCTTGATGCTCGGAGAATAATAGCAAGCTTCTGTACAAGAAGCCCCTAGGTATAATAGACGTACATATTTGAAGATATGTGCATCAGGGGTGCGCAATATAACCGCACGAAAGCTTTAAGGCTAAAGGAAAAAACGAAAAGAGAGAAAAGGTGAAGGAGGCAACAGGGGGAAGGGGACGAACAAAGAGTTCGGCTCTAGGCGTAGAACCTTCGGAGTCTGGCCGCGTTCCAGGGGTTCGGCTCCAGGCGATTGTCTGACGCATTACACAGGCGGTACACTCCTCCGGTGAGAACTTCGTCGATGATGAAGGGACCCTCCCACTTGGGCTTGAGTTTCTCCTTTTTCTTCTCCGGCAGGCATAGAACAAGTTTGCCAACGTTATAAGTCTTGGCCCGCACTTCTCTGCTTTGATACCTACGAGCCTGCTGTTGATAAAATGCGGAACGGGCTTTTATGATGTCACACTCTTCCTCCAGGACATCTAAGTTGTCCTCCCGATCCAGCCCGGCCTCTCTCTCTTCGTACATGCGCACTCGAGGTGAGTCATGAATAATTTCGCAGGGTAACACCGCCTCTGCGCCGTACACCATGAAGAATGGTGTGTATCCGGTAGTGCGATTGGGCATGGTCTGCAGCCCTCAGAGTACGGAGTCGAGCTCCTCAATCCAGTGCTTGTCTGATTCTTTCAAAGACCGCACTAGTCTAGGCTTGATGCTGCTCATAATAAGACCATTGGGTCGTTCGACTTGACCGTTTGTCTGCGGATGATAGACAGAGACGTAATCGAGCTTGATGACCAAATTAGCGCACCAGGTTTTCACTTTGTCAGATGTGAAGTTGGAGCCGTTATCAGTGATGATGTTGTGTGGAACACCATAACGGTGTACGACGCCATATATGAATTCTATCACCGGCCCGGACTCAGCCGTTTTGACTGGTTTGGCCTCTATCCACTTAGTGAATTTATCCACCATGCCTAGAAGATTTTTTTTCTTATGGCTTCCTCCTTTAAGGGTTCCAACCATATCTAGTCCCCAGACCGCAAAAGGCCAAGTGATGGGCATTGTTTGTAGGGCGGTGGGGGGCATATGGCTTTGGTTGGCGAAGAGTTGGCATCTGACGCAACGTTGGACAAGGTCTTGTGCATATGCCCAAACCGTCGGCCAATAAAACCCTGTACGGAAGGCCTTGCTAACAAGGGCCCGAGCTGCGGCGTGGTGCCCGCCGAGACCAGCGTGAATCTCAGCCAAGAGCTGTCGTCCCTCCTCCTCGGAGATACATCTTTGAAGGACTCTGGTAGCGCTTTTCTTATAAAGCTTTCCATCGTGAACCTTGTAGGCCTTCGAACGCCGGACAATGCGGCGGGCCTCATTCTGATCCTCAGGACGTTCCTTCCTATTAAGGTAGGCCAAGAAGGGTTCGGTCCATGGGGCAATGACTGCCATAATGAGATGGGCCGACGGTATTATTTCGGTGGCTGAACCTCCGATGATATCGGTGGGTTCGGAATCTGGGGTTGTGCTCAGATCCGGACTAGTGTTGCCGCTTTCCCCCTGCCACACCACGGATGGATTAAAAAGCCTTTCCAGAAAGATATTAGGTGGGACGGGGTCACGCTTGGCATCGATACGATCAAGAACGTCCGCCGCTTGATTACTTTCTTGGGCCACGTGATGGAACTCGAGCCCCTCAAACCGAGCCGACATTTTTAGGATGGCATTATGATAAGCTGCCATCTTCGGATCTTTGGCATCGAAGTCTCCATTTATTTGAGATATTGCAAGGTTTGAGTCCCCGCACACTTCCAGGCGTTGTATGCCCATGGAGACAGCCATCCGGAGACCATGCAATAAGGCATCGTATTCGGCTGCGTTGTTGGAGTCTGTGTATAGTATTTGGAGTATGTACTAAACGACGTCTCCAGTGGGGGACGTTAAAACGACGCCCGCTCCTAGCCCTGCCAGCATTTTGGAGCCATCGAAATACATGACCCAATTGGAATATGTGTCGTACTCTTTAGGGAGTTCGGCCTCTGTCCATTCGGCGACGAAGTCAGCCAGTACTTGGGATTTAATAGCTCAACATGGTTTGTATGTAATATCAAACGGAAGGAGCTCAATGGCCCATTTGGCAATCCGGCCCGTGGCATCGCGGTTGTTTATTATGTCGTTGAGTGGTACTTCGGAAGCCACCGTGATCGAACACTCATGGAAGTAGTGTCGTAGCTTTCGGGATGCCATGAAGACCGCGTATGCTATCTTTTGATAATGGGGGTACCGGGATATGCATGGTGTAAGGACAGTGGATACGTAGTATACTGGCTTCTGAAGAGGGAATTTGTGTCCTTCCTATTCTCGTTCAACGACGAGCATGGCGCTCACCACTTGATGTGTTGCCGATATGTATAGCAACATGGGTTCGCTGAGTTTGGCACGGCCAGGATTGGGTTGCTCGCTAGAAGTGTTTTTATTTCTTCCAGTCCGGCTGTTGCCGCGTCTGTCCACTCGAAGTGATTGGTTCGCCGTAGAAGGCGATAGAGTGGCAGTGCCTTTTCTCCCAATCTGCAGATAAAGCGGCTTAGAGCTTCCACGCAACTCGCGAGTTTTTGGACTTGTTTAAGGTCTGTTGGCATAGCCAATTGTGACAGATCTCGGATTTTGGCTGGATTTGCTTCAATTCCTCTATTGGAGACGATGGAGCCCAGCAGTTTTCCTGCGGGGATGCCAAAAACACACTTTTCCGGATTGAGCTTAATGTCATATGCACGGAGGTTGTCAAATGTGAGACGTAGGTCGTCTATTAGTGTTTCGACGTGCCTTGTCTTGATTATGACGTCATCCACATAGGCTTCAACTGTCTTTCCGATCTGTTTCTCCAGGCATGTGTTGGATCATGCGTTGGTAGGTGGCGCCGGCGTTCTTGAGCCTGAAGGGCATGGTGTTGAAGCAGAATGGCTCATATGGGGTGATGAATGTTGTTGCAGCTTGGTCGGACTCCTTCATTTTGATTTGATGGTATACGGAATATGTGTCAAGGAAATACGGTGAGTCGTGTCCTGCGGTAGCATCAATGATTTGATCAATGTGGGGGAGGGGGAAGGGATCCTTAGGGCAAGCCTTATTGAGGTCTTTAAAATCGATGCACATGCACCAGGATTTATCCTTCTTTTGTACCATCACCAGGTTTGCTAGCCAATCCGGATGTTTTATTTCTCTAATGAATCCGGCCTCGATTAGCTTGGCTAGCTCCTCTCCCATGGCTTGACGTTTGGGTTCGGAAAAGCACCGCGGTGTTTTTTTGACCGGTTTGTATCCCTTTAATATGTTGAGGCTGTGTTCGGCCAGCTTGCATGGGATTCCTAGCATGTCAGAAGGGTGCCAGGCGAATATATCCCTGTTTTCGCAAAGAAAATCTCGTAGCGCGGCGTCGACCGTTGGGTCTAGCTGTGTCCCAATAGATGTTGTCTTCTTGGGGTCCATTGGATGGACCTGGAATTTGACTATTTCTTCCGCTGGCTTGAAGGAGGTGGATTTGGGGTGTTTGTCTAAGATCACATCGTCCTTGTCCACCGTGGAGCGCAGTGCGGTTAATTCTTCGGTCGCGAGGGCTTCAGATAATGCCTCAAGGGCCAGGGATGTGGTTTTGTTTTCGGTGCAGAGTGCTACGTCCGGATCACTAGCGAGAGTGATTATGTCGTTGGGCCTAGGCATCTTAAGCTTCATATACCCGTAATGAGGTACAACTTGGAAGCGTGTAAATGCCTCTCGCCCCAAGAGGACGTGATATCCGTTGTTGAAAGGGGCCACTTGGAAGGTTATTTCTTTGGACCGATAATTCTCCGGCATGCCGAATACCACGTCGAGTGTTATTTTTCCCGCACACCGCGCCTCCCGACTGGGAATGATTCCTCGGAAGGTCGTGCTGCTTTGCTCAATGCGTCTCCTGTCTATTTCCATTTTGTTGAGTGTATGTTCATAGATGAGGTTTAGTCCGCTGCCGCTGTCCATGAGAACCTTGGTGAGCCGAAAGCCGTCCATGATTGGAATGAGGACCAAGGCGGCTGGTGCTCGGACTGTCCTGTATCTTGGTTCATCACTAGCATTAAAAGTTATAGTCGTGTCGTTCCAAGGATTTATTGGTGCTATTCCTCGGAGTGCCCTTTTGCGCCTATTGTTTGAGGCGAATGTCTCGAAGACCGTCAGTACTTTGGGGTCGTCGTCTTCTGGGGGGTGTTGTTCTGGGGTATTCTTGGTGAGGATATCATCGCCGCTCTTGGCCACTTGCCGGAGTATCCAACATGCTCTAAGGCTATGTGTTGGTATGTTAACCGGTGTTACGTGTATTTTGCATGGCCCATTAAGCCATCCTTCCAGAACGGTTCCGCGCCTCGTACTGGACTTATATTTCTTTACTATTGGACCGGGCGTGTTACAAGGGTGCGCCCTTTTCGCCTGAATGAGGGGTTGAGTGGGGACCGATGGTTCCCAACGGGCTGCCTGAGTTTTCCAGGCGCTTTCCATTGCGCTATACTTCTGTACGATAGTTGCCAAGTCAGCGAACTGTAGTATGCGACGGCGGTTGATGGCGTTGAGGATTCCTTCGTCCATGTAGTTGTTGCGGAACGCTGAGATCGCTTCCTCGTCGCGACAATCTTTAATCTTGTCTTTGACAAGAAGGAATCTGGCCCATAAGTGGTGGGCCGTTTCCTGAGACTGCTGTTGTATGCTCATGAGAGCGCTTATATTTGGGTGGGTGGGTGGTTTTAAATCTGAACCCTGACCCAATTTTAGATCCGGAGTCTGAAGGACTTCCGAACTTAATAGATCGGGCTCTGGGATATCCACTGATTTCTTAGGCCCGTCGTCCGATTCTATGTTCGGAGGGCAGGATGCATCTCCTCACAGGTGGGTGTCTGGCTCTTCGAAGCCAGAGGTCCGGACATAGTCCATCCTTAGTATGGAGGAAGAGTTGTCGTCTCACTCCTCAACTACCACTATCTGGTGGGTGATCGGTGGAGATTTGATTTCTCTCT
The DNA here is from genome assembly GCF_018294505.1 of Triticum aestivum. Taxonomy (NCBI): domain Eukaryota; kingdom Viridiplantae; phylum Streptophyta; class Magnoliopsida; order Poales; family Poaceae; genus Triticum; species Triticum aestivum. The sequence continues at coordinate 505,523,579 of NC_057800.1, read as the reverse complement.
GATTGGGTTTAAGCCTAATTCGATCATAGTCTCTAGCGACCCCCAGGGCAGCGATGCGATCTAGGAGCTCGTTTAAAGACGAAAGATCCACTGGATCCATCTTCTTGGAGTGTTCGGAGTCAATACGAAGGGGGTTTTCGATGACCCGAGAGGTCATCGTCGGTTCAACGACTGAACGGGCGGTCATGGTAAAGCCGCCCAGCCGGAGGGTTTGGCCTGGGGCCAGTGCTTCTCCGGTGGTGTTATTGTCCTTGAGAACAAGGCAAGCCATCGATCCTGTCATCGATGTCACAATGGAACTCTCAATGAAAACACCAATGTCGGTGTTAAAACCGGTGGCTCTCGGGTAGGGGGTCCCGAACTGTGCGTCTACGGTCGATGGTAACAGGAGACAGGGGACACGATGTTTACCCAGGTTCGGGCCCTCTCTATGGAGGTAATACCCTACTTCCTGCTTGATTGATCTTGATGAATATGAGTATTACAAGAGTTGATCTACCATGAGATCAAGATGGCTAAACCCTAAAGCCTAGCATGTATGACTATGGTAATGATTGTTGCCCCTCCGGACTAAGTCCTCTGGTTTATATAGACACCGGGAGGATCTAGGGTTACACAAGGTCGGTTACAAAGAAAGGAACCTACTTATTTGATCACCATGCTTGCCTTCCATGCAAAGGAGAGCCCCATCCGGACACGGGTGCAGCCTTCGGTCTTCGTATCTTCATAGGCCATCAGTCTGACCCATGGCCAATAGGCCGGACCCCCGAGGAACCCTTAGTCTAGGACTCCCTCACCAAGGATGAAAGCTTAGAGGCTCTAGTGCAGCAACGCATCAAGGAATTGGAGGACAAGCACGGAGCTGCTCTGGACACCCTTGCCACTGACCATGCGGCCCAGCTGAAGAAGCTTATCAAAGATCTGGATGCCGCATCCACCGCCAAGACTAATCTCGACTGGCAGGTGGATAAGATGAATGAAGAGCTCGCCGAGAGCATTAAAGAAGTGGAGGCACTCAAAGAGGGAGCTCCGCAGGCAGAGATCCACTTGGTTGATGTGCAGTCGTAGCTCACCTCCAAGACCTAGAGCCTTGAGACTGCCAATGGCAACATCACGGATATGAAGGCAAGGATTGGCTTGCTGGAGCGGTCGACAGAGTCCCTCGAATCCCGTCAGCAACTGCTGTCCAAGGATTTGGAAACTGCCAAGCGTCTCCGGCAAGATGCAGAGGACAATTTGAAGAATCGGGTCAACATGAGCAACCTCTGGATCAAGATCCTGATCGATATCGCCGAACGTCTTGGCGCTCAAGCTGCGGTGATGGGTATGGACGGCCCAGTCTTCTCGGTCAGCAACCAGGAGGTCCCGAACATCAAGCTGGGGCTCTTCTTTAACGAGCTGATCGACAAGCTGAAGGTGCATGAAGAGGGGAGGGCCGAGCGCTTGGCGACCGAGTCCTGGAAGCTTGCCCGCAATGCCCTCTTCATGGTCCTGAGCAATATCGCCTACCGACATCCAGAGCTCGACCTCGATGATGGATTCAAGAAGCCGCCAGCAAGTGCCAACATCGCAGCTGCCGAGAAGAAGGCCGCTCCCCGTGTCGATAGGGTTCTTCGAGTTTAATTAGGCTATTCCTTCTAGCCACCGGACCAAATATCGGGCCACCGTCATTTCCCCTGGGCTCTGTAATTGAACATGATATGTATTTTGCGTTTAGTTATTCTACTCTAGCATTTGTGCAAAACTGATATCTCTAGCTGGATTTTAAATGCGTTTTTATCCCTTTGAGCCCCACTCACTCGTGTTTGTATGATCAATTCCTATATATGCTCTAGATGCCTGCCGATATCATATTGCCACAATTGTCGTAAGGGTCCGGCCCTTAACAGTCATCTTGGCATGGATGCGTCTCGGCAGGTTTTTCCTATGTAGCTCTCGATGCAGCCTCTCGACCTGTGAGCATGGCTCTGGACATGACGATGGTGCAATCAAAGAAACTAGCCAAGGTTCCATCGCATGAGGGCTTTCACGATACGAACACTCACTGGGGCTAAGGGATAAACAACTGCAAGGATTTGAAAGGAATCAATAAGAGGTGATAACACAAACTTAGCTTTTGTCTCAAGCCCCCCTACTTCCTCTGTCGGGCCGTACTTCCGGGCACGCCTGCAGTACTTGGAGGAGCAGAAGCCAATCAGGCGAGTTCTTTGTTCCCAACAAGGATCGACGTGCATTTCTTGGGGCTGGCGAGCATCAGGGCATAGTGTAGGGCTTCCCTGGTCCTCTTCCCTTTTGCTCCTCTCCCCTCGAGTTAGTGCAGCGGCTGCCATTGCATGGGTCGTGCCAACGCAGGGAGCCTTGTTGAAGTATGCTTGCCGGGGCATCAATCGACGGACTCATACCGGCGCTTTGCTCAGGATTACCCAACATGGGGGAAATACTGGACCGAGCGTCGAGCGGTAATCGTCGACATCGACGACGTCGGGGCTAGAGCAGTTCGACTGCCGACGAGGGGGGAAGGGACTGGAAGAAGGGAGTTCGTTCCCACACGTCTTGTGCCCCTTATTTGAACGGCGCCTGAATGGCGGGCATGCCATTCGGGTCGCCGGGACAGACCCATTGCCATCAGCGGCGGTTTTCGCCGTAGTCATGGCTACGACGAGGTGTGGAGATCAATAAAACGGCATGGGGATGGCCCCGCTCTGCTTCCATGCCTTCGTGGGCGCCATGATCGATGACGCTGTCGAATACGACGATGGTGATGAAGTCGACGCGCTACGCACGCCTTAAGGTTTGCGCAAGCGAGCCCCGTACCTAGCGCACCAAAGATGTCGCAGGAAACCACGACCACCTATGGGACCAGGAGGTCCCATGCTGGTTCGGTAGGGGGCGACACATTGCGCAAAGAATAGACTAGCGTGGGGCAGCACGGCAGAAATCACGTGGGCAATTTACCCAGGTTCGGGCCGCCGTGAGGCGTAAAACCCTGCTCCTACTTTGGTAGATCGATGGTGGAAAAGGTGGTGGTGGTGCGCAGTACACTTGCCCGGCAAGGGTTGCCTCAGGCAGCAGTGACTATGAGCATATGGGGGTGTGAGTTATCCAACCTTCTAACCCTTTCTATGGTTGCCATGGGCCTCCTTTTATAGATCAAGGGCTAACCACAGTGGCAAAGTAGTCATTATGCACTGATAGGATAGCAAACACTGCTATCATACCTAACTTTGCGGGTTGAGAGGGCGCATTAAATGCATCGCTTCACATCACATCATTGGTTGCCCAGCAAGGCTTGCCGGGCTATCTTGCCAGCTCTGCACCTGTTCTCGTGACACGTCACGGGACGTGTGTCATCTGTGGGTTTCTCCTATAGGAAATAGCTGCCATGTGGTGAATGGCTGCCACTTAGTCACTTTGCGGCTTGACAGGCATTGATCGACGACGTGGGTCGTGGTGGAGTTGTTGGTGAGGTGGTTCTGCCTTCGTGAGCCCTGGCAGGCCCCGTCGGGGTGCCTTGGTTGTCTGCTTCTAGGGATGGCCTCGCCCCTTGCCGGGCTCGCCTGCCCGACAAGGGAAGCTCTTCTCTTGCCAGTATCTTGCTTCTCTGGCTTGATCTTGGTCCCTCTGATATGCATATTGGTCCTTTGAATCTCTTGGTTTCTTGTACATCTTGGCTCGGCCTTGGCTTGTCCGCGCACGAGTCAGGGGAAAACATATACCCCTGTTCGTTTTCCCTGACAATTGTCATCACGATGATGGCCCTCGCGGCGTTTCGGAGCCACCGGGAGATAGGGAGAGATCCCCCTCCTTCTTCTTCTTCTTCTTCCTTTGACCTCCTCCCTTGATGGGAGAAGGGTTTCCCCTCTAGTCCATGGCCTCCACAGCGGCGGAGGGGCGAGAGCCCCTCCGAGATTGGATCTCTCTCTCTCACTCTTTCTTTCTCGCTCTCTCTCTCTCTCCCTCTCTCTTTGTTTTCTTCTGTTTCTACGCTCCCAGATTATGGCCTTTCACTGTTTCTTAAATTCCCGGAGATCTGTAACTCCGATTGGGCTAAAATTTTAACACGATTTTTATCCAAATATTAGCTTCTTGCAGCAAAAGAAGGGCACCAACTGCCTTACAGGGTGGCCACAAGGCCCCTGGCCGCGCCCAGAATAGGGGGCACGCCTCCAGGGCTTGTGTGCCCCTCGGGCATCGTCTCACGTTGCTTCCAATTCCCAAAAATCACATATATTCCAAAAGAAATCTCCGTAAGTTTTTATCGCGTATGGACTTCATTTGGTATGGATATTCCGTGGAACAAAAAACATGCAACAAACAGGAACTGGCACTGGATCAATATGTTAGTCCCACAAATAATATAAAAAGTTGCCAAAAGTATATGAAAGTTGTAGAATATTGGCATGAAACAATCAAAAATTATAGATACGGCGGAGACATATCAGTAGGTTCGTCGTTGTCCAACAAGATAACTTCCAAGACAGGATTGCCGTACCATTCTGGTGCGGAATGTGTCCTGGTCAACCTATGAAGTCCAATAGTAGCTTGATCCAAAGTTTCATGATCATCATCATTAGCTTCCTCTCTGATTGGTGTAGGCATCACAGGAACTGATTTCTGTGATGTGCTACTTTCCCATTCGAGAGGAGGTACAATTACCTCATCAAGCTCTACTTTCCTCCCACCCTCTTCTTCCGAGAGAAACTCCTTCTGTAGAAATAACCCATTCTTGGTAACAAAGATCTTGCCCTCGGATCTTTGATAGAAGGTATACCCAATAGTCTCTTTAGGGTATCCTATGAAGACACACTTTCCCACTCTGGTTTCGAGCTTATCAGGCTGAAGCCTCTTGACATAAGTGTCGCATCCCCAAACCTTAAGAAATGATAGCTTATATTTCTTGCCAAACCATAATTCATAGGGTGTTGTCTCAATGGATTTAGACGGTGCCCTCTTTAAAGTGAATGTGGTTGTCTCTAATGCATAACCCCAAAACGATAGTGGCAAATCGGTAGTAGACATCATAGAACACACCATATCCAATAGAGTACGATTACAATGTTCGGCCACACCATTACGCTGTGATGTTCCAAGTGGTGTGAGTCGTGAAACAATTCAATATTGTATTAAATGTGTGTCAAACTCGTAACTCAGATATTCACCTCCACGATCAGGTCATAGAAACTTTATTTTCTTGTTACAATGATGCTCCACTTCATTATGAAATTCTTTGAACTTTTCAAATATTTCAGACTCGTGTTTCATTAAGTAAATATACCCATATCTACTCAAATCATCCATGAAGGTAAGAAAATAACGATATCCACTGCGTGCTTCAACGCTCATCGGACCGCATACATCGGTATGTATTATTTCCAACAAGTCACTTGCCCACTCCCTTTTACCGGAAAATGGGGTTTTAGTCATCTTGCCCATGAGGCATGGTTCATATGTTTCAAATGACTCATAATCAAGTGATTCCAAAAGTCCATCAGCATGGAGTTTCTTCATGCGTTTTACACTAATATGCAATTCCCTTTGTCTGGCGATATGTTACTTGACCGAGATTCGATCATCGGTATCTCCATACCTAGTTCAATCTCGTTACCGACAAGTCTCTTTACTCATTTCGTAATACAAGATCCCATGAGAAAACTCATTAGTCACATGAAGCTTCTTATGATGTTCTATCACCGAGAGGGCCCAGAGATATCTCTCCCTCACACGGAGTGACAAATCCCAGTCTCGATCCATGCAACCCAACAAGTACCTTCGGATATACCTGTAGAAAACCTTTATACTCACCCAGTTATGAAGTGACGTTTGATAGCACATGTCGGTGTCAAAACCGGCGGATCTCGGGTAGGGGGTCCCGAACTGTGCGTCTAGGCCGGATGGTAACAGGAGGCAAGGAACACGATGTTTTACCCAGGTTCGGGCCCTCTTGATGGAGGTAAAACCCTACGTCCTGCTTGATTAATATTGATGATATGGATAGTACAAGAGTACATCTACCACGAGATCAAGGAGGCTAAACCCTAGAATGTCAGGACCCCGACTCAATGCCACATCGATCTAGCATGTAACACCTCATATCACTTTGCGGCCTTACGCACGGTATTCCCACGGGTGTCGCCTCACCTTAGCCCGGGACCGTTTGCGCCTTTTGGCACACGTATATGACAGTGTCGCTAGCATCCATATGATAAGGAGCCCGGGCTGACATGGCTAGTCGTAAACCCAAAGTGGCACAGACTTACAGGGACAGGCATCCATGACCCAGCATCGAACGTGTCGGTCATCAGCGAGTGAATCCAGGCTGTAGCACTGGGCTAGCAGGACTCCGGTGAACCGGGCTGTAGCGGGCTAACAGGACTCCGGTATTCATCGCGTGACATTTCCCCGAAGGGACAGACACAGGAACGAAGAAGGACACATGCCGGCCAGCCTAAGTGTTCCGGAGCAGTAGCAAGCTACCATGGCTCAGTGGAAACACTAGGAGACATTTCCCGGTAAGAGAGGCTACTAAGGATAAACAACTAGATAGTCAGATCCCACACATACCAAGCATTTCAACAACATACACACAATATGCTTGATATGTGCAGATACAACATGGCATCACAACATGACTCTACAACTCAAATAATTAATCAATAGGCTCCGAGGAGCGAGATATTACAAACATGGGTCTCATGACCCAACAATCAGAGCATACAAATCAAAGGACAAGCGGAAGCTATCATGTCTGGGTACAGACATCTATAACTGAAAAAGGCTGAGAAGCCTGACTATCTACCAGATCCTGCCGAGGGCACAAGATCGTAGCTGAGGTAACAAGCTAAACGTCGAAGTCCACGTGGAACTACTAGTGAGACTGAAGTCTCTCTGCAGAAACATAAAATAGGCAAACGTGAGTACAAATGTACCCAGCAAGACTTACATCAGATCTATCTACATATGCATCATTATCAACAAAGGGGATGGTGGAGTTTGACTGCAGCAAGCCAGCTTTGACTCGGTGGCTAACCTGAACTACGATTGCAAGTAACTCTTTTGAGGTGGCGCACACGAGTCCACATATTCACCATATCAATACACCACTATGGATCCGCTCTCGTCTCCCTACGAGAACGCCATCCATAGCACTCACGCTTATCTTGCGTATTTTAGAGTATCCACTTTCACTTGTCTATGAACTGTACAAGGGGTCCAAGTTTCCATATCCGAGGAATCCGGCTATTCGAATAGATGATGTTAACCCTGCAGGGGTGTACTTCTTCACACACGCTCTCGCCACTTACCGCCCTGTACACGTCATGTACCTCGGCAACCTTCAAGCGGAAGCCGGGCGAGGGAGTCGGCCACGACCTGACTAACCGAACAAGTCTCTAGTCCAGGTTTATCGCCTATTCGGGTTCCATCCGCAAGGAGATCCGGCCGGGGTGTCGCTTACGGCCCCAAACGATGTGTGCAGGGTTCCCAAGCCCACCAACCGGGTGCCACTTGGTACACCGGGCCACTATGCCTAGTCTGTCCCAAGCCCACCTGTACCGGGTGCCACTTGGTAGACTACTAACACTACCTACAAACACCAGAAACTAGTTGCAACTCCTGGACAGAGATCAAGTTGATTAATAAGTCGAGAGGGCTTGGAGCGCCCGGAGCCCAATGTGTGGTAGTAACTGATCATGGATCACAAACACAGAACTCAGTTCCTGAGGACGGCTGCAATGAGACAACCCACCATGTACTCCTACATGGCCTCTCACCGCTACCTTTACCAAATCGTGTTCACACACTTAGTTCACCCATAGTAGGACATGTTCACACGCCTCTCATCCCCGATGAATCAGACCTGACTCAACTCTAAGCAGTAGCAGGCATGACAAACAAGCATGAATGAGTAGGCACATCAGGGCTCAAACAACTCCTACTCATGCTAGTGGGTTTCATCTATTTACTGTGGCAATGACAGGTCATGCAAAGGATAAAGGGTTCAGCTACCGCAGCAAGTATCAAATATGTCGTTGTTGTCCTAATGCAGTAAAAGAGAGCAGGAGCGAGAGAGTGGGATTTTATCGGAATGAACAAGGGGGTTTTGCTTGCCTGGCACTTCTGAAGATAACATTGAGTCTTCATCAGTGTCAACGATCACATCATCGGTATCACGTCTATCGAGAGGGGACAAATACTGGCAACACAGAAGGGAACACAATCAATGCAATGCACAATATGATGCATGATCATGACATGGCAAAATGAATGTGTTTTGAGCTAATGCAACTAGCAACAGATTAAATGAAGTTGGTTTGAATACAAGATTCAAATTCAAACTCCATATGTGATTATTCAAATGCCATTTAGTTGATTTGTGCTAAACAGCAGCTATAAGTTGTTCTAACATGCATGAAAATGGTACCGATGGATTCCTTGAATTTTTCTGATAATTTTTCATATATAAATTATTTAATTTGGAGTTACGGTTAATTTTCTATGATTTATTGAAGTTTAGGGCATTTTCTGAAATTATAAATCATTTCCTAATTTATTTTAATTCCAGAAAGGAATTATTGCATCAGCATGACCTCATGCTGACCTCAGCAGGTCAACAGGCGCCGTCCAGGTCAAACTGACCTGTGGGACCCATATGTCAGCGTCACAGTTAGTTAACAGGGGTTATCTGCTTAATTAAAGGATTAGGGGGTCGGGGCCCACTGGTCAGTGTTAGTGGCTAATTGGGTTTAGTTAATGGCCTGGGGCCCACACGTCAGTGAGAGAGAGGGGAGGGTCAAACCGGGCAGTGGGTCAACCCACGCCGGTCAAGGTTCAACGGTCGCCGGCGTTTAGCCGCCGGCGAGTCCCGACGCGGTGGTGCGCTGCGGAAATGGCCTACAGAGCGCCGTTTGGCGCGCGGAGCACGACTACGGGATGCGGACGCTCGTCCGCATCCAACCAGGGTGGTGGCGCGGCCGGGGAGTGGCCGGAGAGTGGTCGGCGACGGAGCTTTAGCGGCGGACGGATTCGGATGAGTTGCGCGGTTTGGGTTGGCCAGCGCGCAAAACAAACCAAACTAACGCGCTAGCCATGGCTCTGTGGATGCAAGCCTCGAGTTCGTTGACGCTGGGTGCGCGGACCAAATGGTCACCGGTAGTGAACGCCGGGTTGAGCTCGTGCGTTGGTGGGTTGCGGCCTTGATGGAATCAGGCGGCCAGAGCGGGAGGTAAGGCACGGGGAGAGGGAAATCAGGTCAAAGGCTCACGCGGAGCTGCAGGAGGGTAGTGGGCTCGGGGGCGCGCCGGAGTGGCCGAGTCGACTGAGAAGGGCGCCGGGGCCGAAAGCTGGAAGATGGATGACGATGGCGGCTGCTCGGGGCCCCTTCTGGTCGCGTTGAGACGGCGAGAGGAGGGGCGGAACAGCGGAGCTTTGGGAGGCGTCGGGGAGCGAGACGGTGGCTGTGGCCGCATGCGAGCGCTGGTCGGCGGTGACGGCCTCCATTCGGTCGCGGGAGGGGAAACAGAGGAGCGAGGGGGAGGGAGGTCCAGAGAGCGAGGGAGAAGTGAGAGGGGGTCGGGGGCTGCGTGGCGTCGCGGGAGGAACCAGGAAGGAGGAGGCAGCCAGGCAGGAGGAGGTGGCCTCCTCGCCGCGCGCGTGCGAGCACGCAGCTGCTCCCACTGGCAAGAGGAAGACGACAGGGGGGAGTAACGGTGGCGGGCTGGGCCGGCTGGCCGGTTGGTGGCGCCAGGTAGGCTGCGGGTAAGTGGCCCAGGTAGGTTTTCTGCTCTGTTTTATTTTTTCCTTCTTCTGTTTGTTTTATTTAATTTATTTTGCCACTGTTTTGAATTTAAAATAATTCAAACAATGCCAAAAACTCCTCTGAATATTTTATATTGCTAGATGGACTTTTCCAAAAGCTTATAAAATATTTCAGGGGTATTTGAAATTATATTCTAATTATATGAATATAACTCAAATTCAAATAGCTAATGAATTAAATCCAAAGTCCCAAAAATAAATCCTTAAAAATGTTCAATATTTTGGTTGGGACCAGAACCCTTGCCAAAAATTATCAAACATTTAAGAAGAGCATTTTGGAACAATGAATGAGATTTCTAGGGTTTTTGCCCCTCTTTTATTTAAGTTTTTGAGGCTTCCAAAATTCCCTCAGTTCAAATTTCAGAATTTAAACATGATGCACACATGAGGTCTAGCCTAGTGCATTACCAGAAGCTAGGGATGTGACATAGAAGCTAGCCTATGGTATGATTGTTGTATGATGAAGTTGTCCTACGGACTAGAACCCTCCGGTTTATATAGACACCGGAGAGGGTTAGGGTTACACAAAGTCGGTTACAATGGTAGGAGATCTTGAATATCCGCATCGCCAAGCTTGCCTTCCACGCCAAGGAAAGTCCCATCCGGACACGGGACAAAGTCTTCAATCTTGTATCTTCATAGTCCTGGAGTCCGGCTGAAGGTATAGTCCGGCTGTCCGGACACCCCCTAATCTAGGACTCTCTCAGTAGCCCCTGAACCAGGCTTCAATGACGATGAGTCCGGCGCGTAGATTGTCTTCGGCATTGCAAGGCGGGTTCTGATGAAGCTATGTACCTAGGATAGGGGCATGGACCTGTCCTAAGTACCCTACCCAAGGACATCCCTAGAAGAAGTCACCTTTCAATCGACTTGGAGGTATCCCACTCGACGGATTCAAGACACTCGACCACGAAGTAATCACTCGACCAAGATCCAACCACTCGACTGCCAGGAGATCTAAAGTCACCCTGCACGCAAACGGTCGGTCATTAAGTAGCTTTTATGGTCATCATAGCACTTTATTAGGGGCGTTACCAGTAACCCCCAATCTTAATGTACTTTAAACCTTGCATTACTGAGGGCTGGAGGGGCCTGGCGAACTCTATATAAGCCACCCCCCTCCTCAGTATCAAGGGTTCGCACCCCTGTTATTCATACACACATAATTCAGTCGACCGCCTCCGGGCACCAAGACGTAGGGCTGTTACTTCCTCCGAGAAGGGCCTGAGCTCGTAATCCTCGTGTGCTTACAACTCCTCCATAGCTAAGATCTAGCCTCTCCGTACATACCCCCCTACATCACTGTCAGAGTTAGAACCACGACAGTTGGCGCCCACCGTGGGGCTAGGAGTCTTAGCGCCTAGTTTGAGAAGTTGCGATTTTTCCAATCTCCTTGATCATGGTTTCGGGCGGAGCCTTGGTGGAGGGCCGCGAGATCCGTCTCGGCGCGCTCACGTTCATCGCCGACGACTCCTCTTGGCTTCAGGAGGCTCCACTCGACGTCGACGCGCTCCCCGTCCGCGGGGCGACGCACTTTCGCGCATGCGTCCGTGGTGTCCTCCTGCGGCAGCCGTCGACCCAGTATCGGTCGGCTCCCGTGGCATCTCCCCGCCCTGTTTCTCGCCGGCGCAAGCGCTCCGGTCGGTCGAGGCTTCAGAGGTGGGTGAGGCATGCGGTGGCCCGCCAGTCGGCCACCCCACAAGTCGCGGCAATCGAGCCCGACGAATCCCTCTACGGACTGTTCAACCTGTCGACTGGCTCCGCAGAGACCGCATCCGAATGCGACAGCAGTGACCCAGCTGCAGAGGTTCTGGTGATCGATGGGCCACACAGTCCTCCCGGTTTCCCCCGCGCTGACGGAGGCGCGGATGGGGGCGACCCGTCGCGTCCTCACGAGGAGTATCTCCCCGAGCCTCTCACGTCATTGCAGCGGGAGGAGCTTCGCCGCCGGAACATGGATGCACTCCACACTCCTATCGTTGGAGAAACCCCCGAGGCCCGAGCCTTGGAGGACGCGCGCTTGGCTAACTTGGCCGAGCGCACTCGACTGGAGAATCTCCAGCGAATACTCGACGAGCGAGCGCGTCAACGGGCTCCAGAATCCAGTCGACGTCAACTCTTTCCGCCCCCGCAGGTATATCGTACTCCGATTCAGAATTTGGCGGCTGCGGCCCGTATAGCAGAGTCGATTCAGCCCTCCCAGTCAGAGGCTGGCAGAGGCTTGTTGCAAATCAGAGCGTTGCTCCGGGCAGCGGGAGACCAGAATTCCGCTGTTTCTCAGTCGCGGAACAGGATCCACAGTCGATCCGTTGCAGCGGATACAGTCCAGTCGGCTCACAGCCCAAGATCGCCTCCGAGGCGTGAGGGACGTGGAGACCGGCGTGATCAGTACAGAAGGAATGAGCAGTATGATCACCGATTCGATCGTGATGATCGACGTCGAGTGCCAACCCCTCCCCCGAGGAGTGGATCATATGTGCCTCGACAGCAGGTTGACAGACGCCCTCATAGTGTTGGGCGGAGAATTCCAGTCGACCCCAGGGAACCAGGCTTTGATGCGAGATCCATTCTCGTTCAAGGTTTGGTCGACAGGAATAGAGCTCACCGAGAAGGCCACGACAGAGATGCGCCTACCAGTAGCAGAGTACATGTTTCAGGGCCGGAGTGTTTCAGTCGAGCCATCAGAGCCGCTGTAATTCCTCCCAACTTCAGGTTGGCGACTGGAGTTAGTAAGTTCACCGGTGAGTCCAAGCCCGATACTTGGCTCGAAGATTACCGAGTGGCTGTCCAGATTGGCGGTGGGAATGATGAGGTAGCCATGAAGCACCTGCCTCTCATGTTAGAAGGCTCGGCCAGAGCGTGGCTGAATCAGTTAGCACCCAGCAGCATTTACACTTGGGAGGATCTCTCCCGAGTGTTTGTCACCACATTTGAAGGAACATGCAAGCGACCTGCAGGCCTTACGGAATTGCGGTCTTGCGTGCAGAAACCGAATGAAACTCTGAGGGATTACATCCAGAGGTGGATCACATTGCATCACACAGTTGAAAATGTACCAGATCATCAAGCAGTTTGTGCCTTTAAAGAAGGCGTTAAGTACAGAGAATTGAATCTGAAGTTCGGTCGAACCGGAGAGATGTCTCTGAATCGGATGATGGAGATTGCCACCAAATACGCTAATGGTGAAGATGAGGATCGACTCCGGAGTGGCAAGCATAAAGCAGTCGCCCAGGAAACCGGAGGAAATTCCAGTCGGAAACAGAAGCGGAAAGCCGAGCCAGCCGCTCCTGGGGAGGCCCTGGCCGTAACCCAGGGAAAATTTAAGGGAAAACCCAAAGGACCTTGGAACCCCAAGAAAGTTAAAGACCAAGATGGAAATGATGTTTTGGATCTACCGTGTCACATCCACACCAAGAAAGATGAAGAGGGTAAACTCATTTACCCAAAGCATACCACTCGACAGTGTCGGCTTCTGATCCAGCAGTTTCAGGGCAAGCAGTCCAAAGATAAGGAAAAGGAGTCGGACAAAGTTGAGGACAAGGAAGATAGTGACGATGGGTACCCCCAGGTCAATTCCACCCTGATGATTTTTGCTGATGTTGAGAGCAAAAGTCGACTGAAGGTTATTAACCGTGAGGTAAATATGGTTGCTCCGGCAACACCCAATTATCTGAAGTGGTCCCAGACTGCCATCACATTCGACCAGTCTGATCACCCTACGCACATTGCCACCCCTGGGAGGCAAGCTCTGGTGGTCGACCCAGTTGTCGAAGGCACTCGACTGACCAAAGTCCTGATGGATGGAGGCAGCGGTTTGAACATACTGTATGCAGAAACATTGAAAGGGATGGGCATTCCGATGTCCAGGCTCAGCACCAGTAACATGAGTTTCCATGGAGTCATTCCTGGGAAGAAAGCCGAGTCACTCGGCCAAATTGCTCTTGATGTGGTTTTCGGTGATTCCAAGAATTACCGCAAGGAAAAGTTGACATTCGAAGTTGTGGATTTCCAAAGTGCTTATCACGCTATTTTGGGCAGGCCAGCTTATGCACGCTTCATGGCTCGACCATGTTATGTGTATCTCAAATTGAAGATGCCTGGTCCCAAAGGTGTGATCACTGTTACAGGCAATCGGAAGAAAGCAGAAGAGTGTTTTCAGAAAGGCTCAAAGATTGCTGACGCTCAGATGGCGGTGGTCGAGCTGCAAGAGTATCAGAAGACTGCAGATCCGAGTGAGTTGCTACGAGCTAAGAAGCCTGCTTCAGAATCAGCTTTTCAGTCGTCCGGTGAAACGAAGGCAGTTCACATTCACCCGACCGATCCAAACGCTGCTCCGACTCACATCTCAACGACGGTCGACTCCAAATAGGAAGAAGCGCTCATCCAGTTCCTCCGTGAGAACTGGGACATCTTCGCATGGAAGCCTGCTGACATGCCTGGAGTTCCCAGGGGGCTGGCTGAGCACCGTCTACGAGTCGACCCAAAATTTAAACCTGTGAAAGAACATCTTCGACGGTCCGCCGTCCAGAAGAGGAAGGCCATTGGCGAGGAGGTGGCTCGGCTCTTAGCAGCGGAGTTCATCCGAGAAATTTACCACTCCGAGTGGCTCGCCAATGTTGTCATGGTCCCCAAGAAGGACAAGTCACTTCGCATGTGCATTGATTTCAAGCATATCAATCGGGCCTGCCCGAAAGATCATTTTCCTCTCCCCCGCATCGACCAGATAGTCGACTCGACTGCGGGATGTGAGCGTTTGTCTTTCCTAGACGCCTATTCCGGGTACCATCAGATCCGTCTGTACGGGCCCGACGAGATCAAAACAGCTTTCATCACTCCATTCGGGTGCTTCTGTTATGTCACCATGCCGTTCGGCCTCAAGAATGCCGGAGCCACGTTCATGAGGATGATTCAGAAGTGTTTGCTCACTCAAATCAGTCGGAATGTGGAGGCATACATGGATGATATTGTGGTCAAGTCACGGAAGGGTTCCGACCTGCTGACTGACCTTGCTGAAACCTTTGCCAACCTCAGGAGGTATGATATCAAGCTCAATCCGTCAAAGTGCACGTTCGGAGTTCCAGGTGGGAAGTTACTCGGTTTTCTCGTTTCCGAACGGGGAATCGACGCCAATCCTGAAAAAATTGGTACTATACTCCGGATGAAACGTCCTGTGCGTGTGCATGACGTCCAGAAGCTTACAGGATGCTTGGCCGCTTTAAGTCGATTCATCTCTCGCCTCGGTGAAAAGGCATTGCCTCTTTACCGACTGATGAAGAAGTCCGACAAGTTCGAGTGGACTCCAGAAGCTGATGCAGCGTTTACAGAGCTCAAAGCTCTGCTCTCCACCCAGCCGGTGCTTGCTGCCCCAATCAGCAAGGAGCCTTTGCTGATTTACATTGCAGCCACAGGACAAGTTGTCAGTACAGTACTTACGGTCGAGCGGGAAGAAGAAGGAAAGGCCTTCAAAGTTCAGCGCCCAGTATATTATGTTTCTGAAGTTTTGACTCCTTCAAAGCAAAGATATCCTCATTACCAGAAGCTTGTATATGGGATTTATATGACCACGAAGAAGGTTGCACATTACTTCTCTGATCATTCCATTACAGTCGTCAGCGACGCTCCACTATCAGAGATTTTGCACAACAGAGATGCAACTGGTCGAGTGGCCAAATGGGCGATTGAACTTCTTCCCCTAGATATCAAGTTTGAGGCAAAGAAAGCTATCAAGTCCCAAGCAATTGCAGATTTCGTCGCCGAGTGGATCGAACAGCAACTTCCGACTCAAGTTCACTCGGAGCACTGGACCATGTTCTTCGATGGATCTAAGATGCTGAATGGTTCCGGTGCTGGGGTAGTATTGGTTTCCCCCCGAGGAGATAAGCTCAGATATGTTCTCCAGATTCACTTCGATTCCTCCAATAACGAAGCAGAATATGAAGCACTTTTGTATGGGTTGCGCATGGCCATTTCACTCGGCGTCCGTCGCCTCATGGTCTATGGCGACTCAGATTTGGTGGTTAATCAGGTGATGAAAGAATGGGACGTCAGAAGTCCAGCTATGACTGGTTATTGCAATGCAGTGAGAAAGTTAGAGAAGAAATTCGAGGGGTTAGAGCTTCATCACATCCCCCGACTGAAAAATCAAGCGGCTGATGATTTGGCAAAGATAGGCTCCAAGAGAGAAGCCATCCCCAGCAATGTGTTTTTGGAACACATCCACTCGCCATCAGTCCAAGAAGATCCTTTTACAGATGAAGCCCCGCAGCCAAAGAGTGCCACAGATCCGACTGAAGTTGAAATTCCGGCAGTGGTCGACCTAATCATGGAAGTTTTGGCAATCACCCCTGACTGGACGATACCGTACATCGCGTATATCCTGAGAAAGGAACTCCCGGAGGACGAAGAAGAGGCTCGACAGATCGTCCGTCGATCCAAGGCCTTTACAGTCATAAAGGGACAGTTGTATAGAGAAAGCGCGACTGGAGTCGGTCAGAAGTGTATAACACCAGAAGAAGGTCAGATAATCCTTGATGATATCCACTCGGGGACCTGTGGTCATCATGCGTCCTCTCGGACCATTGTGGCTAAAGCATACCGAGCGGGATTTTACTGGCCAAGAGCGAATGAAATGGCAAAAGAGATAGTCGACAAGTGTGAAGGGTGCCAGTTCTACTCCAACATGTCGCACAAGCCTGCATCAGCCCTGAAGACCATTCCACTCGTCTGGCCCTTCGCTGTTTGGGGACTGGACATGGTTGGCCCATTGAGAACAGGCAGGAGCGGTTTCACACATGTGCTTGTGGCAGTCGACAAGTTTACCAAATGGATTGAAGCTAAGCCTATCAAGAATCTTGATGCTTGCACTGCTATCAGTTTCGTCAGAGAGTTAACATTCAGATATGGAGTCCCGCATAGCATCATCACCGACAATGGGTCAAACTTTGATTCAGACAAGTTCAGAGCTTTTTGCGCCTCTCAAGGCACACGAGTCGACTACGCATCGGTCGCCCACCCCCAGTCGAATGGACAAGCAGAAAGGGCAAATGGTCTGATTCTCAAAGGACTAAAGCCTCGGCTGATGCGTGATCTCAAGCACGCAGCAGGCGCTTGGGTCGACGAGCTTCCGTCAGTTCTGTGGGGATTGAGGACCACCCCGAATCGGTCGACTGGAAGAACTCCGTTCTTTCTGGTTTACGGAGCGGAAGCAGTCCTGCCGAGTGATCTACTTCACAATGCACCCCGAGTCGAGCTTTATACCGAAGATGAAGCAGAACAAGCCCGGCAAGACGCAGTCGACCTCCTGGAAGAAGAAAGAGAAATGGCTATGATCCGATCGACCATTTATCAGCAAGACTTGCGTCGATTCCATGCCAGAAATGTGAAGAGTCGAGCCTTCCAAGAAGGAGATTTGGTCCTCCGAGTGGATCAACAGAAACCACACAAGCTCGCTCCTACTTGGGAAGGTCCCTTCATCGTCACCAGAGTCCTCCACAATGGAGCGTATCACCTTTACAATGTCGATCGCCAGATCGATGAGCCACGAGCTTGGAATGCAGAACTGCTCCGCCCCTTTCACACTTGAATTCTCACTCGGATGAGATGTAATAAGAAAAACTTCTGTAGTCTATTTATCAAAGACAAGAGTGTTACAAATTTTCCTATAATTGTTGTTGCTTTTGTTTGTGTGTGAAATCCCCCAGTGGGTGGCTTAGCTGCGAATCCATTTCGCCTAAGTTTGTAAAAAAATCCTACCGAGTGGTGAGCCAGACTCCCACTCGGAGGCTTAGCTGCAGCTCAGTGGCTCGCCTAAGTGTTTAAAAATCCTACCGAGTGGCGAGCCCAGACTCCCACTTGGAGGCTTTAGCTGCAGCTCAGTGCTCGCCTAAGTGTTTAAAAATCCTACCGAGTGGTGAGCCAGACTCCCACTCGGAGGCTTAGCTGCAGCCCAGTGCTCGCCTAAGTGTTCAAAAATCCTACCGAGTGGCGAGCCAGACTCCCACTCGAAGGCTTAGCTGCAGCTCAGTGCTCACCTAAGTGTTTAAAAATCCTACCGAGTGGTGAGCCAGACTCCCACTCGGAGGCTTGGCTGCAGCCCAGTGCTCGCCTAAGTGTTTAAAAATCCTACCGAGTGGAGAGCAAACCTCCCACTCGGAGGCTTAGCTGCAGCCCAGTGCTCGCCTAAGTATTTAAAAATCCTACCGAGTGGTGAGCAGACCTCCACTCGGGGGGGCTTAGCTGCAGTCCAGTACTCGCCTAAGTTTGAAAAATCCTACCGAGTGGAGAGCAGACCTCCCACTCGGAGGCTTAGCTGCAGCCCAGTGCTCGCCTAAGTTTTAAAAATCCTACCGAGTGGAGAGCAGACCTCCCACTCGGGGGCTTAGCTGCAGTCCAGTACTCGCCTAAGTTTGAAAAAATCCTACCGAGTGGAGAGCAGACCTCCCACTCGGGGGCTTAGCTGCAGTCCAGTACTCGCCTAAGTTTGAAAAAATCCTACCGAGTGGAGAGCAGACCTCCCACTCGGGGGCTTAGCTGCAGTCCAGTACTCGCCTAAGTTTGAAAAAATCCTACCGAGTGGAGAGCAGACCTCCCACTCGGGGGCTTAGCTGCAGTCCAGTACTCGCCTAAGTTTGAAAAAATCCTACCGAGTGGAGAGCAGACCTCCCACTCGGGGGCTTAGCTGCAGTCCAGTACTCGCCTAAGTTTTTAAAATCCTACCGAGTGGAGAGCAGACCTTCCACTCGGAGGCTTAGCTGCAGCCCAGTGCTCGCCTAAGTACGGAACACATCCCAATCCGCAAGGACGACGAGGTGCAAATCGACTGCTACCTTCTCCTTCGGAGTTGCACCACAAATACAAAGTTATTTCGAGTGAAGAACAAGTTCCACTCGACAGATAATTCATGAAGATATTCAACGATAAATCAAGTTCAGATAAGATCCAAAGGTTCTAGACCGCAGATCAAAGTACTCGAGCCTCCAGCTCGACAGAGTTTAACGGTTACAAAATCCACTCGGCATTCCGAGGCAAATTTAAAGTGAAGCATAAAAGTTTTTATTCCTCATGCGGAGGACTGGAAGGGGCGACGAACTCGTCCAAGTCGATCCCGTCTGCAATGCGAGTGGCAGCAGCAATGAAAGTCTCCATGAAGTCTTGAAAGTTGTGCTTCCTGGTATTGGCAACTTGGATGGCGGCCAACTTTTCTTCTCGCGCCTCCTTGCAGTGGACGCGGACCAGAGACAGAGCGACGTCAGCGCCACATCTAGCAGAAGATTTCTTCCATTCCGCCACTCGACCTGGGACTTCATTCAGTCGAGTCATCAGGGACTCGAGGTCATTCTGAAGCGTCGTCCTAGGCCAGAGCGACGTGTCGATCCGTGACATCGCAACCTTCAACCGAGCAAGATAGTCAACAACGCCGGCAACACGAGATTCCAGTCGGAGCACGTTCATAGCAGCCTCGTCCTTCACTGGAGAATTGATGGGGTCCAAGTCTGTCTCCACTCGACTGGTCTCCTCTTCGAAGTTCTGGCAGAATTCTGTAAACACAATTCAAGGATAAGTCAGTGGCTCTACGCAGATTTGGTAACTGCAAGTCAGTCGGGCCGGAGTAATTACCCTCGAGCATGACGAACAGCTTCTTGGCGAGTCCACCGAGATAAGCCTCCAGATCGTTCCTCTTCCCCGCCAGTTCACTTGCCTTGTCATTCAGAGCTATATTGCCATTCTTCAGACGGCTGACCTCTCGATTAGCCGCGTCGAGAGCAGTTTTCAGCCTGGAGTTTTCCTTTTCAAGAGTACCGACTGAAGCCAGTTTTTCTTCAGCAAGCTTCGTTTTGTTCAGGGCCTCCTTCTGCGCTTCGGCAAGGTCTTGATCCTTCTTCTTCAGAGCCTCCTCCATTTTGTCTGCGAAACAGCAAGTGAGATCAACATCGAGGACGGCCAGAAAGAAAGGACAGTCGACAAAAGCTCACCAGCCATACCTTTTGCTTCGTCCCTCGCCTTCTGCAAGTTCTCCTGAGCAAGCTTCAAGTCAAGGTTCAGCTGGATCTGTTTGTTCTCCAACTCAGTGTAGCGAGCCACAAGTTCGCAGGATTTCTGCAAAAAATCAGTCGACAGACATCCAAGATAAGTTGCTTCCGAGTAACCAAGAGACAATGATGGCGTTTCTAAGACTACAGCCGAATCAAAAACATTCGACAGTAGTCTCGGGGACTACACCCAGTGGGTGCACTCAGCGTGCCCCCACTGGTTCGACCAAAAAAAATCGACTGCCCGCAGCCGACCGTGTACAGTTCCATTCGACATGGCCTGACCAGACCGAGTGAAGAAGTTCAGCTAAAGCAACACAATATAAAGACTACAGTCGACTGCCAGCAGTCCACCGTAGTCTCGGGGACTACACCCAGTGGGTGCACTTAGCGTGCCCCCACTCGTCAAAAAGATTAATAGACACACCCAGTGGGCGTACAGATATAAAGATCTTCGGAAAAGAGATTCTTCAGATAGCATATCCTAACAGAACAAGCGGTGAATCGACTGACCTAGACGTTGCTCTGAAGAGCTGAGCTCGCGTCATAAGCTGCTTGGCTGGCTTCCCGAACCACCTTCACTTGCTCCATCATGATCCCCGCCTGGTGTATAGCCTCTTTAGCGGCACCCACTTGGTCCTTAGGGACGTGGTGTGTGGCAAAAAGCGAAGGCGGATTTGTAGTCGACGTCGAAGGCCGGACACTCGTCAGAGGTTCAGCGAAGGTCACAGAAACCCGAGTGGTATCACCACCCTCCCGGACTGTGGCCTCAGGTGCCGGAGTAGTTTGTGGGGTCTTGCCAGCCGGCGCCCTCCTGTTCCTTCGCACCCTCAGCGGCACTTCGTCATCATCATCAGGGAGGTCAATGACAGGATGAGGAGCTACAAGAAAAATCCAATTGACCAGAATTATAAGAAATCATCGGTCGACTAAAAGCAGAGCATCAGTAATCGTACCGGGGTTGGAGGTAACAGCGTCTTCCATCTCTTGATCATCGTCCTTGGCGGAGATCTCCGAGGTGGCAGCACTGCAAATTTCGAAAGTCAGTCAGCTTATTCAATGAGTCGACCAAGAGTCTGTCACGTTCGACAAAGGAAAACAAATTCTACTATTACCCAGAAATGGTGGGGACAGTCATCTTCATCTTGGGCAGAGCCTTGGGCGGCTTGGACGGCGTTGCGCGTGGGTGCTTGGGAGCTTTTTCTGTCGGCGCTGGAGATGAGGTCCGAGGGCGCTTCGACGACTGCCCAACAGGGACAGTCGCCTTACCACGTTCCCGCGCAGGGTCGTGTGTAAGCTTGGATCGCCGTTCCGAGCGGGGAGGTTCGACTTCTTCCTCCTCCTCTTCACTGGAGTCGTCGTCATCCCCCTCTCCTTCGCCGTCAGATTCCCACTCTTCTCCCTCGTCTCCACTTTCGCCTCCGCTCGCCTCTCCTTCCTCGGCCTGCTCCTGTGCTCCATTGGGTGTCGAGTACATCTCAGTAGTGGCCTAGAGGACAACAAACGAGACAAAAGTCAATCGACTGATCCAAAAAGAACAAATAAAGAAAGCAAGATCACAGTCGGAAACGCAAGGTCAGACCTTGTCCACTTCGTATGATTGGTCGACTGGAGGAATCCTCCTGGCTCCTCGGGGGTTGTCCTTGTTCCCTGTGATACTCGACAGCCACCCTTCCAACATCTCGTCAGTGACCTCCTCTGGGTGAATCCGAGTGGTGTCTTCGAGACCCGAGTACAGCCACATCGGGTGGTCACGAGCCTGAAGCGGTTGGATGCGCCTCCGAAGGAAGACTTCCAACAAGTCCATGCCAGTCACACCCTCGCGGACAAGCTGAACCACTCGACCGACCAGCACCTTGACTTGCGCCTTTTCCTTCGGCGTCACTTTCAGAGAGGCAGGTTTTTGTGCTCGATTCAGAGAAAAAGGGGGAAGCCCAGTCGACTGTCCTGGGGTCACTTGGTCTTTACAGTAAAACCAAGTCGACTACCACCCACGGACTGACTCGGGAAAAGTGATAGACGGAAAGGAACTTTTCCCCTCATCTGGATCGCCAGGCCCCCGCACAGCTGGATCACCTGCGTCCGTTCGTCACTCGACTTGGCCTTCTTGACCGACTGAGAGCGGCAAGTGAAGATGTGCTTGAAGAGTCCCCAATGGGGGCGGCAACCCAAGAAGTTTTCACACAAGGAAACGAAAGCAGCAAGATACACAATAGAATTGGGAGTAAAGTGATGGAGCTGCGCTCCGAAGAAGTTCAAGAAGCTCCGGAAAAAAGGATGAGGAGGCAGAGAGAATCCACGATCGATATGGGTGGCGAGGAGGACGCACTCACCATCAAGAGGCTGGGGTTCGACTTCTTTCCCCGGGAGGCACGCAGATTCATGGGGAATGAATCCCCCCTCGACCAGATCATCGAGATCATCCTGCCGAATCACCGACGGCATCCAGTCGCCCTGGATCCAATCCTTGGGCAGAGCAGTCCTCGAGGAAGATCCGCCCCGAGCGGACTTCTTCCCCTTCCCCTGCACTGCCGCCTTCTTCGCGCGCTCCAGAGCCGACGTCTTCTCCTTCACCATCGTCGCCGGCGAAGCTCGAACAGACCTACGGCACCAAGGTGGGAGCGGAGGTGGCGGAGGATCTTGTGAAGGAAGGGGAAAAAGTGAAGGCGCACTGTTCGGGGGTCCCGAGCCGGCAGCTTATAAGAGGTCGCTTCCGAGTGGCTGACTGGTAGCCCCAGGCAATCCCGTCAAATCCTACAACAGGCGCGCGCGCGATACGTGGCGAAAAAGGTGGCGCGGGGATCGAGGAGCTTCCGTCCTATCCCATCCGATTACTGCGGCCGCCCCCATCCCGCGCGCTTCCCGAAATTCAAATCCCGCAAAATCCGCGGGCCGCAGAACAACTCGTCAAACAGAAGATCCCTTTCACACCGTCACTCGGAACTTCACAAGTAAAGACATTCACTCGACAAGAGGCCAAGAATGGATCAAGGCGACTGAAAGAAGTTGACGACGTCATCCGTGACAATTGATCCAAAACAAGACGTTCATATAACATGAAGAACCAGTCGGAAAGATCCCCAACTCCTTCCCCACTCGAACCTCGATCCATTCGGGGGCTAATGATGAAGCTATGTACCTAGGATAGGGGCATGGACCTGTCCTAAGTACCCTACCCAAGGACATCCCTAGAAGAAGTCACCTTTCAATCGACTTGGAGGTATCCCACTCGACGGATTCAAGACACTTGACCATGAAGTAATCACTCGACCAAGATCCAACCACTCGACTGCCAGGAGATCTAAAGTCACCCTGCACGCAAACGGTCGGTCATTAAGTAGCTTTTATGGTCATCATAGCACTTTATTAGGGGCGTTACCAGTAACCCCCAATCTTAATGTTCTTTAAATCTTGCATTACTGAGGGCTGGAGGGGCCTGGCGAACTCTATATAAGCCACCCCCCTCCTCAGTATCAAGGGTTCGCACCCCTGTTATTCATACACACATAATTCAGTCGACCGCCTTTGGGCACCGAGACGTAGGGCTGTTACTTCCTCCGAGAAGGGCCTGAACTCGTAATCCTCGTGTGCTTACAACTCCTCCATAGCTAAGATCTAGCCTCTTCGTACATACCCCCTACATCACTGTCAGAGTTAGAACCACGACAGGTTCCTCCTCCAAATTCTTCATAAAAGTTTGTAAACACCAAGAGTAGTGTCCGGCTCTGCAAAATAAGTTTCCACGTATTGCCACAGAGAGAATAATATTAACACAAATCTAATCCGCCGACGTATTCCGCAGCGTGACATCACACTACGGCCAAGCCTTTATTCGAATCATTTTCACTTTTCCACCTCAGCGTGTCTTGCGAGGCGGTTTGCTTGGCACGTCTTGTCAAAGCAGAGATCGTGTCCCCTTTATTTACGGGATTCTCATCAATGCGGACGTGGGTAACCCAATCGTGCCCGTTAGCATGTCTTCTCAATTAAAGGCGAGTCCCAAACGGTTACGGGGAGGGCTCCTGGTATTCAACCTCTTATAAAGAGACCAAGGCCTTACTCCTTTTCTCCAATCTCAAAACAAGTTCACCCGTCGCCTCGAGTTCCAACACCCTAGGCTCCAGATTCCAGGCGCTTCGGACCTTCGACAATGTCTGGTTCCAACCTTCAAGGCCGATGGATCCCCTCCTCCGTCACGGAGGAGGATGTGCTAAAGTTGAGAGAGGCTAAGTTCTTGACCGCCAAAATTTTGCATAGGTTGCCTGCTCAAAGGCAGGCTATTCCCAGTCCCCAGCCCGGTGAGAGCGTAGTGTTCATGTCTCACTTCCTTCGGGGGTTAGGCTTCCCGATGGATCCCTTCGTGAGGGGGCTGATGTTCTATTATGGGCTGGAATTTCATGACTTAGCTCCGGAGTCCATCCTCCACATTTCCTCATTCATCGTTGTGTGCGAAGCGTTCCTCCGTGTTACTCCTCACTTCGGATTATGCCTCAAGACTTTTGGAGTGGAGCCGAAGATGATCGAGGGACGGCACGCAGAGTGCGGAGGCGCTGTCATAAGTAAGAATGCTGATGCTCCATGGCCCGAGGGCTCCTTTCAAGAGGAGCTCGGCTTGTGGCAACGAGAGTGGTTCTATATCACCGCTCCCAGGAGCACCAAGTGGGTGGTGCCTCCTGCCTTTCGCTCGGGTCCCCCACCACGGCTAGCGTCATGGGTCAACAAAGGATTAGATTGGGGGTTATCCAAAGACGTGCCCTTGTTGCAGGGATGCATTAGGGATCTCTTAGAAAGAGACCTCAACCTGGTCAAGGTGACGAAGGTCATGCTGATTCGCTGAACACTGCCCGGCACACGTCGCTCCCTTCGTCTGTGGGAGTTTAATCCGGAGGGACCACGAGCTCTCCAGCATTTTATGGGCGCAACGCCTGTGGAGATGTATAAAATGTTCTTCGAATCACAAGCAATGTGTCCGGATTTGACCGAGGACGCAGAATTAAGCTGCAATCGCCCGGATACTCAAGTAAGTAACCTTGTGCCCGGACTTGCTATCCGTAAAATTGTCATAAATTCGCCCCTAAAACAGTTGTCCTTTTAAACAGGAGTGGATAGCGAAGGCAAAGCTGATCAGGTGTCGGGCTCCCCTTCCTGAGACCAGGCCGGATCCCGTGCTAGTCAGGATGTTGAAGATCGTGCCTTTGGAGGGAAGTGAGGGGGAGGACAAGGAAACTATGGCCTCCTCGAAGGAGGCTACTCCGAAGGGAAGAACCGACAATTCCTCTCCTAAGGGGAAGAAGAGGGCCGCCTCTGACGACCCGGAGACCATGGCCTCAAAGCGGGGGAAAAAGTCCTCGTCAGAGGGTCCGACGCCGGGGAGATCCTCGGCCGAACTACACCCTCAAAGGGATCATCCCTCCAGCGAGCCGTAAGTAGAGAAAGATTTTCCTTTAGAGGGATGAGAGAAATCCTTGCTTTTTATCTGAGAAGATTAACCGAAATTTTACTTTGTAGCTCGGACCTCAGCCCTTCTCAGCAGAGCTCGTCTTCGGGGGATCTTCTTCTGGAGATGATGGAGAGTGGAACGCCTCCCCCTGCCGTACCGCCTGGCGAGGCGGGCGACCCTGAGGTGTCGTCGCGGAGGGTTTCTCTGAATCCGGCAGGGGTGGAAGGTAGCCATATGTCCCCCCAAGGTTCTCCGCGTCTGGCCTTCGATGGAGGTCATAGGACGAGTCCGGCAGCGTCCGATGCGCAGTCGGAGGAGCTGATGATTCTGCTGGGGCGAGCTTCTATCTTAGAAAAGCACCGTGCATTGATGGGTACGGTGATTGGAAGGATTTCGTCCGCGGAAAGAGGATTGCATGAGGCCGTCAGAAGTTTGCTGGCGGGTTTTGAGGTACGTTTGATAATGTACTTCTTTGTCAGTTGCGCATAAACAAGATGCGCCCTGTGTAGATAGTAGCCCCTGAGACTCTGTGCGTTGTCAAAATTGACGGCGCGCAGAGGATCATAATCCTAGGTCTAAAATGTCGCCTTTGCATATACGTGGCGAAGTGTCCGGAATTGAGCCGAACTGATGATTTTGCCGAACTAAAGCGACAACTTGACGTGGCAGATGCCGACATCGCGCTCGTCAACGAGCGGCTTGATGAGGCTCAAGGTATGCAATTCCTCGGGCGGCATCTGGTAAGAGGAGCTTTATGCCAGTATCTTACAATGTGTGTGCTTGACCCAGATGGTGCGGCTGTCGTGGAGAGTCTTCAGGCGGAACTTGCTCGAGCTAAGGAACAAGCCAGGAAAAGTGATGCGGCTACCGAGAAGGCCCTTGAAGAGCTGAGAGCCGAACAGGCTGCTCACTGCCGAAGCAAGAAGGAGATGGCCGTGATGGCCGTGAAGTTAAAAAGTGCTGCTGACCGTTGCAAGTTTCTTGAGAAAGAAGACCGGGCGAGACAGACGGACTTAGAGAAGGCCGTTGCTGATGCCAAGGATGCTCGCTCTGTGATGTGAGCTGCGAAGGAGGAGCTGCGTCAGGCCGGACAGATTGCGGCTAGAAATCCCTTTATGCTGCGGAGGAAGTTTTGCGATCCGAAGTTTGCTCCGTTGGACCAGATGTGGAGTGCGGAGGACACCTATCTGGATTTGGCAGCAAGTGCTGCTGATGCGACCGAATACTTTTGTTGGGGAACGTTGCAGAAAACAAAAATTTTCCTACGGTTTCACCAAGATCCATCTATGAGTTCATCTAGCAACGAGTGATCGGATTGCATCTACATACCTTTGTAGATCACGCGCGGAAGCGTTCAAAGAACGGGGATGAGGAAGTCGTACTCGACATGATCCAAATCACCGGAGATCCTAGCGCCAAACGGACGGCACCTCCGCGTTCAACACACGTACGGTTAGCGTGACGTCTCCTCCTTCTTGATCCAGCAAGGGGAAGGAGAGGTTGATGAAGATCTAGCAGCACGACGGCGTGGTGGTGGATGCAGGGGTCACCGCAGCAGGGCTTCGCCGTTCTACTACGAGAGGGAGAGGTGTAGCAGGGGAGAGGGAGGCGCCAAGACTCAAGGGTGCGGATGCTCCTCCCCCCCCCCTTTATATAGGCTCCCCTAGGGGGGCGCCAGCCCTAGGAGATGGGATCTCCTAGGGGGGCGGCGGCCAAGGGGTGGAGTGCCCCCCAAGCCAGGTGGGGCCCCCCCCACCCTAGGGTTCCCAACCCTAGGCGCATGGGGTGGGCCAAGGGGGTGCACCAGCCCACTATGGGCTGGTTCACCTCCCCACTTTAGCCCATGGGGCCCTCCGAGATGGGTGGCCCCACCCGGTGGACCCCCGGGACCCTTCCGGTAGTCCCGGTACAATACCGGTGACCCCCGAAACTCTCCCGATGGCCGAAACTGCACTTCCTATATATAATTCTTCAGCTCCAGACCATTCTGGAACTCCTCGTGACGTCCGGGATCTCATCCGGGACTCCGAACAACTTTCAGGTTACTGCATATTCATATCTCTACAACCCTAGCGTCACCAAACCTTAAGTGTGTAGACCCTACGGGTTCGGGAGACATATAGACATGACCGAGATGGCTCTCCGGTCAATAACCAACAACGGGATCTGGATACCCATGTTGGCTCCCACATGCTCCTCGATGATCTCATCGGATGAACCACGATGTCGAGGATTCAAGCAACCCCGTATACAATTCCCTTTGTCAATCGGTACGTTACTTGCCCGAGATTCGATCGTCGGTATCCCAATACCTCGTTCAATCTCGTTCCCGGAAAGTCACTTTACTCGTACCGTAATGCATGATCCCGTGACCAGACACTTGGTCACTTTGAGCTCATTATGATGATGCATTACCGAGTGGGCCCAGAGATACCTCTCCGTCATACGGAGTGACAAATCCCAGTCTTGATCCGTGTCAACCCAACAGACACTTTCAGAGATACCCGTAGTATACCTTTATAGTCACCCAGTTACGTTGTGACGTTTGGTACACCCAAAGCATTCCTACGGTATCCGGGAGTTACACGATCTCATGGTCTAAGGAAAAGATACTTGACATTTGGAAAAACTCTAGCAAACGAACTATACGATCTTGTGCTATGTTTAGGATTGGGTCTTGTCCATCACATCATTCTCCTAATGATGTGATCTCGTTATCAATGACATCCAATGTCCATAGTCAGGAAACCATGACTATTTGTTGATCAACGAGCTAGTCAACTAGAGGCTTACTAGGGACATGTTGGTGTCTATGTATTCACACATGTATTACGATTTCCGGATAACACAATTATAGCATGAATAAAAGACAATTATCATGAACAAGGAAATATAATAATAATCCTTTTATTATTGCCTCTAGGGAATATTTCCAACAACTTTCGAGATCAAGAATATCGCGAAGTGGAAAGGCTTTTCTGGTCGCAGTTCCAGAATCCAGAGCGTCCACTGGCAATGGACGATCATCTGGCTCAATGGGCCGAACTGAATAGATTGTCCGGACTCACCATGAAGTACGTCATGGGTCATCTGTGGCCGGGGAGATTGGAGCTGAAGAGTTATTTCAGCTTGGTGCAGCAATTCCTTGATGCGGTGCCACGTATCAATGCGATGAAGAGGTCAGCATGCATAGAGGGTGCACGGATGGCTCTTGCCCGTGTCAAGACATACTGGGCAGAGATGGAGACCACCGTTGTTGCATCCCGAGATTCGGACAAAAGCCGAGTACCCTCCGAGCACTATTTTCAGGAAATCCTTGAAGGCGCTCGTGTAATAGAGACGCAGTGCTCGAAGGATGCTATGTTCTGATAGCATATGTAATTATAAAGCAATATTTTGATGAATTGTAGTAGCCTTTTATACTTGTGCCTTCAAGTATTTGGAACACCTCCTGTGCGGTCGTTTTAAGATATATATACAAAATCTGAAAGATTGCAGTCGTTGGCTTCAGCCCCCACGCACATAGTGTGGGGGTGCTCGCAGAAGGCACATTTTCACACTTAATCCAACGTCTTGGTCCTACAAAGGAGGTGATAGCGCAGCGAGCTAGGCAACCGGACTATAATGCTTTAACACTTTCACTTAGCCATAGGAGCTTGACAATGGGACTATTTAGGTAGCCCCTGGTGGCGACTGCGCTCGCCCGAATTCAGGGCGCGTATGTGCCTGGCCGGGAAACGGCCCTTCGTTAATGCGGAGGAATCCTACAGATTCCGAAGAGTCATCGAGTGGTTGACCAGTCTCACGCCATATCATGATAGTCGGTTTTCGGCTTTCTCTACTGAGGTGCTCACCTGGCCGAACCAGGGCACAATCGCAGTAGTTCTCCTGGTGCCGCCTTAGCCGATAGAGCGGAACGTAAGGCGGCCGAACACAGGAGCCGGGCAACCCAACATTTGACCAAAATCATGACTCGGAGCTGATGCATATAAGGCCAAACTCGCGACGCCAAATACTCCCTAAGGTATTCGGTCTTTATGAGAGCGGGCGAGGTAACGCTCTGAGGTATAAGCCCCTAGTGTCCAGGTACGCACAAGAATTCTGACATGGCCACATGCCAAGACGCCAGCCTCCTCCTTGGTCATAGAACCAGGGGATGTGTATCAACAAGAGACAGTAAAAAAAGGTTTACGCAGGGTCTTAATCTGAAAAGAATCCTTGGAATGGGTCCCTACTGCACGTCTGCGCCTGTGTCTCCGTTGTGCCGTATCCTGGACGGGCGCAGCACGATGTTCATCTGTAAAAAGAGAGCAACTAAGTTGAAAAAGGGGCGTGCCGAACAAAATTTATATGAAATAAACAAAGTGTAAAGTAAAATATGAAAAATTGAGCTTTATTGTCTCTTATTTTATACGTGTGAGGCCCCTAGTGTAGGGGTATATGGCCACTAAGCCTTTATCAACGATACTTTTGTGCCGGACTCGTCTATCCATGTCCATGGTCTTAATGACCTGTTCCAATGTTCTGGCTGGTGAAGCCATTGTATTGTGGGGCTGTTAAAGCGGCCGCACAATCCTCAGCTTGGGGGAGGTGTTCTCACTGCTTCCCCTTTAAGGAGATGATGCCGCGTGGACCAAGCATCTTAAGCATAAGAGATGCATAATGCGGTATTGCGTTAAAGCGGGCGAAAGCTTCGCGTCCCAGTAGTGCTTGATAGAGACTTGAGAATGGGACGATGTGGAAAGTCAGCTTTTCGCGACGGAAGTTATCGGCAGAGCCGAAAATAACCTCGAGCCAAAGAAAACCCATGCAATGGGTGTCCGGACCTGGCGTTACTCCTTGAAAGGAGGTTTTGCTATGGCGAATTCTTTTTGGGTCGATCCCCATGTGGCGGATTGAGTCCTGATATATCAGGTTGAGTCCGCTGCCACCGTCCATAAGGACATTTGAAAACTGGAGTCCGCCAATTATTGGATCGAGTACCAGGGCAGTCCAGCCTGGGTTCCTGACACTTCTAGAATAATCCAGATGATCGAAGATGATTGGTTTTGACAACCAGTGGCGGGATTCCTTTGGGATAGGCCGTGGGGCGCGTACCTTTATGGGCGTCACGCGTTTTATTATGTGGAGTAAGTTTACTGTTTTTACTTCTTGTGGGAAATTCTTTTGTTTCCTGGTACTCTGCTTTTGGGGTTCGTCCTCGTCTTCGCTTGGTGTGTCGAGCCCCTTGTGTTCGGCGTTGAGTCTGTCGGATTGTTTGAAAACCCAACAATCTCTATGGGTATGGTTAGCAGGCTTTCTGGGAGTGCTGTGTATTTGACATATCCTATCCAAGATTTTGTTTAGGTTGGATAGGTCGTCCCTGTTATCTTGGAGGGGCGGCTTTTTCTGATTCTGTCGTGAGCTTTTGAATCCGGCATTGACTGTCGTGCTCTTCGGACTTTTTTCCTTAGTCCGGCGACGGTCCTTATTGCGTCATGGTTTTCCGTTTCCATCCCTAGTTTCGGATGTACTTGGGTCACTGGTGCTGCATCTTGCCAACCAGCTGTCCTCTCCTGCGCAAAAGCGGTTCATGAGGCTTGTTAGTGCGGCCATTGTTCTTGGCTTTTCTTGGCCGAGGTGTCTGGCGAGCCATTCGTCTCAGACATTATGCCTGAAAGCCGCTAAGGCTTCAGCATCCGGACAGTCGACTATCTGATTCTTTTTAGTAAGAAATCTATTCCAGAATTGCCGAGCTAACTCTCCGGGATGTTAAGTTATGTGACTAAGATCGTCTGCATCCGGAGGGCGGACATAGGTCCCTTGAAAATTTGCTCGGAAAGCGTCCTTGAGCTCTTCCCAACTTCCGATTGTGTTTTCAGGAAGGCTTTTGAGCCAATGCTGGGCTGGCCCTTTAAGCTTGAGGGGTAAGTATTTTATGGCGTGGAGGTCATCTCCTCTAGCCATATGTATGTGGAGGATATAATCCTCGATCCAGACTCCAGGGTCTGTTGTTCCATCATATGCCTCTATGTTTACGGGTTTGAATCCCGCTGGAAATTCATAATCCAGGACCTCATCGGTGAAACATAGGGGGTGTGCGGCACCCCTGTATTTGGGTGTGCCGGATTCTGATAATGGCTTTATTGCATTGCTTACGAGAGCTTGCTTTCTTGGCCCGTAAATGGACCTGGCTGGGCCATGATGCGAATCCCTAAGTGGGTCGCATGCCGGCTTAAGTGCGGCGCTGCTTGCCGCTTTATGCTGGCCATGGGGTCGTCTATCCGACCGTGTGGCTTTCTCACTTTTGGAATGCGAGGGCTCTAAGGCCTCCTCGTCGAATTCAAGCAGTAGCTTTCTCTTCGGATAGCTTTTAGTGCGGCGACTGTCGCCGTATTTTTCTGTGGTATTGATTACTTTACTCCATCTGATCCTGAGTGCATCTTCCGCAGTTTTTAGCTTCCGCTTCTGCTTTTTTAGGCTACGTGTGGTTGCAACGAGCCGCTTGTGGAGGTTCTTCTGCTTTGTGGGCTTGTCCGACGTAGGGTCGTCCGGAATGCCATTTTCGCCGGGGGAGGGATGTTCGGTTTCTCTATCCGGGTTGTCCTGTTGGGACGGTTGCTCTAAGGCATGC
The DNA here is from genome assembly GCF_018294505.1 of Triticum aestivum. NCBI lineage: Eukaryota > Viridiplantae > Streptophyta > Magnoliopsida > Poales > Poaceae > Triticum > Triticum aestivum. Next base: position 505,491,685 of record NC_057800.1, on the reverse strand, counting down.
TCGTCGTCTACCAGCTCATCCCGCTCTATGGCTGGGTCTTTATCGAGGCGGGGCTTGGGTCGGCGTTTACGCTGACGCTTTGATTGTTTTTCGAGAGATCGATCCCTCTTTCCATCCCCGTTTTCCTCGTGGTTGCTTCCTTTAGGGGTATCCACCATGTACACATCGTGAGATGAGGTGGCTGTCCAATGCCCTATAGGCGTTGGTTCTTGGTTGTCTCCTGCATCGTCGTCCATACCGTCGATGTCTTCGGAATCGAAGTCGAGCATGTCGGTTAAGTCATCGATAGTGGCTACGAAGTGGGTGGTGGGTGGGTTTTGAATTTCTTCATCATCTGTATCCCATCCTTGCTGACCGTAGTCCGGCCAGGGCTCTCCTGATAAAGAGAGAGACTTTAGCGAATTCAGGATGTCACCGAAGGGCGAGTGCTGAAAGATGTCTGCGGCGGTGAACTCCATTATCGGCGCCCAATCGGATTCGATCGGCAGGGGCGCGGGGGGCTCGGAGTTCGGAAAGGAATCCGGCTCCTCGGAGTCACAGGCCATGCGGAGTGCAGGGCTGGAGTTCGGCTCGATCGCCTCTGAGATCGCAGCCCCTGAGGCAGCGTCCAACCGCTGATCCTCGATCGGCGCAGTAGGCTCCGGATCAATGGTCGGAACCGATGCGTGTGCGGCCTCCAAGGCGCTGTTTGGTGGCAGAGCTATATCATGCCCATCGAGACAGTGCGGCGCGCTTGGCTGTGGCTCGAATCCGTCGAAGATCAAGTCCCCGCGGATGCTATCCGTGTAGTTTAGGCTTCCAAACCTGACCTGATGGCCAGGGGCGTAGCTTTCGATCTGCTCAAGGTGGCCAAGCGACTTGGCCCGCAGTGCGAAGCCGCCGAAGACAAAGATCTATCCGGGGAGAAAAGTCTCACCCTGGACTGCATCGTTGTTGATGATCGAAGGAGCCATCGGGCCTAAAGGCGACGACACAGAGGAACTCTCAATGAAAGCACCAATGTCGGTGTCAAAACCGGCGGATCTCGGGTAGGGGGTCCCGAACTGTGCGTCTAGGCCGGATGGTAACAGGAGGCAAGGAACACGATGTTTTACCCAGGTTCGGGCCCTCTTGATGGAGGTAAAACCCTACGTCCTGCTTGATTAATATTGATGATATGGATAGTACAAGAGTAGATCTACCACGAGATCAAGGAGGCTAAACCCTAGAAGCTAGCCTATGGTATGATTGTTGCATGATGAAGTTATCCTACGGACTAAAACCCTCCGGTTTATATAGACACCGGAGAGGGTTAGGGTTACACAAAGTCGGTTACAATGGTAGGAGATCTTGAATATCCGCATCACCAAGCTTGCCTTCCACGCCAAGGAAAGTCCCATCCGGACACGGGACGAAGTCTTCAATCTTGTATCTTCATAGTCCTGGAGTCCGGCTGAAGGTATAGTCCGGCTGTCCGGACACCCCCTAATCTAGGACTCCCTCAGCACACATAGTATTCCTCCTGTATCTAGGAGTGGCATGATCTCATGGCCTAAGGAAATGATACTGACATGAAGAAAGTTGTAGCAAATAACTAAACGATATGATGCTAAGCTTATGGTTGGGTCTGTCCATCACATCATTCTCCTAATGATGTGATAGAGGCTAGGGTGTCCTGTCTTTCGATGAGATGGTGGCTATCGTTTTTGATGGAGTAGACTTTGACGATCCGACTATAAACGTGTGAGGACGTCGCGCCTTAGCAATCACTAAACCAACTCCGAGAGGTTATTGACCGCGCTAGAGCTCGATCAACCTGACCATGAGGGTATGTTTCCTGCACACAAACAAAGAACAAGCAAGAAACTGAAATTGCAATCTGGATATTACAAATATAAGAGGAAATCTTTACTAATGAAGATGGGGTTCTGTGACGTATTTGTCTGGTTGCAGAACACAAACGAAGTACGCGAAGTTGGAGCTATGGCGAACTTCTAAACAAAACCCAAAATTTAAACAGTGCCTTAAGGACTGTATTGGTATGGGGAAAGAGAGGGGATTGTGTCCCCCTGGCAAGGTGGGACTAAAACATCTCCTGAGTCGTTTCCCCTACAATATAGACTCTAAAAAATAGCCTATAAGTAGTATTTTGAAATTACATGAGTCTGGCCCAAAAATAAGGTGACGCAGCACCTATATGAAGCTATGGATGAAATTTATGAAATGACATCTTGTATATTTCGTCCATATCCTTGTACGTCATCATGGTGGCTCCAAAGTGCTGAAAACTCCACCAGAAACTCCGTTCTTGTTCCCCTTGTGCATGTCATCATCTCCATGCTTGATCGTGCTCCAATATTCATCATTCTTATCCAATCTAGGCCCTTCATTTGTAAGCAAAACAAGCACATCCAATTTAGGCAGCATCATATTCTCATGAACATTATAATCGTTACCAAGCAGCTGAAGTACCTGGTAATTTAATTGGCGTGCGCGAGCTCGAGTAATTGGTCCTATATAAGTAACAACAGGGATTGTGGGTATAAATGTGGCAATGTTGTCCTCATCAGGATGTGACCGCGTTATCAAATGATAACTCATGTCTATGGTTAGGAAACCTTAACCATTTTTTATCAACGAGCTAGTCTAGTAGAGGCTTACTAGGGTCATAATATAGTTTATGTATTCACACATGTATTTTAAGTTTTCGGTTAATACAATTCTAGCATGAATAATAAACATTTATCAAGAATGGGAAATATGCTAATAACCATTTTATTATTGCCTCTAGGGCATATTCCCAACACACTTGTACTTTGTACCTCATCCACAATCAATACAAACAAAGCAGGACGTAGAATTTTACCTCATCGAGAGGGCCTGAACATGGGTAAACCTCATGTCCCTCGTGTCCTTGTTACCATCTAGCCAAGACTACCAGATCAGGACCGCCTACCTGAGATCCGTCGGATTTAGCTCTGACACGAAGCATGGTCCCCGGAGCGGCGACTAAAGTAATGGTGGCAGCGGTGGCGGCCCCTTCGCTAGGGATGATGGGCGAGGTGGTGGTGGGCGTTAGGATCTCGCACCCGAGGACGTTGCAAGAGGCGCGTGGTCGCCGGAGCTTTCTCTGACGTCGACGGTGCTTGATGCAGGAGAATCGTAGCCATCCGAGGTCTTTGGCACTTGGGGCGGCGGCCTGGACATTAATGGCGGCGGTTATCATGGTCATGTGGATGACGCGATGGTTGGATCTTCGTTTTGGGATGGTCTCCAGCTCGGTGCGTCGCGGTCAATGGCGCTATGGGACGTCCTCTATTGTTACCATAGAGTTTGGGTCGCGCTAACTGTCACACGTGTGGCAGGAAGGGAGACGCACCACACGTCTCTAATGTAAACAGATTGCCACATCATCGCATGCATGCATGTAGGAATCTTTTTGGATTTTCAGTTTTTAAAATATTTTATCTTTTAAATGAAAAATCCGATTGAAAATCCGTTTTCACCATTAAATCCCTCGCGATGAGATCTTCGAAACTAGATCTCATGTCGATATGTTTTGATGAAAAAAAATTGGATTAAAAGTTGACATGTCTATTGCATATGAATTGCCATGATGTTTACACTGAAGTTGCCATGATATGTTTCAGCTATTTTCTTCTACATTTAAAAGTAAATTTTGACATTTATAAAACGGGGAATTAAGAAACTAGGCTTGCCATGAACCATAAACTAAAATTGCCATGATACATGCACGTAAAATTGCATGGTTCATACAAAAAATAATTTTCATGGTCAAAGTACTAGAGTTGCCATCATCAAAATACTAAAATTGCCATGATCTACAAACTAAAATTGCCACATGGCAACTTTAGTTTAAGCCCTATGGCAACTACAGTGTAAACATCGTAACAACTTCTGGCAAAAAAAAATTCGTCGAAACATATCAACATGGGGTCTAATTTTGAAGATCTCGTTGAGACGGATTTAATGGTGAAAACGGATTTTTAGTTTACTTTTTTATTTAGGAGATACAACATTTTTAAGCCGAAACCAAAAAAATCTGCTGATGTCATCTATTCATACATGGCAAAATGAGTGGTGATGGAGGCGTGTGGGCGATGTGCAAACGCCCACACGTGTGAGCGTTAACATTTCCGTAGAGTTTTGAGGCCGGTGGTGGTATGAGGCACCCCCTCCACTGCAAGAACGGATTCGATTTGACTCAGCAGGTGCTAAACACGATGGGTCACGCGGAGTTATCAAGTCATGCCATGCCAGCAGTGGTGATGCACGACGTCTTATGAGGAGGCGTCAATCCTGCGAATTAAAGGCTGTGGGCGCGCTGCATGGGATTCCCCCAGCTTGCCAATCACGCCCCTCGGCTCGGCTGGGTGGACCCCAGTGGCCATGCAGGAGGATGGGGATGCTCACGTACGCGTGGAGATGCACATGCAATCACAGGACTGGGTCTGCGTGAGTCTCTCGCCGGGCTCCCCAAATAGCATGCCGAGCCAGTTGGTGCATGATACACAGCGTCATCAGGAGGGGCCGATGAATGAAGCCCACGCCCCCCAACTGGATCAGCTTTGTGCGAGCATTCGGCGCGCCCTCTCCCCTATCCCCCCCCCCAACTGGAGAGCAGAGCACCACCACCAGCAAAGCGGAGGCCACGGCAGAACAGGACAATTCCTAGCATCACGCCTCGAAGGAGCGCACGTCTGGCAAGGGGTCCGGCCAGGGGATCCAAGGCCTCCAAGCAATAGCAAGTCATCATCCAGAAATTATGCTTGGCCAACGAGGCGGAAATCATCAGCGACGAGTCACTTGAGGCATATGCAGAGCTCTTCTCACGGCCGTTGACGGAAGGCCAAGTGGCGGCCATCCTTGCCCTGTTTGGTTGGGACCCATCCATCCTACCGGCAGTGGAGGTGGCCGAGGCGGAGTGATCCTCCTCATGCTGTGAGGCGGACCCGTGGGCCTTGCTCATGGCAACACAACTACCAAAGGTGTTGGTGTGGAACGTTCGTGGACTTAACTCGCCGGCGTGGAGGAGTTCCATCTACCATGTAGTTGTTTCGGCTAACCCTAGCATTGTGTGCTTCCAAGAGACAAAAGTGGAGACTGTAACGCTAGACCTCATAAGGCAATGCCTTGGCAATAAATTCGAGAATTACTACTACTTGCCAGCGGTGGGCACACGGGGTGGCATCCTCATTGCGTGGGATCATACGGTTGTCGCATTGTCCAACCCACACTACACTTCTAACACCCTAATAGCCCTGGTGCAGCCACATGGGGCCTCGGTGTGGTGGCTCACAGGGGTTTATGGACCGCATAGTGATGCCGACAAAGTGGAATTCCTGGCTGAACTTGAGGAGATTCGAGACTTGCATGCGGGGCCGTGGGCGATCGTGGGCGATTTCAACCTACTCACAAACCCTGAGGACAAAAGCAATGAGGCTGTCAACCGTCGGATGATTTCGCGATTCAGAACAAGGTTGAACAGGCTCGAGCTCAAGGAGATGTATTTGATAGGGCGAAGGTACACGTGGAGCAATGAGAGAAGGCTGCCAACTATGGAGAAGATTGACCATGTTTTTTCTACAAACTCATGGGAGGACTTACACCAGTCCTGCCTGCTGACGGCGCTGGGATCCACGGTCTCTGACCATTGCCCGCTTCTCCTCGACTTGGATGCTGCATTCCACATGGGCAGGCGGTTCCGGTTTGAAGCATTCTGGCCGAAGGCTGAGGGGTTCCGAGATGCGGTAGCTGAGGCTTGGCACTCGATCCCATCAACTGGAAATCCTTTCAAAGTGTTGGATAGTAAACTTTGGGCCACTGCCAAAAAGTTGCAACGGTGGAGTGAACGGTGGATTGGAAACATCAAGATGCAGATTCTGATCGCACATGAGATCATCTTCAGGCTGGACGGGGCAGCGGAGAACCGCATCCTTACGGATCAGGAGCATGGGCTTCGGAAAGTGTTAAAAAGGAAGCTACTAGGTTTAAGCTCGCTGGAAAGAACAATTGCCCGACAACGGTCTCGCATGCTCAAGCTCAAGGAGGGAGATGCCAACACTGGGTTTTTCCACCGGCATGTGTGCCATAGACAGCGCAAAAATGCCATTCTTACCTTGCGGCATAATGAGGAGATCATCACAGGACAGGAGAGCATTGCACGAGTGGTTGATGCGCACTATGCTAGCGCTTTCGGTTCGCCCCACCAACGGCTGCATTCGATTGACTTGGACCAGCTAGACCTCCCAACCAGGGACATGCCAAACTTGGAGGCACCTTTCTTGCCAGAAGAAGTGGAGAAGATCATCAAGTCAATGCCACTAGACAAAGCTCCGGGCCCGGATGGTTTTACAGGCAGGTTCTATGCCACTTGTTGGCAGATCATCAAGGTGGATTTCATGCGCGCTCTGGACCAGTTTTTTAGCGGAGATATGCGAGGTTTGGCGGCCATCAACCGAGCAGTGGTAACTCTCTTACCAAAGAAAGAGGGTGCAGTTGACCTTAAGGATTTTAGGCCAGTCAGTCTGGTTCATGGGGCCATCAAGATCTTCGACAAAATACTGGCGACAAGGCTTGCGGATGAGCTGCCGTTCCTGGTGGGTAACCATCAAAGTGCCTTCATGCGGGGCCGTACTCTACATGACAACTTCATGCTCGTGCAGTGTACTGCAAGGAGACTACACGCGCTGAGAAACCCAACGGTCCTGCTCAAGCTCGATATATCAAAGGCCTTTGATACGGTGAAGTGGCCGTTTCTCCTGGAAGTTATGACACGGCTTGGATTTGGGCGGAGATGGAGGGACTGGATTTGTGGACTGCTTGCCACTTCGACGACGAAAATTGCAGTGAATGGGGTGCCAGGCGAAGCGATCTATAATGTGTGTGGGCTAAGGCAAGGTGACCCGATCTCCCCAATGCTATTCATCCTCTGTATGGAACCACTACAAGCCTTGTTCAGCAAAGCCACGGATCAGGGCATCTTCGCCCCCATGGCTACAAATGGAGTGCACCAGTGGCTGTCCATGTTTGCCGACGACGTCATGCTGTTTTTCAAGCCTTTGCCTCAAGAGATCAATGCTTGTAGAGAGATTCTGACCATGTTTGGGGCTGCCTCGGGCCTTGTGGTGAATCTGGCCAAGAGCGCTGCATTGCCCATCCGTTGCTCTCAGGAGGAGTTAGATACATTGTGCACATCCTTGGCTTGCACAACCTCATCTTTCCCTTGCAAGTATCTTGGCCTACCACTCTCAATCAGGAAGGCCACGCCTGCGCAGTTCCAGTACTTGGTGGAGAGCTTCGCTAACCGGCTGCCCAATTGGAAGGCCGCCTCCCTACCGAAAAGTGGAAGACTGATCCTCATTCTCTCGATACTATGTGTGATCCCCATTCACGCTATGCTCGCCATGAATATACCCCCGAGGATGCTCACAGCCCTGGAAAAGATTTGCCGAGGTTTCCTCTGGTGTGGCAAGATGGAGGCGTGCGGTGGCAACTGCGCCGTGGCATGGAACTCGGTGTGCCGTCCTAGGTGGGCAGGAGGTCTCGGCATACCAAATTTGAGGTGGTTGAACACCGCCATGATGGCAAGATGGCCGTGGCTACAGCGCACCGATCACATGAGGCCTTGGACGGAATTCCAAATACCAATCCCTGCGGAGTCGAGAGCACTCTTCCGCGTGGCGGCAACGGCTAAGGTGGGGCATGGACATGACACACGATTCTGGGAGGACAAATGGATCGACGGCTACCGAGTCCAGGACTTCGCGCCCATGATCTACTCGAAGGTAGCCACACAAACGAGATCTTCGCGAACGGTAGCAGCGGCACTTACTAATCATGCCTGGGCGGTGGACGTCGGGCCTGAGCTTACGGCTGGCATGCTAGAGCAGTTTTTGGACCTATGGCATCGTGTGGAGGGCGTGGTCCTGTGTGAGAACGAGCCGGACAAGATATTATGGGCATGGGAGAAGGATGGCATGTTCTCGGCACGCTCGGCATACGCGGCCAAGTTCGCGGGTCTGGAGGTGGCACCAACGGCGGAATTCACGTGGAAATCTAGGGCGCCTTTACAGCGTCGGTTCTTTGCCTGGCTGGCCATGAAGAACAGGTGTTGGACCTCTGACCGCCTCGCCAAAAGGGGACTCCCTCACCACAGTTCGTGCCCATTCTGCGGCCAACAGGAGGAGACCATCACCCACATCACGATCGGTTGTGTCTTCGCTAGAGCAATTTGGAACAAGGTGTGCCTCGCCTTGGGACAACCAGACCGTGCCCCAACGGCGACAGAATCCCTTCCCGAGTGGTGCATAAGGCAGGGGGAAATCGGGCAGCAACGAAGGATATCTAGAACAGTTTCTATCTTGGTTCTATGGGAGCTATGGATCCACCGGAACGCAGTGGTCTTTGACGGAGCGGTGCCATCCACACTCACGGTGCTAAAGAGCATTGAGCGGGAGGCCAAGGCATGGAAGCAGGCAGGCTTACTGCAAGGGGAAGTTGAAGTGTTCATGCTGGGCCTTGCAACGTGGGAGAGTAGCGAGTAGTCTTTATTCTGAGTAGTCGGGTGGTGTGGCCGAGGGCTACATGTAAATAACCTTGTACTGGCATTTTGTGGAGGGTTCTTACCCTTTTCTTCTATAATATATGATACGTACACTCGTGCGTATTCAAAAAAAAAAGCACTAAACATAGGTACAATAATTGCTTTGGCGCTAGATATGTGGATAACACGTCCGTGTGACACCAGGATCGATTGTTGCCGAATCAAGAATTGAGTCGTCCAACCTTGGACCTAATCGGTCTCGTACAGTTACCTCGGTTATTAAGGAATTACGAGACTAACACATTAGAATTTGATGCCTGCATCAGTGTCCCCTAAGGAATTGGTTCCGATTACAGTACCAGCCTTACTATCCCCGATGTTTGATATAGTTTTCCACTCTCCCTTACACGTTGTCTCTCCTTAGGATCCATGAGAAGACAAGAGAGAAATTGTTGTAGACACATAAATATAAATAACCATACCATGAACGGACACACACACACACACAGCTGATGGGTTTAGCCTTAAGAGATTACTCACACATCGCAATCGAATTAAAAAAAACACTCTAAATACTCCCTCCGTTCATTTTTATAAGACCTTTTAAACATTTAAGACAACACCTAAAACAGTTCAATTTCAGCTGTCCTAAACGACTTACAAAAGTGAACAGAGGAAGTAGTTTAATTGAAGATGAATGATTAACCGTCTTAAAATATCGTTGATTGAGATGTGATCCTGATTACAAGTATTGATCTAATGGGAGACGAAAATGCTTTTCCATAATTTCGCTTTGGAAAAAGGGATCGCCTGGAACTCAGCTGACCGAGACATAGTTATGTCACAGTCACCTGATGTCACCTGACGTCACACTGCATGCCAAGGTCCAGTTTGTTTCCTTGTCCGGCCTGCTTGTCTTTTTTTGTTTTTTGTTTTTTTGGGCTGGCCTTGTCTTCCCTTTCATTTGTCCTTCCTGTCAATTTACTCGGGCTGCACAACGTCAAGGCAAATGTGCTGGCCACAAGCTGACGAGTTTCATGCACGATCAACAAACACATGAACATTTGCATGTGTGTGTCACTAACAAAAAATAGGAAACATTGAATAATTAAAGCTCCGAGATCACAAATTAAAATAGTTTTGCTTAATATTTTTGTTCACTAAGCCAAGGCCTTTATAGTTGATTTTTCATTCAAGGCTAAAAAATATCGTAAATAAATTTTAAAATGGAAACAAAGAGTAAACCAAAATAAAATGATATAAGATGAAAAGCTAAGACATTGGAGTGATATTTTTTTGGAAACATTATGTATGACCGACGAAGATACAACTATAAGCGTTCAACAGTGCGAAACTGGGATCAAGTGTGTGTGTGTGTGTGTCTATATATATATATATATATATATATATATATATATGTGTGTGTGTGTGTGTGTGTGTGTGTGTGTGTGTGTGTGTGTGTGTGTGTGTGTGTGTGTGTGTGTGTGTGTGTGCGCGCGCGCGCGTACACATATATATATATAGGAAAAAAAACAATGCAGTGTGCACCTTGGAGTGTTATTCAAGAACATTATGTATTTTCATGTGGGAAATGCCCGAGTTGGGTCGTGCGTTCCAAAAAAACACAAAAAATTAGCCAAAATGAAAAAATTGCTTGTATGTACCCACCGTGAGGGGAAATGATAGAAAACCCATCTATGTGATGCTAAAAAAACATCCAACCGCCAACCCTGGTTGCGGTCACATTATATGGCTTGCAGTTGCGCTTGTGTGTGTTGAGTTGCGATTGCACTCGGGATGGGGCGGTTGCAACTACAACAATAAACCCTATCAAAAAATGGAACCGATTTCATCGGCACCGACAACCCCCTCCCCGACGCCCGGTTGCGCTTGGGTGTGTTGAGTTGCGAATGCGCTCGGGTTGGAGTGGTTGCAACTACAACAACAAAAAACCTAACATAATAAAAAAATAAAAAGGAACCGATTTCATCAGCGCCGACAGCCCTCCGCCGACCCCGGTTGCGAGTCCAAGGTCGACTTGCAAGTGGCATCGAGTAAACACCGCCCCGAGTTGCGAGTCGATGGTCGAGTTGCAACTGGGGCATTCAGGCCCCTCGCAGTTGCGAGTCGATGGTGGACTTGCAATTGGGGCAATCATGGCAAAAAAGAAGAAAAAACAAACTAGTTGCGAGTCGATGGTCTAGTTGCAAGTGGCACCAAGTAAACCCCCCCCCCCCCCGAGTTACGGGTCTGGGGTCGAGTTGCAACTAGGGCATTCGGTCCGTCATAGTTGCGAGTCGATGGTGGACTTGCAACTGGGGCAATTATGATAACAAACAGACCAGTTGCGAGTCCAAGGTCGAGTTGCAAGTGGCATCGAGTAAACACCGCCCCGAGTTGCGAGTCGATGGTCGAGTTGCAACTGGGGCATTCGGGCCCTCGCAGTTGCGAGTCGATGCTAGAGTTGCAATTAGGGCAACCATGGCAAACAAGAAGACAAAAAATTGACCAGTTGTGAGTCGATGGTCTAGTTGCAAGTGGCATCAAGTAAACACCCCCCCCCCCGAAGTTGCGGGTCGGGGGTCGAGTTCCAACGGGGGCATTCGGTCCCTCACAGTTGCGAGTCGATGGTAGACTTGCAACTGGGGCAATTATGGCAAAAAAAGAAAGACAACAAAATAGACCACTTGCGAGTTCATGGTTGAGTTGCAAAGTGGCACCGAGTAAACACCCCCCAGTTGCAAGTCGATGGTCGAGTCGCAACTAGGGCATGTGGGGCCCACAGTTCCTTGTATTTCATCGGTGAAACCAAAAAGTTGCTTGTATTTACAAGGAAAGTAATTGTGAACAAACAAACAACAACAGTAACAACAACAACACACAACAAAAACAGACCAGTTACAAGTCCAAGGTCGAGTTGCGAAGTGGCATTGAGTAAACACCCCCCCTAAGTTGCGAGTAGATGGTCGAGTTGCAACTGGGGCATTTGGGGCCTTGCAGCTGCGAGTTGATGGTGGACTTGCAATTGGGGGCAATTATGGCAAAAAAGAAAGACAAAAAAGACTAGTTGTGAGTCCAAGGTCGAGTTGTAAGTGGCATCGAGTACACCCCCCCCCTGAGTTGCGAGTCGATGGTCGAGTTGCAAGTGTTGTGTGGTCCCTACAGTTGCGAATCGATGATGGACTTGCAACTGAGGCAATATGGCAGTAAAAGAAAAGACAAAAAATCATACCAGTTGCGAGTCCAAGGTCGAGTTGTAAGTGGCACCGAGTAGACACCCCAATTGCAAGTCGATGGTCGAGTTGCAACTAGGGCATGCGGGGCCCACTGGTCCTTGTATTTCGTCGGTGAAACCAAAAAATTGCTTGTATTTACAAGGAAAGTAATTGTGAACAACAAAGAACAAACAACAACAACAACAACAACAACAACATGATGGTCGAGTTGCGAAGTGGAGCATTTGGGGCCTTGCGGCTGTGAGTTGATGGTGGACTTGCAATTGGGGCAATTATGGCAAAAAAGAAAGACAAAAAACAGACCAGTTGCAAGTCCAAGGTCGAGTTGCAAGTGGCATCGAGTAAACACCCCCACCCCCTGAGTTGCGAGTCAATGGTCGAGTTGCAAGTGCCGTGTGGGCCCTACAGTTGCGAATCGATGATGGACTTGCAACTGGGGCAATTATGGCAATAAAAGAAAAGACAAAAAATCATACCAGTTGCGAGTCCAAGGTCGAGTTGTAAGTGGCACCGAGTAGACACCCCAATTGCAAGTCGATGGGCGAGTTGCAACTAGGGCATGCGGGGCCCACTGGTCCTTGTATTTTGTTGGTGAAACCAAAAAATTGCTTGTATTTACAAGGAAAGTAATTGTGAACACACAACGGTCGAGTTGTAAGTGGCACCGAGTAGACACCCCAATTGCAAGTCGATGGGCGAGTTGCAACTAGGGCATGCGGGGCCCACTGGTCCTTGTATTTTGTTGGTGAAACCAAAAAATTGCTTGTATTTACAAGGAAAGTAATTGTGAACACACAACAAAAACAGACCAGTTGCAAGTCCAAGGTCGAGTTGCGAAGTGGCATTGAGTAAACACCCCATGAGTTGCGAGTCGATGGTCGAGTTGCAACTGGGGCATTCGGGGCCTCGCAGTTGCGAGTTGACGGTGGACTTGCAATTGGGGCAATTATGGCAAAAAAGAAGACAAAAAAACAGACCAGTTGCGAGTCCAAGGTCGAGTTGCAAGTGGCATCGAGTAAACATCCCCTCGAGTTGCGAGTCGATGGTCGAGTTGCAATTGGGGCATTCGGGCCCTCACAGTTACGAGTCGATGGGTGGACTTGCAACTGGGGCAATTATGGCAAAAAAGAAAAGCCAAAAAAATAGACCAGCTGCGAGTCGATGGTCGAGTTGGAAGTGGCATCAAGTAAAACACCCCCTCCCCCCCCCCCCGAGTTGCGAGTCGATGGTTGAGTTGCAACTGGGGCATTCGGGCCCTCGCAGTTGCGAGTTGACGGTGGACTTGCAACTGGGACAATTACGAGACAAAAACAACATACAAGTTTCGAATCCACGTTCAAGTTGCAAGTGGCATCGAGCAAACACCAGCCAATTGCGAGTAGATGGTCATGTTGCAAGTGGCATGCGGGACCCACAGTTGCTTGTATTTCATCGGGGAAACCAAAGTTGCTTGTATTTACAAGGAAGTAATTGTGAACAAAAAAATGGAACCGATTTCATCGGCGCCGACATCCCTCCGCCCTGACCGCGGGTTGCGCTTGGGTGTTTTGAGTTGCGATTGCACTTAGGTTGGGCCGGTTGCAACTACAATAAAAAAACTAACAAAAAATGGAAACCTATTGTATTGGCGTCGACAGCCCTCCCCCGACCCACCAGTTGCGGTCGCCTTATATATGTCTTGCGGTTGGGCTTGGTAGATGCGATTGTGCTCGGGATGGGCGCTTGCAACTACAACAAAAAAAACTAACAAAAAAATGGAACTAATTTCATTGGAGCCGACAAACCCTCCACCCCGACGTCTGGTTGCACTTGGGTGTGCTAAGTTGTGATTGCGCTCTGCTTAGGGCGGTTGCAACTAAAAGAAAAAAACAAAAAAAAATGGAACCGATTTCATCGGCGAAGACAAAAGCCCTCCGCCCTGACCCGGTTGCATTCGCCTTATATGTCCTGTGGTTGCTGAGTTACAGTTGCGCTTGTGTAGGGCGGTTGCAACTACAACAAAACAAATCTAACAAAAAATGGAACCGATTTCATCGATGCCCACAAACCTCCGCCCCGATGCCCGGTTGCGGTCACATTATATGGCTTATAGTTGTGCTTGGGTGTGTTGAGTTGCAATTGCGCTCGGGGTGGGATGGTTGCAGCTGCAAAAAAATACGTAACAAAAAAAGGAATCCGATTTCATCGGCGCCGACAACTCCTCCTGTCTCGGCCCCCGATTGCGGTCACATTATATGTCCTGCAGTTGCGCTTGGGTGTGTTGTGTTGCGATTACGCTCGGACTGGGTCGGTTGCAAGAACAACAAAAACTCCTAAACAAAAAACAAAAAAAGATTTCATCGACGCCAACAAAAAGATTAGAGGACCAACAGAACGGCCGGATTCTTACTTCGAAAAATGCCGCCACCACCGATCTCCCGCAGCAGGCTCTTCCTGAGTCTCAACCGCCACCAAGAAGACACAAAGAGAAATGAAAAAAGGAATGATAAGACACGGGCTTCCTATATCCAACACAAGTGGGCTTTGTCAGCAAAAAAAGAAAAACAAGCACGCGACAAAAAAAAACAGGCCACGAGCGGGACAATAGATGGGTTGTGCCTCCCGTCGTTACGAAGCTCTCTACAGGAGGAAAACACGAATCGTGGCGCAGCTCAATCAGATGGCCAGAAAAGTGAATGAGACCAATTTGATTCTCAGCTGAATGAGTTTTAGCAAATCCGTTGGAAAAATATGAAGATCATGGATGATACAGAAAAATAATTCTTTATCTAGAGTTTTTCTATAACTTAGAAATTTGATTCCTATGGAACAAACGTTTTCAAGAAATAAATATGTCCTTTTAGCTCTGAAAACAGCTAGTAATACGTCTACCGTATATAGCATTTTGACCTTTCCTTCTCTGGCTTGGAATTGCATGCTATTCATAACAGTCATCGATTCCCTACTTTCAGCTTTAGCTCTCATATTATTATTACTCCAAAGGTCACGTTTGGCACACTCAGGTATCATTGGAATATATAGCAAAATATTTTCGCAACAACATGCGGGATATTATCTAGTTATAACAATACACAGTCGTTGACACCAGATTTTGGCATGGTCAAAAACATAATTAAGATGGCCTCAAATGGAAAAGTGCTCAAAGTAATGAAGTTTCGTATCATCAAAAGGAGAAACTTTAATATTTGGGTCATAGCCATCCGAACTCATCTCTAAGGCCGAAGTTGTGTTTGAAGTACTAAGATTTTGTATTGAGAATACTATTCAGCTGATTACGCCCCCAGGAAGGCCTCGTATGGAAAAATGATCTACAGGAATTGTCTTCGTCTCGTCGAAACGATCGATTTTGATATAAAAACCGTTCAAATCCGAGTTCGTATGCAAAAGTTAGAGCAATCGGAGTGCAGCCCTGTCACGAGGCGAGATGTGGCGCGCCCCACCAGACACATGGCTGACGGGTAGCGCGAGGAGATAACATGTGTTGCGAGACCGATTTGACCCTCAAGATGATCTCTGATCAAAACCCTTCAACATGAAAGTTGTTCGTCTCGTCGAAACAGTCAAGATTGCTTTTGGGCTTGTTTTCATCCGAGATCGTTTACCACCGCAAAAAGGACCCGCAAGGTGCAGCCAGTTTAAACCGAGCAGTTTTGAGAAGTTCAGATAAAACCAGTCCGAATTTGACCAGGGTTTTGGACGTGAATTGATGTAATTTTCTTGTAAGGAAAGCCTAGATAAATCCTTTGCTTGTACGGGAAGTCCAGCCGCCTCTTATATATGTTGGGGGTGACGGCCGATTGAAACAACACCAATCGAACCAATCTATCAATTACACTTTTGTGTTCATCTACTTTTATCCCTCACCCTTGTATCTTTCTTTCTCGTTCTTCGTTCGTTCTTCGCGTTGGAGGGCAGCGATCCACGAGGCTCTAGGGGCGAGCGAATAGACCTAGGGCAGCCCATAGCCGCCGCAATCCCTGACGGGGTCCCTCCCGGGTGCGCGGGGTTTCGGGTCTGCAAAAGCACCCGCCGACTATCCTGCGTATCGCGCTATCGGTCGGGTCTCCTTCGACGTGAACTGTGGTGCATCACCCCCGGTGTCGAGGGTACACGGGACGTGTTCGTGTGTCAACACACTTTTTGGCGACTCCGCTGGGGACGAAGCTTTGAACGGTCTCCAGCCCGTTCTTGCTACGAAGAGATCGTCATCAAGTTGCTGCAATCTATAAAGGTAATATGAATACCCAATTCCCCTTTGTATATGCAAATAATCCATATGTTGTTGCTGGATCACCTAATGAGCATAATGTATTGGCTAGCCCTAGTTTTTATCAATTATGCATCTAATTATGCGCAAGGGCCGATGCAAAACAATTTTCTTGCTTCAAATTCTTATGATTTTAGCAACATACAACATATGTATCCAAACTCTCATGCATCGGCACCCCCACAAATCCATATGCCGATGAACAACATGATGGGTTTGGTTAATCAATTTGAAACACCTCATGTTAAAATTTCCAATAGCATACAAGAAAGTGTTTCACCTTTTTATTCATCGGCAACTAATTCGCAATATGTGAATCCAACCTTGCCGATGGATGGGAGAATTGGCCATGCTATTACTAGCTATCCGACCAGTTACTCTCAACCATCATATGCTACACCTCATGTTAGTAATTTTTCGGCACCATACACAACTGTAGATGCTCATAATTCGGCTTCACACCTTTCTGGTCATAGCCGAATAAATGTGAATTTTACAGGAGCGGTTGTGCCAAATATTGTAGAAGATGAGGTAGTGGTGGTTGCATTGAAGAGTTTAGCCCAAAATAAGAGTATTAGTGCTCTTTGCCTTGAACAACATGAAAAGGGGCTATTTCCTGATTATGTCACAATAAAAGCTAGAGTTTTGCAAGAAGATGAATCTTTGCCAATTGATAAAATTGGCGAGCAAAAATATGGTTTTACAACAATGCATATGTCTTCACCTAGTACTACATCATATTATACACCCCCACTATTGCAAAGTTTCGGCAACAACCGTGTGTCATTGCCAAAAGAATCTAAAAGCATTGGGGGGCAATCATATTCAGAGTGGGCTGAAATTGAGAAAAAGCTTAAAGCCAACTTTGCCGCTCGCCGTCAGAAACAAATAGAAAAAGAATTGGCTCAGATAAAAGAAGGTTTGCCAATTGGTAGTATCAATAAAAAAAGGATGATTTGGAACCTGAAAGTGCTTCGGTTGAAAAAACCGAATCAAGTAGCATATATTCCGAATCCATCAAATCCAAAGAGGCAAGCATTATTGAGAAAGGGCATGGCAAACATAGCAAAACAACCGTGCTTGATTTTTCTGAAGTTAATGGAACATACTTCCTGCCCTATGAGTTCCGTGCCGTAGAAATTGACAAGCCTCAAGGACAAGGACAAGTAGCTAAACAAAGTTCGGCTGATAAGGATCTTCAAGGTAATGATTCATGGAATAAAGAAAAAGATGATGAAGAGGCGTTGGGGAGCCACCCAAAGATGAAGCAAGATATTGTTCAAGCCACACCACTATCATGCTCTCCCAACATATTTGAAGAGGTATGTTTAGCAAGTAATTTACCTATTTTCAGATTTGGTCAAAACTTTATTGTTGATGCATCCATCAGAAAAATCCTCTTAAGTAATTTTGAAAGACCAATTAAGAAGGGTAATTCACTTGTTAGCAATAAAATTATTATGGAACATATCGGTCAACCCATTGCGCCATTTATAAAGACCGATAATGACTTATTGTTACAGCCAAAGTTTCCCCGGTTGATTTATCTAAGGTTCATATCTAGTTGGGTAGCTTTGCTTATTTCGTACTTGGCTTGCACTTGGTCTCAACTGAGACATGTATGTTCTAAATATCTTCGTTTTAGAAATTTAAAGCCAAGATTAAATTCCGTTGAGAAAACCGATGCTAGTATAATATCTTACCCAAAGATATCGGAGATAGAGTGCAAAACACAATGCATAGCCGAATGGTGTGATGTAAAATTTGAACCATTCGTTTGCTTAATTCCAAAGTCGTTCTCACAGCAAGATCGGCTAGAAAACAAGAAGTATACCTTCAATTCAAGCATGTGTGATCAAATATTTGATTTGTTGCTGAAAAATAATTACATTATAATTCTTGATCACCATGTTAAGCCATCAATCCAAGGACGAATGTATTGTAAGTTGCATGATTCGTCCAAGCATAATTTTAAAGATTGCAACATGTTTCGTCAAATAGTTAAATCGGCCATTGAAAAAGGACGATTGAAGTTTGTTGAAACACCAAGAGATGACCTGTCTATTCCGATTGGTCCCGATGGCAAAAAGTTTTTGCATCGGCTGCTTCAAGCCGACCCATTTAAAGAGAAGGTAAAAACTGCAGGTGATGGGATCAAGCTTTCAAGTAAAGAAGTTGTTGAAGAGCATAATGAACATAATCTTGAGGGCAAGAATTCCATCAAAGCTACAATGGAGACGCCAAGGACTGGGGGGCAGCAAGCAAATCCAACGATCGATGAAAGCAAACCAAAAGAAAACAAAGGCCGAAATAAGCGCAAGTGTAAAAGATCAAAAATCACCTTCGCTGAACTATTGGAGAAATATCAAAAGAAGAGTGAAGAGAAGAATGCTTATCGGCCCAATCATGCAAAGAAACCAAGATCACCCTCAAGGCGCAAATATGAGGATCGGTATTGGCAAAGTGAGAGTTTCAATACAACATATTCATCCTTATTTTGGGCCGCCAATGCCAATGTTGTGGATGCCTCCCTATGCTCATGTAGATCCATATTCATTATGGGACAGGTATGATACAAGGGCACATTCTCCATCTTATTTTAGACCATCTCACCAATATTATGCGGCTCCGAGAAGATCAACATTTGAACAGTCACATGTTAAAGACCGTTTCAATTATAAGGAATCGGTCCGGACACCATGGATGAAAAAAGAGGTGGTCAAGCAAGTCTACCACGTGAAAAGAGATGGTCGTAAGTGTGCTACTTCAAATTTGATCTCAAATAATAAAGAGTCAATTAAAGTGTTGACATTGGCTACAAAAGGCAATGAGATGAAGCAACCAATTATTGAGAGTCAAAGTGCCAAATCTGAAGAAAATAAGTTGAGAGTGCACAAAGCCAAAAAGGAATTGCCATTGGTCAAAACAGAATCACAGCCGAGATGCCCACTCGGCTTATCGTATTGGCAAAAGAGGGAATTACATAAACTTAGTGCACAAGAAATTGAAGAAAGGAACATGGCATGGGTTCCCAAAGGAAGTGCTCAAAATAAGAATTATGTGCATGCCTCCATTACAAGAAGTGCGGCAAAAGTGAAGAAGGAAAAGAGTAAAAACTATGAAGGACCAAGCCGAAGGTTTCAACATCTTTGGTTTACACATTCTTCAACTATGCCATTAACGCCTATGCCATGGAATTCGTCATCAGATATGATTGGTAACCCTCAATGGGCTTATTTTAATCCATGGATGCAATATAATTTCTTACGTCATGAAAAGGTATTATCAAGTCACTATAGATTTGATTAGCTACAAGTTTGTTGCTGATCCAAAGGGCCGAAATACTTGATTTGTCATTTCATTTGTTTATTTCGGCTATATGTGCTTTGAATGAAGTTTACATGGTAATGGCCGATATTTATCTATCGTCCTAAGAGTATGTCAATGCATGGCCGGTGTAGTATTCTAACATCGTCCTTAGTTTGATTGGAGAGCGAGACAAGGTACGTGCTCATGAAAATTTATATGTATGCCTATATTATGATTGAATGGAGTTGAGACATCATGACCGATGTCATTGAATATATGCTGCGTAGACCAATTCATAGCTGCAGAATTGGTTGGTGGGCTTATACTTTGTTTGGATATGATTTGGCTTATGCATCTTTGAGATCTATAAGAGGCCAAATCATAGTTGATTTTGTTACTGAGCATCGGATTAATGTCATGCATAATATTAATATTAGCCTTGTCTCTCTAGTACTATGGAGATTATGTTTTGATCGTTCAATTCATAGCAATGGCCAAAGTGTTGGTGTTGTTTATATATTTCTTTATGGTACTATTTTTTGAAGCCTCGTGCCGCTTAGAATATTTTTATGCATGATTAATCAAGGCCGAATATGCATTGTTATTCGGATTGACTCTTTTACTTGCTATAGGTGCTATACATATTGAGGCTTTTGATGATTCGTTATGAGTAGTGCAACAAATATCCAAGGGTTATCAATGTGTTTTGACGAATCACTTATAGTTTATCTTGGGGTATGTCTAGATGAAGAATTTACCTTGGGTTGCATTAAAATTGTTCATATATTTAGACATGACAATTGGAGAGAGTTGGCATAGCAAGCATCCGGCTACCATGTCCATCATGTTGTATTGCATTTCTCTCAATAGCCGATGCTTAGTCTCGTCAACATAGGTAAGGCCGAACCGAAGTCCACAGCTTCGGCCACTAATGAAATTTTTATGCAGGTGAAAGTAAGGATTGGAGAAAGTTTATTGTTGATTGTCTACAAAATCCTAGCAAAAGGGTGAACAATATTGTTCGGAGGATGACATTGAGATACATATCTATGGAACTTTATCACCGGATTGTTAATGAAGCTGAGAAGGTTTCACCCAAGTTTGCATCAGAAAGTTCACACAAGCAATGGCCGATATATACTTATCGTCCTAAGAACATGCAAAATGGTCGATGAAGTGTTGACATCGTCCTTAGAACAAGCTATATGCGAGTTATTTTTCGGCACACAAGTTTTGCCGAAAAACAGGGGGGCATGTGTTGACACCAGATTTTGGCATGGTCAAAAACATAATTAAGATAGCCTCAAATGGAAAAGTGCTCAAAGTGATGAAGTTTTGTATCATCAAAAGGAGAAACTTTAATATTTGGGTCATGGCCATCCGAACTCATCTCTAAGGCCGAAGTTGTGTTTGAAGTACTAAGATTTTGTATTCAGAACACTATTCGGCTGATTACGCCCCACAGGACGGCCTCGTATGGAAAAATGATCTACAGGAATTGTCTTCGTCTCGTCGAAATGATCGATTTTGATATAAAAATTGTTCAAATCCGAGTTCGTATGCAAAAGTTAGAGCAATCGGAGTGCAGCCCTGTCACGAGGCAAGATGTGGCGCGCCCCACCAGACACATGGCTGACGGGTAGCGCGAGGAGATAGCCTGTGTTGCGAGACCGATTTGACCCTCAAGATGATCTCTGATCAAAACCCTTTAACATGAAAGTTGTTCGTCTCGTCGAAACAACCAAGATTGCTTTTGGGCTTGTTTTCATCCGAGATCGTTTACCACTGCAAAAAGGACCCGCAAGGTGCAGCCAGTTTAAACCGAGCAGTTTTGAGAAGTTCGGATAAAATCAGTCCGAATTTGACTAGGGTTTTGGACGTGAATTGATGTAATTTTCTTGTAAGGAAAGCCTAGATAAATCCTTTGCTTGTACGGGAAGTCCAGCCGCCTCTTATATATGTTGGGGGTGACGGCCCATTGAAACAACACCAATCGAACCAATCTATCAATTACACTTTTGTGTTCATCTACTTTTATCCCTCACCCTTGTATCTTTCTTTCTCGTTCTTCGTTCGTTCTTCGCGTTGGAGGGCAGCGATCCACGAGGCTCTAGGGGCGAGCGAATCGACCTAGGGCAGCCCATAGCCGCCGCAATCCCTGACGGGGTCCCTCCCGGGTGCGCGGGGTTTCGGGTCTGCAAAAGCGCCCGCCGACTGTCCTGCGTATCGCGCTATCGGTCGGGTCTCCTTCGACGTGAGTTGCGGTGCATCACCCCCGGCGTCGAGGGTACACGGGACGTGTTCGTGTGTCAACAACAGTTTAGATTTGTTCTCTAGTCTTAGCATCTCCACTCGCACCCCCCCGCCCCTTTTTTATCGCTGGCTCGAAAAAATCGGCCCAGTCGCGCCCCAAGAGCCCAAATTTTGCGGTTAGGACTGAAATTGGCGCCGACGGACCCAGACCGAACCCAGCACACTAGGGGCCGACCGGGGGTGCCGGGGGAAACGAATTTGGTGCGAAAACAAAACTGTACCACATGGACCCGCTGAGTCAGCGACTGGGCGATGCCAAGAACCTTTGTCGTCCTCATCGTCTCGGTTCCCGCACGACGATGCCGCTCGCTGCCGTCAAGGCCGAGCCCCAGGACACGCCGGAGCGCCCGCGCAGCCGCGACGACAGCCTCATCATAAATGAGGGCCGTCGACCACCTTGCCCTCCTCCCCGCGGCTATCTTCGCCTTGTCAGGCCGAAGAAGGAGCCGGCGACGCAACCCGTCGTCGTCAAGCAAGAGCATGTCGACATGGCCGCTGACCTTGAAACCGGCCTCAAATGGACGCGGGACGACTACGTCCAGGAGGAGATGGAGCGCCAGTGCCGCGCGTCATCGTCCTCGAGGACAGCGACGAAGAGGCGCCGGCGCTGACCAACCCCGTCCGCCACGGCGACCCAGGACAGGGTTGTAGCAAGGAGGACGACGGCGTGCAGGACGACGACGGCGGCGACTACACCGCCTTCTACAAGGTCCTTGGCATGCAGTAGGCTCGGGGCGGCGGCGGCAGCGTAGTTTTATTTTTCTAAGTTTTTAAGTTATGTCTTTAATTTTGTACAAATATCAATGAAAACCGCCTGAATTTCGTCCAAATTTGTGTCATTTTGTATGAATCTAGCCGAATTTGGATTTCAAAAAATGGCGTCTGGGATCAATTTGGGACGGCGGTTGGGAACCCAATCGCCCCCACGGTGGAAATAGCATCGGCTAGCCCCCAGACGGCAATATTTCAGTCCCTGAGGGCACCGAATGGCTGGAGATGCCCTTAGCTCCTACTCCATCCGCTTCTAAATATTTATTTTTTTAGAGATTTCAAATGAACTATCATATACGGATGTATATAGACATATTTTAGAGCGTAGATTCACTCATTTTGTTTCGTATGTAGTTACTTGTTGAAATCTCTAGAAAAACAAATATTTAAAAACGGAGGGAGTAAGTCTCAAGAGTGTTTTTTTTTCAATGGTCAAGAGGTAAGTTGGAGAATTGTAAAAGTGCACCTGAATCATTGCGTGATCTGCAGAAATAATTTGTTTCCCGGAGGGTACCAATCGGCAACGGCATATGAAAGTTCGAGCGTCGATAGGGACAAATTGTTGCAATAAACTGTTCCATTTGGCAATGCCGACCGGTAGACTAATCAACTTGTCACATTATTAGGTGAAGCTAAGAACCCCACCACCAATCTTATATCCAAGTCGTCGCATGGTCATGAACCAAACAGCTCATTTGCAGATTGCAAGTAGACGAGTTGTGAGTAGTAAAAGAAGGTCTCCGTGGAGACATACAATTCTTGATCACAGGAACCGGAAAAGATACAGGAAAAGAAAATAGTGTGCATGCAAGCTCTGAATCTTCTGAACGATGAACAAGACGTACGCACGAATTAATTGGTGTGCCTGGCCTGGAGGAGTGGCTTGATTTGCACCGGCAACAACGATCGGCGCCGGGTCGATGATCTCCCCTCTCGCTCACACGATGGTGCAGGGGCCGGAGTCGTCGACGTAGCAGTAGGATTGCGGCGGGCAGCGGGGTGGCGGCGGGCAGTGGCGTGGCGGCGAGCAAGCCTTGGGGCAGTAGAGTGGCGGCGGGCAAGCCTTGGGGCAGCACTTCTGCATCTTCTCCAGGCATTCCTTCTTCTTCTTCTCCTCGGCCTCCTTCTTCTTCTTCTCCTCTTCCTCCTTCTTCTTCTTCTCCTCCGCTTCCTTCTTCTCGTCGCCCACCGTCACCACTGTCGCCGGGTGCTTCCCCTTGCGCAGCGCGTCGACGACCACCACCACGTCCACTTCCCCCACCACCGTCAGCGTGCTCTTCTCCTCGTCGTATGCCATCGACTTGACGCCTGCCATGGACACACACGACACGACCTGTCAAGTAAGTTATAGAGACGAGCGAATCAAGGCCATAGAGCGAGAGAATATACAGACCTTTGACCTTGGACACAATCGTAAGGACGCAAGATTTGCACTTCTTGCAGACCATCGGCACCTTAAGCACCATCTGGTTCAGAATAACAGAAACGGTGAGTAACCAATAAAATCTCAGAAACAAGCTTGGGAGGAAGGAAATTAAGAGCATGCAGAACCTTCATCTTCACGGGCTCGCGGCGAGATCAAACTAGGATACTTGAAGGTTGCTGATTGGTGTACTTGGTATATGTGCCTGGATGCAAGCTCTCCCGAAAGCCTCCTCTCTGGCTTTATACTCCCTTGGTGGTTTGGACTCTGGACTCGGTCAATTGCAACAATCATTGCCACAGTGCAAAACCAACTCATGCAAATGCATTTCATATTGCTGTTTCTACAAGGAGATTTGAAATAAGTTTTAAGTCAGTAACTAGTCGTAGTAGTAGGTGTGCAGCCCGGATGTGTTCAGCCGACTCTCCACCGGATGTCGACATGATGAGAATTATGTAACACCCGCAAAAAGAAGTCCCGGGATTTTCAGTACCTTCTCATCTATTTGGTGCGTTTTTTGCAACGAACGGCGGCAGTTAAGCATGTGCTTATTCTAACAGCTGGTTGGAAGTTGAATTAGTATATGCCTAATCATCAATGGATTGGTAGTATAATAGCTATGGCCGTGGTGGCTGTCTGGTTAGCATAGTCATATTTTTTTTATTAGTGCTTGACTAACCAGCAACCTGGGGAGACGACTCGGTGTCACGGGAGACGTCGGCAACTAATACCACTGCGACAAACAGCACGGTATGGGTACTGGAACGAACATATATATGCAGTAGTTGGTTCGTATTAGTTATTTTTTACGAGAAAACTTTCGATCTATTCATCAACTGTCAAGGCAGTACAAAAAACACTAGAAATAAAATTTACATCCAGGTCCGTAGACCACCTAGCGACGACTACAAGCACTGGAGCGAGCCGAAGGCGCACCGCCGTCATTGCCCCTCCCTCGTCGGAGTCGGGCGAACATTGTTGTAGTAGACAGTCGGAAAGTCGTCGTGCACCAGAACAGCAACCGCCGCCGATGAAGAGAAGCATAGACCGGAAGGATGCGAGCTGCAGACACACAGACGCAGACGAACGAAGACTGGATCCAGTCAGATCCACCGAGGACAAACGCCGACCGGATTCTACGAGATCCGTCGGAGACAAACCTTCACACGCCTTCCGACGATGCTTGAAACGTTACCGGGACGGGGGCTAGGTGAGGAGGACCTTATTCCATCTTCAAGAAGCCGCCGCCGCCTCATTTTCTTGAGCATGGCACAAACCCTTATAAAACTCAGAAAAGCATCTAAAAACGGAGCCCTCCAGCCGACAAGGACCGGGATCCACCGTGCCTCCATGTTCCAAGGACAATATAAGATGAAGCGAACTGGCGGCGCCGGCGAGAGGCAAGAAAACCCTAGATGGGAGTTCGCACGTTCGTATTCAGTATTCTATTGGCGCAACGTCGTTTATAAGAAACTTTTAAGTATGGTTGCTCTCGTCTCTCCAGCCCAGGACATTATGTTTTGGCCTTTTGGGGGTGTTGATATTAGAACTTTTTGGAATGAGAGTGGGATAATGGGACAGCCGATCCAAGAGGGATCTCACGGAGCAAAACAATGGTAGATTGCCAACCTCCAGCATAGAAAATGCCGGCATTCTCTTGCTCGAACGGAGATTCCTAGCTGTTGGGTGTAATATGGGTGGCTGGTTGTTTTCAGCTCCGTTGTCCTGGAGAAAATTTTCTTGCAACAACGGCACTATAATCTTGTTAATATGGGATTAGGCCCCACCGCCCCAGGACATGTGTCAAGGATGCACACGAAACCTTGGACGACAGAGGAAAAGAAAAATATGCAAGAGCAAAAGGATCACTACTCCCTCCAACCACTCTGCCTTCGTTGCAGAAGACCAGACAAAAACAACCCTGCTTAAACAAAAGGTCAAATGAAGCACAGAGTGCTTCAGAGAAAAGAGGCATCAATTAGTGTAAGTGCGATGGGCCAGGCTGATGATTGCTTCTCTTGTGGTCGGGTGTCTGCGATGGGGCAAGCCGATGATCAATTAGTACTGTCTGATTGACCAGAGTAAGGTCAGGGCAAGGCTTGTGTCAAATCTGATTAACCTAACATAACCGTCTCATCACTGGACGGGCAAACGAGAGGGAGAGCGACGCTTTCCTTCAAGTCTCGGCCGGTACTGACTTGGGTAAAACTTTGATGTAATCAAAATCATTGTAGTAGGCTTCCTTGCCACATGCTTCAGCCGGGTAGACGCCACGAAAATGCTAGGGCCTCCTTTGGTTTGGAGGAATTTCATAAGAATTATAGAGGATATGATTCTTATAGGATTTTTTCCTTTAAAGCACTTTGGTTCATAGGAATGGATTCCTATTTCTACATAGGATTTGTTTCTATCCTCCATATTTCATAGGAAAATAAAAATGAGCCTAGACTCAATGGAAAATTTCTTTTGGCGTGAACCAAATGACATCTTGTTTCCTATTCCTATTCATAGGATTTGAGATACATGTTATCTCATTTACTACAAATTTTCTATTCCTATGATAATCCTATCCTATGAACCAAAAGAGGCCTAGACCTACGAAGGGGCTACGAAGAGCTAAATGACCTTCCATCCCTAACCAATAAATACCCCCTGGGTGGGCCCCCTTCCTCGGTTCCATCCAATAGGTCACACAAGATCCCTTATGATAAGTATGGCATTACTTTTTTTTGCTCAGGATACCATATATGTCATTTCTTCGCGAAACTTCACACGTGAGTAGAATGGTCAATCAAGTTTAATACCATAAAATTTCATATATTGGTCTTGCGAGTACGCATGTAACCATGTTCCAAGAATTCTTGTCCCATTCCTTATGCTTTTACTAATAAATTGCTAAAGATATCACCCCCTTAAAAATTGAAGGAAAAATTGATGTGATGATTAAACAACAGATAGATCTTACATTGAACCTACAGAAGTTGTTGAAGAGTTGTTCTTTGTGCTAAAACCAGGGTAATGTTCTTCAGTGGACGTTCTCTAGGAAGGGTGGCAATTGCAAACATTTTGATGGCAACTTTAGTTATCACAAGGATGGGCAAAGATGACGATTTAAATTTGCAAGCACGGCAATTTTATAATGGAAAACAAAACTACAGCGTAGTTGTCATGCTCGCTAACTAAAATTGCAATGCTCGTGGCAACTAAAATTGCCATCCCTTCCCAGGGAAGGTTCGTTGGCTATTGGGGTCCTAAAACTAATTACCCCTTGTTTTCTTTTACTTTTTTACTTTTTGACAGATGCTCCTTTTTTTCTTAATACTTAGTACACCAAAAGCCATCTTTTGTCCTATAGTGTTTGGCAGACATTTCTGAAGTACAGTTAGTGCTGAAACTGACTGCCCTAGAGAAAAAGTTTCTATTAATGAAAACAATGAACTGATCTCTCAAAAAACAATGAACTGATCTCTCAAAAGACTGTTACAGGATATTTTACTGGCCAGCCCTGGTGCTTACCAGGAGGTACTACTGCCACCTGAAGAAGAAAATGTCATTCCCGCGTAGCACAAATGACAAGGAAACACAAGGATCCCACAAGGAATACACCTATAGGAAAGAGCAAGTGATTGTTATACATGCCCGGTGCAAGACTTATGTAAGTAATAAAAGTTTGGATGGGCTTCTTCAGTGATTTGTACTCCCTCCTATGCAGCGATCACTTTAGCAGCTTCACGCTTGGCAGTAAACTCTAATTCCTCCGGTGTGAAGGGAAGTGGCTTTGTGGGAGCAGGTAGTCGGCCAATGCTATCAACCTTGTCTCGTTGCTTGGGTGGAGGCCTCGCCGCTTTTGGTATAAGGCGGCCCTTCTTTGCAAACCATTCAGGTTTGAGTAGTGCCCTGAACCCAAGCTTGTTGTAGTACACCAATCTTACAGTTCCACCTGCTGCTTCAACTGCAGCTTTCGCCCTTGCGGTCGCCCTTGATACCTGCCAATTTACATTTGCTTAGGAAGGGATCCATAAAATTTGGATACATACTATCCAATCCGCAGCACCAATCTTCACAGCTGACCTAGTATGTGTAACCAGTCTTCTAAGTTGAAAATGTTATATCTTGATAATCAAAGCAATATAATTTCACTTAACATACATTGCAAGTAAAGTCATGCTAGTTTTTATTTCACTGCCACCACCTATTAGATACTATACTTATATATGAACCATGTTGTATTAGTTGGGCACATGCGAAACAATATTTAACAATAAGAAAGCTATATTTACTACACTCACAGTTGGAACTCCCTCATTGCCTCTACAAGAGCCACTACTTGTACTCGACATGATTGCAAGCAATGGACAGGCAGGTCATGCAAAGACATAACTAAATGGGCACATTCTGTGATAACATTACAATGGATAAATGGCGCTCGGCGGAACAGATACATTTACATTTTTGGATTATATGTTGTCGCATGCAGCAAGAAACAGAACAGAATAGGACTATGAAACATGCATGCTGTTCCTGAGAATGGAGGACTTGAAATGAACAAGAAACTGTATGCTTAAAGATTTAACTATTTCAAACTAGCTTTGGCTTGCCTCGAGGTGAATTGGCCATTTGATTTCTTCTGCACCACGGCCCATTAACCGAATCCCATCCTTTATTTGTTTTCCAATGGCACTTGTATCCTGATAAAGTGTGATAAGTTGATGTTGCAAAGAAGAAAACAGAAACATAGCTAGTTGAAAGAAATGACTGTAGTACCTTCAGTGTCTTCATTGTGATCAATTCAGAGGAATCAATTTTTCCAGCATTGATGAGCTTCGCAATTTTTCCCAGTCCACAGGGCTGACCACAGGGAAAGATGACCAACATCACACTATGCTCAGGGTGCCATTTGCAAATAAAAAATTGAACTTAAAGCATAAACAAAGTAATTGTCAAGTTGTTGAACAAGTTCTACAATGAATGTCCAGTTACCCAAATGAATGCAAAATTTTGATGTTATTTTGTAGATGTTGAAGTCAGACATTATCATGGATTAAATAGCAACAATTTGCTGAAAACAATCACTGCATGAACTAGCAGAGATAGGCATGTCGCATATATGTGGGAATACAATTTCAGGAGGCTAGAAGATTGTAAAGCAAACAGAAAGTTACTCCACTGCTAAATGCCGAACAGTAAATCCCTTCACAGTACCTCCTGAAGGAGTTAACAAAATATGATAGATGCAATTCATTAGATTGTAATTTTTTGATGCTTTAGTCTTATGCTAGAGATTACGTAACATGATACAACTATATATATTACTCCCTCTGATCCATATTACTTGTCGCAGCTTTAGTACAACTTTGTACTAAAGCTGCAAGATCGGAGGGAGTATAAGAATATTGCATGTTCTTTTTGTGTTACGATGAACAAAGAAGAGAAGAAGAAAAAAACTATCAATGGGCACATCTATTAAAAAGGGCAACCTGGTGCATGTAACTCCCGCTTGCGCAGGGTCCAGGGAAGGGTCCGACCACTTTGGGTCTATAGTACGCAGCCTTAGAACATTTTTGCATTGCTCTTCGCAATCTAATATATATAACACTAAAGAAATGTAATCCTGCCACATATGATACTTCTTTGAAGCCTGCACACACGCACAAGGTTCAGTTGTTCTTGCATACTAACATGACATGAAATAGTGCCCACCACTTTGCTAACATGAACTTATATATCCATTAATAGATTAGATAATGTGTAAACTTTAAATATAAGCCTAGGTTTCCTTCCTGGACAAATATCAAGCATAGAGATTTTGTCCAATCAACAGTTTACTCTTTAATAGATATGTCCAAAATCAGTGCACAATACCTCAGGTCTTACAACAGATTAGCAAAACCTCACCGATTATTTTGTCCACCAAAGTTTGGCGACCAATTCATGAATTCAATGCACAAGGCAAGTATCTTGGCACTTGGTATAGATCCACCACTGCTCACATATATCATACTCTAGCTGATAAGGAGCCGGCATACACTATCAACTAGAAGATAGATAGCTGAAATTGTTGACGCCCAAGCCAAGTCTTCCAATGCTGCAAGCTGGTGCTGCCCATTTTTCCAAAGCCCATAAGTTCCTTAAAAATGGCCACTGCTATGTTATCTCAGAATGCCCATTTTCCCACCTATGACCATAATCTCTTGCTGTCTTCTCGGTACTTTCTATGTTATCTCAGAATGCCCATTTTTCCAAAGCTCATAAGTTCCTTAAAAATGGCCGCTGCTAGGTGAAAATCAACTATCCCGGTCTTCTCATAATGCATATTAAGGTACTTTCATGCTGCCTTTTGCCATTTTTAACACACAGTTCTATTGTTGTACACTGAGGAACAAAATGATCCAGAGCCTCGTCTAAGAGCTACCACTACAGATAGGGCACTAGTAAGCTCAGTCAGAAATTCCTTCGCCTAACTAAGGAGCATCTACGAAGGGGACAAAATCCTTATCAAGGTAGCACTCGGAATAAGTGCTGGTAAAATGAAAATATGTGAACTCCGTGCACAGAGCACAGATCAAGCACCTTCTGTGCAGAAATGTTGACCCGGACAACTTACGGTCACAGAATCAAGCAACCTTCGAGAATGCCACACATACATGGAAAACAAGGAACGAAATGTTGATTCGTAATCAAACAACTTAGATCGCAAACAGCAAATGTCGCATTGCTGCGTGCAAGGAAAGCAGATGAACAGAAATGCAAAGAGGGCCCTGGACCTGGAACGTGAGCGAGAAGCGGTTCTTGAAGCCGCGGCGGGGGAGACGGCGGCGCAGCGGGGTCTGGCCGCCCTCGAAGCCGAAGCGAGCGGTGCCGCGCGCCTTCTGGCCCTTGTGCCCGCGCCCCGCCGTCTTGCCCTTCCCGGAGCCGATCCCGCGGCCCTTGCGCGTCTTCTGCTGCGTCGCGCCGGGGTTGTCGCGGATGTCGTTCAGCCTCAGCAGGCTCCCCACCGTCCTCAGTGGCCGCGGCACCTTTGGTGGCCGCGCCGCCGCTGACTCGGTGGCGTAGAAGTACGATGGTTGCCTGGGGGCGGGGAGGAGATAGGCGGGTGGGGCTGGAAGCGGGTGCCGGTGCGGTTGCGGGAGGCGGCGGGGGAACACGGCGGCGGTGGGGACGGTGCGGAGGAGCTGGGAGGCGCGGCGCAACATGGCTGCTGTGGTGGGCTGGCGGCTTCCTCCACCGGTCTGGCTGCGCCGGGGGTTTAGGGTTAGAATGGACGGTTCCGTGGCATAAAACCTCAGCCGCTGGCCTAAAAATGGACGCCCAGGATCACGTCACGTGCAGTCTTTGCTGGTTAGGTTGTCTCGCGTTGAGGGCTTTGGCGCGCCGTGCCGACGCCACCGCCGCAACACGCACCCAAAAATCCTAATCCTCCTCGCCGCCGGCGACCATGGTGTCGCAGCATGGCATCCTCCTCGCCGCGGGCCTCATATCCGACCACTTCGGCCCCCTCGTAGCGGTAAGATCCTGCCCACCTCCACTCTCCCGCCGTTCCCCTGCGTACTCGCAGTGTGTCAGCGTGTTCGTGCGTGTGAAGCCCTAACTCCGGCCGCCCGATCCCCTCTCGCAGAAGGTGTGCGACTGCCTCCTCCGCCACGGGGCGCTGCAGCTGACGGAGATTGTGCGCCGTCTCAAGCTCCCGCAGGGGCAAGTGAAGAACTCTCTCCTCGTCCTCATCCAGCACAACTGCGTTCAGGCCTTCTCATCGCCCAGAGGCAAGCCCGTATGCAAATCCCTTGGCTATATGATTCGATTCGATGCCCTGCTAGTCCGTGACTCCATATATTTTTTCTGTGATTGTAGGCGATAGGACCATCACGCTCTACTTGGCCATCTTCGACAATGTCCTGCATCGGCTGCGCTTCTCAAAGTTCATCTCTGTTATCCGCGCGGCCATTCCAGAGGTCCGTACTTGAATACGCACTTGATTTTAGTTCACGCTTGCTTGTTAAAAGCTGGGATTGATTAAAGCAGCATCCATAATTCTCTGAATGCTGAAATCAGTGCGGAGCAGATGGTACTGTAGAATTTTTTGCACCTTTTGATTCTCGTTGCTAGATGCATATCGACCTTGATTAATGGTCTAGAGGCGATGACAAAGAGTAACTGAGATATCTCGGAGTATTACACTAAAGGTTATTAACATGTGCTAAAACAATCACAATGCATCTTGACCTTGATTACTGATCTAGAGTTGATAACATGGGGTACTTGCAAATTTAGGTCGGGGTCCCGAGGATGTCCTTTACTCTTTCATGATATTTAGCTACTGCAGTCACTGTTGGCAAATAGAAGCTAGCTAATCCTTTCTATCTGGAGTTTGCCGTTCAGCATAATCAAATTATTGTAGTGCTGTACGTCTGAACACATTCTTCTTACACTTCAAGATCATAAGGCATCATCTTTTCGTCGACAAACATTTTCCTCTATATGTAGTGCAAGATGAACCGTTTCATATTCGTACTATTTGACCACATTGTGGATGAGCTTTATGTCATTAGGAGGACGGGTGTGGTGTGTCTAGATATTTTCGTGAGACAACCTTAGAGTGTAATAGATGGAGTGGTGTTTCTCTGGCTGCACTGTTTGTAGTGTAGTGCCAGACTCCTGTAATTTGGTTTGCTCCCTTCAATAAAACTAAGGTATGCCATTGGCGTACCCTGAAAAAAAAATCATACTATTTCAGCTTGATCATTCCAATTTTTTAAACTAATGCTGTATTTACATTCTCGATCCATCCTCTGGGTTAATCTCCAAGCATGCTACACTGTGGTGCATGGTACCATGTATGACCCTATTTTCAATGTTCCCCACACTTATTAGGGCGTCAAGGGCGGATATTGCCTTTGGAGGCCGAGCTCCATGGAGCTCGGTTTTGAAAAATTCAAAATTCAAAATTCATCAAATTTCAATTTTCTACATTTCAAAAAACTCCGAAAAAAGTTACAGACATACATGGAGGCATAACACACATCTGTGTAAATTTTCAGGGCAAAATACGTTGAAATGAGGGCTGTGCAAAAAAGACAACTCTGAGGCTTTTTAACACATGATACTATTCATCCTCCCAAGCCATGAATTTGTCTTTTTTGAACAAGTCACATTTCAACGTGTTTCACCCTGAAATTTTAGATACATACACATAACATCCTTGTTTACTTGCATAATTTTTTTCAGATTTTTTTGAAACGGAAAAGTTTGAATTTTGAAATTAAAAAAAAAGGCCTCCAGCCAAACATCCGTTCTCCGTCAAGGGTCCGTACTATCCATATTATTGGACTACTATATTTTATAAAATACAAATATGGTTAAGATTTTCCTGTACGATTAACATTTTGTATTTCCTCACATATATTCATATTTGTACTCTGCCCTGAGGGTTGAGAACTTGTGCACTCTGAAATCCCCCCAATCCATAATACTAGAGTGTTGAATCTGAACAAGCAAACACTTTTGCAGAAAGATGATCATATCTGCATTGCATAAAATAAGTTGCTATATACACATATTTTAATTGTAATTTATTAGTGGAATTATTTGTATTTTTACTCAATATATCGATATACATATTTAATTGGACTACAGTGTTATAAAAGTCATTAGGTTGATAGGTTCTAGGTTTGATGCTTGTGATGTTGTGGCCATTCCCTATTCTCCACCCATGGTAACAGAGGCGGGTTGACAGGGTAAGGGGAGAATGCTGTTGGCTGTGGGGATGTTGATATGATCCCTTTTTAGGTGTTTAATAAATATGCTGGTAATTATTGTTTGTGATATGCTGGTAGTTGATAGAGAAACTGACAGATAACATACCTTGCCTGAACTTACATTCTAATTGTTCTGGTGCTATTTTTGCTACAAAATGTGTGATCGTTTCCCGGGCCATTCTCAGAAGAAAATAAAGTTAATTTTAACATTATGCCTACAATCATTCAGTACTTGTAACTTTTCCAAAGTTTATGACCTTATGCATAGAACTTATGTATCTTGCAGTCAGAAACTCTTATTGAGGGATTGCTTCAGAATGGTAGGCTAACATTTGACCAACTTGTGGGACGCACAATCTCTAAAGTGCCAGAAGGTATGTCCTTTTAATTTGTTGAAGTTGTTATTGGATCATCCACTGTTCTTTTTATGATGTTATTCTCTTTCCTTTTTTCCCATAATCTTTGATATTTGCTGGTGATAGTGACTATTACTGTTCCCTGATAATGGGTCATCCATGTTCCAGGCACCATCCGACCAGCAAGGGAAGAAATACGAATGAACTTCAACAAACTTGTGTATGCACGTTATGTGGAACGCTGCCCAAAAGCTGAACCCTATTTCAATCCACAGGAAGATGAACAATCTACAGCTGCAAGGAGAAGAGTTCCAAAAGTATGTAAAGTGATTCCCTGTTATGGACATTCCTGGTCATTTTAATAGGCCTCTACTTACTTTTATAGTTTTCTACTGTAAACTAATACAAATGCATGCAGGATTGGTAGAAGCTGACTAGGCTGGTTAGTTTAGTAACTTGGTCTTGTAATTAGACATCTTAGCAACGGGCTAATTAGCTAGCTCGGTAGTTTGGGTCCTTTTTATGCGAGGCCTGTTGACGAAAATCATCTTACTCTTAACTCATGGTCATCACCTGTACACTTTGTGAAAACTGATAGTTACTAGTACCAAGATCTCGATGCTTTAATAATGCATTAGTACTGTTCTTTCTTCTGTTGATATGTTCTGTGTATGATAGTCAGTTACAGGACCTGAGAAAATTATCTTTGTTACAGACTGCCGAGGAGGTTCTTTCACTTAAGCAGAAAGTTGTCAATACTGCAACCCTTTCTGACCCAGAAAGGTTTTCTGAGATCCCATACGGCATGGAGGATGCATCAAAGACAAATGATTGTCCTCATAACGCTGTTGCAGGTGCTAAGGTGGTGTACTCTTTTTACTTATCTTCACCACCATGTTATGTGAAAATTTGGTGTTTGTTGTTTCGGCCATCCTGTAGTTAAACGAGAAAAGGCAAAGTGACATGTGTAGATTTTTGTCAATGGCGAAGGCATTTTCTGAAATTATTGATAGGAACTAGCAAATGCAGCAACAGTATGCAATGCACTGCTTTTATCATCATGTAATTCTCTGTATCGTTATTTCATCAGCGGAAACACGGAGCCTTTGAGGTAGATGAAGAGCTCAACTCAACTATTGCAGAGAATGAAGTACTTTGGCGGGTAAATTTTGAGAAATTTATATTCTGTCTAAAGAAGAAGGTATGTTCTGTTATCATAGCATTACTATGGATAGCATATTTATGCAGGCGTCTTCATCTTTTTATCTGCAGCGGTGTTTCTGTATTTTCTTTTCCTTGCTTGCATTGGGTCTTCTAGAAGTAGGATACCTACCAAGCCATTCTTTTCTACAAAACGACAGTGAGATTTATTGCTTGGGAAGAGGAGTGGGGGTCGGGTGGGGTTGCTGCTGCCATGAAGAAAGGATTGTAATGTAAACCCCAAAGCGAAATGAAGTTTGTACAGTAAAAAGAGGACAAAAGCAAAAAGGAATGTGCTCCATGAACATATAATAGCTTCTGCACTGTATTGAATCTCTCTCTCTCTCTCTCTCAATACCACTGCCAGTGGTATTTCTCCCAATACCAAGCTGATCATGAACAATGGAAGCACAAGTCCAGTCAGGGAGCTTTGGCGTCAATGACAGAATAGTGATGGGAGGCCGATCAACAGAGCTGCATCTTCCTCTATCTTGACAATGTTCTTGACTGTGGAGATCTTGGAGACTATCCAAGAAGTTCTGCGGCGTGGGGATGAGTCCGAGCTGCTCCTCGGAGGGGATGAGCCAGAGCTGCAAGCGAAGATAGAGCCAACTGAAGCGGCAACTGGCAGCTAGGGTGGGCATGTTGTTGTGTGGGCCATGAAAGTTATTCTCACATGCTGTGGTCAGCTTTAACTTAGAGTTTTCTCTAGCTTCTATCGCATCTATTTAACTGGTTTGAGATGCACATCAGAGATGCCGTAAGGCTTGCCTGTCATGTACAGGACTGTGTTGTTGTACTGCACCTGCTTTTTTGTCCCGAATAAGTTAAGTTGAATGAGGATTATTCATGTAGCAGCACCGCCTCCCCCCCCCCCCCCCCCCCCCCATACCCCCACAAAAAGAGAGCAGAGAATGCAGATTTTTCATTTTGATATCTGTTTATTTGTGTATATGCATGAACGGTGCAGCTGAATGAATCATGCAATTCGACTTTGTTAATTCTCACTTAATGTTTTCCTTCTTGCATTAAAGTTTTGTGCAGACCGAAAGAAACCAAAGCTGAAGGTTGGCACACATCCTATCTGGGAGTCATTTTTCGAAGCTAACTTAACTGACAAAGATACAAACTCTGGTAGTACCCGATATCAATATCTCAAGTATCCTTTCAATAGTAGATCCAGGAACACAGCAATTTTATTTTTATGGCTTTACATCCACATATGGTCTTGTATGAACATAACTATTTTTAACCTGCATTTCTGTTTTTAAATTCCATCGGTTCTGGTCTTGCCTCTTGGTGGTGAGCATTAACTAAGAAATGCTAGTTTCTGTTTGAGCTATTTATTTGAAATCTATAGCTTGGCACAAAGAAGGGGAGCCTTGGCACAGTGGTAAAGCTGCTGCCTTGTGACCATGAGGTCACAGGTTCAAGTCCTGGAAACAGCCTCTTACAGAAATGTAGGGAAAGGCTGCGTACAATAGACCCAAAGTGGTCGGACCCTTCCCCGGACCCTGTGCAAGCGGGAGCTACATGCACCGGGCTGCCCTATAGCTTGGCACAGTCTTGAATGAGCCAGATTAGGGAATGTCATATGCTAGTTTATTTCCTACAATGGCATATGCTTGCTAAAATCATGCCTTTTATGATTTGTTTTAGCTTTCTACTCTCTATTCGATTTGAAGAAAGGGGGAGAAAGAGGCATAAGAGGATAAAACAAATCTAGTATACCTCATTAGGTTAATTGTATATGAATGCCTCCGAAGATACCAAGTAGGCAAGTAACCGACTTGCCGAAGTACCAATGTACCATGAAAATTTATCACTTTAGTTACATGGTTCCAGTTTGATTAATAGTTGCCCTGTCGATATCGACACAAGGAAAATCACTATACCTTGCTTGAAAATTATATAATATCACTAGAGGGGGGAAAGACCATTCTAGCAATCAGTTGTGAATTGTTTCCAACAAGTATAACATTGAGTTCCATTCTTTCAGTGACATCATCAACAAATGGTATTTTGGAGAAACTAGGACAAAAGGAAGGAACTGCAGCAATGACAATTGGTGACATAAAACCAGTCCTGCTGGATTTACAGTGTACTACTTCCGATGGGGAAGAATTTACTTTTGGTAAGTTACTGTTGATATTTTTTGTCTGTATAAGTCGAATACATCGAAGTTCTGTTAGTTAAGTGCTCGGCATGAAGCCCAGTTCAAGCTTGCTAGAAATGAACTTCTATGGTTCGGAAATCAAAACTTGCCACTAGGCAATGGATGCCATAAGGAAACTGATTTCAGTCCAGTCCAATTCCTGGATTGAATTGTGGTAGCTTAATGTCTTAATTATATTGGAACTTCGGATATGATCATGTGAACCAGTCCACACTCTGCACTTCCAGCTAAGGAGACATGTTGGTTGGTCTATACATGGAAAAAGTACTATAGCTATGACATCTTCCATTGTTTTCATAATTAGTTCGAGCCTAGTTACTATTAGGTTGCTGATACCGACGGCCTGCTATTCCATGAAATTGTGCTGTATGCAGTGATAACAAAATATTCCGCCGAAGCGTGAAAAAGCCTCTAAACAGCTGGAAATTATGTTGTAGAAACTTACTTTCCTTGTTACTTGTCTTCCATTCTGAACTCTGGATGCTCAAATTTAGTATGCCAACCTTGAGTTAACATCATAATTTCTTTTATGTAAGATTAAAATACACTTGATGTTTAAATTTAGTTTGCCAGCCTTTGAGTGAACATCATAAGTTCTTTTTGTAAGATTTTCATGACAGTGGTATTGTTTTTCTGTAGATTTACGCAAAATGGTTGAAGCATGTAGAAATGAGGAGGTACCAGATTGTGTTACTGTTTCATGGTTTATTTGAGTTATTAAAAAACACTCCCCTGTCCTTTCCGTACTAACAGTTGACATGCACATGTCTTTTATGTGTGCATTATAGATAGAGTCGCTTGTGAAAAAGAAATACGGGCAAGAAGCTTTTACAATCTTTAGGCTATTGGTCACACAAGGTTGTGCAGTTGAGACAGATCAAGTAAGTACTCTTACATATTGAGGAAATTGTAGAACTATGCTTTGCTATTGTTGTCAATCTCGTTTGGTTAAGAAAGCTTCTGTTATGCATTAATTTTATTTGTGTGATCCTGTTTTATGATTGTTTATTTGATGACATGGCTTCCTGTTGCAAACCGAAGTACACAAATCTAAACTTTGATTGCAAATGTGCAGATTATTGACACAACAATTCTTGACAAGCAGATTGTTCATTCAACTTTGTACAAACTATGGAACGATGGCTACATAGATACAGAGGTCTGTTTCCTAGTGTCATCAGAAAAGTAGTATTTCTTGCTTGGAGGGCAGAGAGAATGACAATGATAACCCTCCTTGCTTTAAATGTTAGTTGTGCGATAACTTCACTGCTTTGATGGTCTACTACTTTACTATACAAGGCAGGTGGCCCATATTAGCCTTACGAATGCATCATCAATTCATGATATATTGCGTTACTTTCATCATAAATCTGCATCATTTATAAGCATCAATGCAGTTTTAAAAGGCTATTTGAGCATTTGGGATAAAGCTTGTAAACAAACTTGATAAGTTAGTTAATACAAGAGTAAGTGTCTAAAGTTTTCTTGACACATTAAGTACTTAAAACACAAATAATATCCAGTTATATGTTCTAGAGTAATTCCTAGTTATGTGAATGGTGCTCGAACACCTTAACCCACACTTTCTGAGTTTTGTAGTGTGGCAATTGGTAATACCGCAAAAGTTTAGAACTTCTTGCACCCATAAGTTTCACCAGCTCAAGAGCATATGTAGGTGCTTTATTAAACACTTATTCCTTAAAATGATTGTAAGTAACTTCTGTAAATTTACTGAACAAATACCAGTTTTAGGGAAGATCCTTCAAAACAAATTAAGGATAAGGAATGGGAAAAGTTTAGAACTTCTTGCACCCATAAGTTTCACCAGCACTAATGCTGCATTATTGGGTTACAAATTTGAAGGAATGAGTGGGTTATAAGGAATCTGCTAGAGAGGCTCTAATGCTGCATTAGCATAGTTGGAACTATCCAGAAATAATACCTGTGAAAGTGATTCTATTGGACTGATACAGTAGAAAATTAGCTGGAACTAGGAAATTGGATGCATCTGCTATTGCTGTTTCTGGCTTTTGTTGTGCCCCAAATAAATGTTTGCACTAGATGTTTGACAAAATGATATGTTCTTAAGCCACATAGAATGGTATTTTTATTCCACACGTCACCCATGGCAGAGTTATCGTCTAGCAACTTTCAAGTTTCAGTTACTTTCCTGGAGCAATAGTTCAGAGCTTCCACACTACTGCAGTTCTGCTACCTCAGTTTCAAGCTAACCTAAAGAACTGACTATGGCTTAAAGCTAGGAGAACTTTTGTTGTAAATTACAGGATATTATGCATATGGATATCCTGCAAGTTTATAAGTAACAAAAGATGACTCATTTTGTGCTTCTGTTCACAATAATTCTATTATGTTTACAGAAAATCGCTTCCGCAGCAGGAACAGGGTACGCACAGTTTTTCGTATGGAGAGCCAAAAATACATTTCGTGAGCAGTTCATCGATAATCTCTACCATGCTGCTTTGAACTTGCGCCAGATGGTGAATTACATTGCTGAACTTCTGCTCGAGGTTATCATCTAATGATCATCATTTACAGTTTTTTAGCTGTAAGCTGAGTTTTCCTAAGCAAAACATTGTTTATTACTTTTACGTTTCATGAATTCAGGATGCACGTCAGGATTGGTTGCTCTATTGCCCATATGTTTATCATCACAGTACATACATGACTATATAATGTGTTTATGCCATATCATAGTTGCAATTCAGTTTGATTGTTTGTTTACTGAGTCGGCACTTTCATAGCGTTGTTTGGTTGGGATCAGGCTTACATTATTAGATCATCCCAAATGCAGAGCAGGAAGATACGTAACCATATATCGAGGCCAATAATTTCCTATGCTCCCATATAGAAAACCTTGGTTAGAAACAGCTCTTGAGTTACTAGATTGAAGAATCAGTTGGGCTGAGATCAGTTTACATTAGTACCATCACTGGGAAGTTGTCGGGCACCTGATGTGCAATGCACGTTCGTCAAAACAAGAATAATGTCTGTCTGCGATATGGGATTAGTTGCCACCATGCCATCTTACTAAATGAACCCTTACCTTGCTGAAACTAACTTTGTTGGCTTGAAGCAGATTTTACTTGCAGAGATGTGTGCAACCTGACCTTAACTCACGAATTGTTCATGTATTGCAGGGTTCGAAGGACGAAACAAAGCTGCGGAACAGAAAGAACATTCTGATCCTGGCCCTCACGAGACATGATGACTCTCTCATGCTGTTCCATGATTTTTGAAAACACTGGAGCCGGTCTTAGTCCACCATAAATGTAGAAAGTAAACCAGACTGAAGTTGGATAACTGAATTAATATATCTTTGGCTCTTAGCTGATTTCACCTATGGGAAATTCATTTACGACGCATGTTTTGAGATCTTCGTTATCGCATCTTGCCATTGTTGTGTTTGGAAATTCCACACTTTGGTAATATCCAGCATGCAATTGGCACGGCAGGAGGAATACTATTCCCACCGATCTGCCGATTTTCCACTCGTCATCCGGCATGTGAGTCTATCCATTCCATTCGTCTGGCCAAATGCCACTCGTACCGGCAGCAGGCCACCGATGATTGGAAGCGGATAATCACAATAATTCGCAAGTTGCGGGGGCGCCGATGCTGCGCCACTCGGAGCGGCCACCATTGCATTTGCATTATCTATCTATCAATCCGCGCGCGAGAGGTAGAGGTCGCAAACGCGTCGTCTCATGCACGTATGACCATGGACTTTTGCGAGGCGTATCGCACCCATGTGCGCACACACATGCATGAAGCAGCCCTACAGCTAATGCGCGCGCATACGGCCAGGTCAACTGCCGCAGTTAGCTGGAGAGAAATAACAAAACCCCGACGATTCTTTCTTTCCGCAATGATAAGAGAGTCCCCCCACTTATTCGGCCTTGTTCCGCGGGGAATGTTCGACGGCGTACCTACCTCCTTAAACAACGGTGTGATGAGGGCAAAAGTCTGTACGTACGTACACAATCGACCCGCCTATACAGATGGATAGATATATTGTACGTGCTTGCGTATGATTGTGTCCACACATTGTACGTACGTAGTACGTTATCTACACCGAGGGATGAGGCGCTGCTGGTAGTAGTGGCGTGTTACCATGCACGAGCACGAGCCTGCAGTCTCAGGGATTTGTGTGGTCCAGCTGGTGAGTGACAATCTCGCGTCTTGTTTCCTTGTGCCTTCTGAAAGTTCCAAGCCAAGTGGTCGCGCCTTTTCTTCTTGTTGCTACTGTCCGTGCGTTGTTACCGATCTCCATGTAGCACATTATATCGGCCATCATTTGAACTTTTCTAGCTCCATATATATAGCTTTTGGAGCGTGAACTCAACTTCCCGATTTGGTATTGCGGAAACTTGTGGAGACAGATGCCACGCTTGCCAGTCGGCACTCAGGAAATGGCACGATGAGCAGCTGGGTGCATGTTTCTGAACCTGAATTCGCAGTGCGTACCCGAGTTTTACGTCGCTTCAAGGAAGGGAAGGCTCCGTTGCTGTGGGGCTGAGTGGTGGCGATCGACTCCTATGCCTGCTACAACAACCAACCCATTTAGATTCAGGGCTTGCAATGCAAGCAAGACCTTCTGGCCCAGTATTGCCTGACAGTAAGACACGCGCGCGCGCACACACACAGACACACACACACACACACACACAAGCACTGTGCCATTCTCCTTGTCACCTGGGAAAGAAGGATTGGTTTCTAGTGCTACTATTTTATTATTTATTTATTTTTTTGCGAGGAAACCACTGATTATATTGAAACAAGAATTACAGAAAAGAACGCCAGAAAGCTAGAAATTACACACAGGTCCTTTCTGCAAAAGGACGTCGCCGACGCGAAGAAGAACGTGCCGGTGGCGGGCCGCCGCTGCATCTCCACACGAACCTTGGATCGGGAGATGTCCCCAGGCGGCGGGGTAGTCGCCGGACCTCGAACTCCGGGAACCCTAGTGCTACTATTTTATTTACGTCTCGCTGTGCATGATAAGACTAGTGATCACCCACCCAGCGTGCAGTGAGATCCGGAATACGCGTGTGACATACTGACCACGAACGCAGACATCCTCCAACCTATACTACAGATCGATCGACTAGAAAAATTCCGAATCCCTTGTGATTGACGATTGAACGTAAGCGCGCCTCAGTCATCGGTCAGAAGACCCTAACCCTGTGGATCAGTTTGCAGCCAGAGCAGTTTTTTGCTCCTGCGCTGCTAATGGACTACGGGACACATGTGACGGTGCTGCTAGGCTGCGTACCGTGGTCAAATGGACGATGAGCTGGAGGCCAGGCACCAATGGAATACCACCATGTGCCGTGACAGAATGTGTTGCCGCCTGGGCATGTGGCCTTGCTTCCTCCCCCGCCCACCCTTCAGCAGTAGTCGCGGACAAATTTGAAGCCGCTTTTGGGAACTTGTTGCCAATCAATACCGGGTCGTGTCTGATCGATCGGGCATCAGCTCTGCGCGCGCGGCGTCGCGTGGGAGTGGGATTCGGGGCGGAGGCCCCTTAGTTCGAAAAAGAATTCTATAAGATTAGGTCTCACGCGAGACCCATTTTAATAAATGGCACGTGACATTCATAAATTATAAAATATTCCTCACCCCATTTAAAATCAAGAGGAGGGAGATTAGATGCTTTGTGATTTGTGAATGCCATGTGTCATCCATCAGGACGGGTCTCACCTGCTAACCGTGAGATCTGGTCTCATATAATTTATTTTCTTCTAGATGCTCTGGACGCGTCTCATGCATGACTGCCCCGCTTACACGGAGCAGCAATTTTTTCTTCTAGGAATGCGGAGCGGTGGCGGTAATATTAGGGTAACACAAGCAATCGAAGACGTGAAGATCGTCATAGGATGGAGGAGACCCGAACAAGAGGTGATGATGTGTATAGCTCCATCGTGATTTGCAAGGCCGGATGTTAAGGAGAACTGTGGCGGTAGCGAGTGCGTCTGACCAAAACCGTGCGGGCATGTGTGCATGGAAGAGCAATGCGCGAACACTCCCATTGAGAGTGCGGAGCACACGTTCGGCACGACCGTTTTGTTGGGATGTATATGGACATGTGAGACGAAAGATGGTGCCATAGGTGGATAGAAGATGTCGAATAGTGAGGTTATCAAAAAAAAATTCGTTATCTGTTTGAAGGCGAGCAATGGCGCGATGAAAGTGGGTGTTGACGTAAGCATAAAGGGAGTGAAGGGTGGAGGCGACTTCGGATTTATGGTGTAACGAAAAAGTCCAAGTAAAGTGACAAAAATCATCTAAAATCACGAGGTAATATGATAAGCCCGAATTGCTAGGCATCGAAGATGTCCAAACATCACAATGAATAACATCAAATGGAAAAGTGGCAATTGATGTGGATGAAGAAAACGACATCTTTCCAATACGGCAAGCATGACAAGTATGAGCCCCTGATTTATTACATGAAAAGGAAAAATTGCTCAAAATTTTGTGAAGAGCGTCAGCACTGGGATGACCAAGTCAAGCATGCCAAAGCGAGACATCGACATGGAGAGCAACCGAACCGCCACTCGTAGTAGGACCGCATGGGTAGAGATCGTCGAGGGAATCACATCGGTGCAGAACCCTCCGGGAGCGAGCATCCTTGACAGAGAAACCAAGAGCGTCAAACTCAACAGTGACATGATGTTCACGAGTAAGAGTACGAACATAACATAGGTTTTTGATTAAGGATGATGAGACAAGCACATTATTAAGGGTTAAAGATGAAGAGGGAAACGGAAGGGAGAACGACCTGTGATGAGTGATGGGAAGAGTGGTGCCATCACCAACCACGATGCGAGAGTTGAAAGGATGGGGGGAGGCACATGAGAGGATACCGGGGTTAGAAGCCATGTGAGCGGCAGCGCTGGTGTCCATGTACCAATCGCCACCTCCGTTGTAGTTGCTCAGTGAGGGTGCAACATGAAGGGTGGAGAGGAGTGTCGGGTCCCAAACACCGCCGGGGGTACCGCCATACGGGTCGTAGGTCGGGGGGCATCGTAGGCCACGACGCCGCCATATGCCGCAGGACCGGGGGCGGGCGCGGTCAGTAGCGCCTGATGAGAGGCCGGCCGTGCACCAAGGATGCCCGGAGCAGGGGGGCGGGGACGGGCATGGAGTAAGCATGCACAACGCCCGTCCAAGGGTTGTACCCCGACAACCAGGGTGGTGTAGGGACTGTCGCGGGGTTCGCGGGAAGGAGCGGTGCCGTGTTGGAGTTCAGTGGCCGATCCCCACAATCCTTCTGCTTGCGACCACCAGATGGGGCAGGCGCGGGCGTGGGTGGCGGGGTCGGGGTCGGGGCAAGAGGACGAGGCGCGGGCGGGGTTGGAGACGCGCCGTGGCCGCCGGCGAGGCCGGCGTGGAAAGCGGTGTGGGTCGCCTGCCCAGCAGAGTGGCGAAGGCGCTTCTCCTCCATGCAAAGATACGTGACGGCCTTGGCGTATGTCGGTGTGACGAGGGAGAGGTGGCGGCAGACTGGCCGAGGTCAGGGTGGAGGCCCCGAAGGAGGTTGGTGAGGAGGACGGAG
This sequence comes from Triticum aestivum, assembly GCF_018294505.1. Classification (NCBI taxonomy): domain Eukaryota; kingdom Viridiplantae; phylum Streptophyta; class Magnoliopsida; order Poales; family Poaceae; genus Triticum; species Triticum aestivum. Next base: position 505,446,758 of record NC_057800.1, on the reverse strand, counting down.
TCGTTGATGGTCATGCCGACATCGCGCAGCTCGTCGGCGAGGACCTTCAGCCACGTGCAGTATTCATCGATCGAGAGATCGTTTTGCTGCAGTATGAAAAACTCTCCTTGGAGGAAAACACGGTGTTGGAGTTGATTGTCGAGGAAGAGGTCGCACAACCGTGTCCACATGGCGTACACCGATGGGTCATGGGAGTTCACCATGTCGAAGAGACCCTGTGAGATGGTGAGGAAGAGCCACTTGACGATGCAGGCGTCCACGACAAGCCAGTCGTCGTCGTCCTTCATGTCGCAGAAGTCGACGCTCCCGTAAACGTGCTTGATGAGACAGTAGGAGCGAAACAAGAGTGCGAAGTAGGTGCGCCATGCATTGTAGGATGACGAGTCAAGGTCGAGGACGACGGGCACGTGATCTTTGATGTGGAGCTCGTTGAGGCGGTCAGAGGTGAACATGGCGCCAACAAAGGAGCCGGTGTCGGACGGATCGGCCTTGGAGCGGGACATGGTGGCGGTGGGAGGGAAGTGGGGTAGCGGCGGTGTTAGGGTTTAGGTGGTGGCTAGGAAGAAGATGGCGACCGAAGGAGAGGAGGGGCGGCGGCTACGGGAAGGAGTAGAGGCGACAGTGTAGGGTTTGGGGGAAGGTGGCGGCGGCTACGGGAGGGAGTAGCGGCGGCGGCGTAGGATTTGGGAGGGGATGGCGGCGGCTATAGAGGGAGTAGCGGCGGCGGCGTTAGGGTTTGGGAGGAGGGCCAATGGCGGCTATAGGGAGGAGTGGTGGCTACGTGGGGCGGAAGCGAGGGAGATCGCGATGAAAAATGATATCATGTAGAAAAGATATAGGATGCAATTAAATTGTATTCCTCTGAGTTGGTCACAATTGTTGGGAAACGTAGCATACAATTTCAAAAATATTCCTACGCTCACGCAAGATCTATCTAGGAGATACATAGCAACGAGAGGGGGATAGTGTGTCTACGTACCCTCATAGATCGAAAGCGGAAGCATTTGACAACGCGGTTGATGTAGTCAAACTTCTTCTAGCTCCGACCGATCAAGCACCGAAGGTACGACACCTCCGAGTTCTGCACACGTTCAGCTCGTTGACGTCCCTCACCTTCTTGATCTAGTGAGGTGTCGAGGAAGTAGATAAGTTCTGACAGCACGACGGCGTGGTAACGGTGATGGTGAAGTGATTCTCACATGGCTTCGCCTAAGCACCGCAAAACTATGGCCGGGGTGTAAACTGTGGAGGGGGCGCCCCACACGGCTAACGATTGTTGTTGTGTGTTCTAGGCGCCCCTCCCCACATATATATATATAGGTTGGAGGGAAGGAGAGGCATCCAGGGGCGCCCCAAATAGGCCGAATCCTACTTTGGGTTCCTCCCCAATCCCTCCCCCCTTACCATATTTCATCGGAGAGAAAAGGGAAGGGGGAAAGAGAAAGGAAAGGGGGCCGAACCCCCATTGTTCCTTCTCCAATTAGGCTTCCAGCCTAAGGGGGGGGGGGCGCCACCCCTTGTGGGCTGGTGTGCTCCCTCTTATGGCCCATATGGCCCATATCTTCCCTCCGGGGATTCCGGTAACCCCTCTGGTACTCCGATAAATACCCAATACATTCTGAAACACTTCCAGTGTCCGAATACCATCATCCTATATATCAATATTTACCTCACGACCATTTAGAGACTCCTCGTCATATCTGTGATCTCATCCGGGACTTCGAACAACATTCGGCCACCAAATCATATAACTCATATAATACCAAATCGTCATTGAACGTTAAGCGTGCGGACCCTACGGGTTTGAGAACTATGTAGACACGACCGAGACACCTCTCCGGTCAATAACTAATAGCGGAACCTGGATGCTCGTATTGGCTCCTACATATTCTACGAAGATCTCTATCGGTCGAACCATTATGACAACATACGATATTCCCTTTGTCATCCGTATGTTACTTGCCCGAGATTCGATCGTCGGTATCTTCATACCTAGTTCAATCTCATTACCGGCAAGTCTCTTTACTCGTTCCATAATACATCATCTTGTAACTAACTCATTAGTCACTTTGCTTGCAAGGCTTCTTATGATGTGCATTACAGAGAGGGCCCAGAGATACTTGTCTGATACTCGGAGTTACAAATCCTAATCTCGATCTATGCCAACCCAACAAACACCTTCGGAGATACCTGTAGAGAATCTTTATAATCACCCAGTTACGTTGTGACGTTTGATAGCACACAAGGTATTCCTCTGGTATTCGGGAGTTTCATAGTCTCATAGTCGAAGGAATATGTATTTGACATGAAGAAAGCAATAGCAATAAAACTGAATGATCAATATGCTAAGCTAACGGATGGGTAATGTCCATCACATCATTCTCCTAATGATGTGATCCCATTATCAAATGACAACTCATGTCCATGGTTAGGAAACCTTAACCATCTTCGATCAACGAGCTAGTCAAGTAGAGGCTCACTAGGTACACGGTGTTTGTCTATGTATTCACACATGTATTTGGGTTTCCGATCAATACAATTCTAGCATGAATAATAAACATTTATCATGAATGAGGAAAATATAAAATAACAACTTTATTATTGCCTATAGGGGCATATTTCCTTCAGTCTCCCACTTGCACTAGAGTCAGTGATCTACATTACATTGTAATGATTCTAACACCCATGGAGTCTTGGTGCTGATCATGTTCTGCTCGTGGAAGAGGCTTAGGCAACGGGTCTGCCACAGTCAGATCCGTATATATTTTGCAAATCTCTATGTCTCCCTCCTTGACTTGATCATGGATGGAGTTGAAGCATCTCTTGATGTGTGTGGTTCTTTTGTGAAATCTGGATTCCTTTTTCCAAGGCAATTGCTCCAGTATTGTCACAAAAGATTTTCATTGGACCTGATGCACTAGGTATTACACCTAGATCGGATATGAACTCTTTCATACATACTCCTTTGTTTGCTGCTTCCGAAGCAGCTATGTACTCCGCTTCACACGTAGATCCCGCCACGGTGCTCTGCATGGAACTGCACCAACTGACAGCTCCACCATTCAATATAAATACGTATCTGGTTTGTGACTTAGAGTCATCCGGATCAGTGTGAAAACTAGCATCGACGTAACCATTTACAACAAGCTCTTTGTCACCTCCATACACGAGAAACATATCCTTAGTCCTTTTCAGGTACTTCAGGATGTTCTTAACCATTGTCCAGTGATCCACTCCTGGATTACTTTGGTACCTTCCTGCTAAACTTGTAGCAAGGCACACATCAGGTCTGATACATAGCATAGCATACATGATAGAACCTATGGCTGAGGCATAGGGAATGCTTTCATTTTCTCTCTAGCTTCTGAAGTGGTCGGGCATTGAGTCTGACTCAACTTCACACCTTGCAACACAGGCAAGAACCCTTTCTTTGACTGATCCATTTTGAACTTCTTCAAAACTTTATCAAGGTATGTGCTTTGTGAAAGTCCTATTAAGCGTCTTGATCTATCTCTATAGATCTTGATGCCCAATATATAGGCAGCTTCACCGAGGTCTTTCATTGGAAAACTTTTATTCAAGTATCTTTTTATGCCATCCAGAAATTCTATATCATTTCCAATCAACAATATTCCATCCACATATAATATTAGAAATGCTACAGAGCTCCCACTCACTTTCTTGTAAATATAGGCTTCTACGAAAGTCTGTATAAAACCATATGCTTTGATCACCTCATCAAAGCATATATTCCAACTCCGAGATGCTTGCACCAGTCGATAGATGGATCGTTGGAGCTTGCACACTTTGTTACCACCTTTAGGATCAACAAAACCTTCTGGTTGCATCACATACAACTCTTCTTTAAGAAATCCATTAAGGAATGTAGTTTTGACGCCCATTTGCCAGATTTCATAATCATATAATGCAGCAATTGCTAACATGATTTGGACAGACTTAAGCATTGCTATGGGTGAGAAAGTCTCATCATAGTCAACTCCTTGAACTTGTCAAAAACCTTTTGCGACAAGTCGAGCTTTGTAGACAGTAACATTACCATCAGTGTCAGTCTTCTTCTTGAAGATCCATTTATTCTCTATGGCTCGCCGATCATCGGGCAAGTCAACCAAAGTCCATACTTTGTTCTCATACATGGATCCTATCTCAGATTTCATGGCCTCAAGCCATTTATCAGAATCCGGGCTCATGATACGTCTCCAACGTATCTATAATTTTTGATTGTTCCATGCTATATTATATCCTGTTTTGGACATTATTGGGCTTTATTATACACTGTTATATTATTTTTGGGACTAACCTATTAACCGGACGCCCAGCCCAGAATTGCTATTTTTTTGCCTATTTTAGGGTTTCGCAGAAAAAGAATATCAAACGGAGTCCAAACGGAATGAAACCTTCGGGAACGTGATTTTTGGAATGAACATGATCCAGAGGACTTGGACCCTACATCAAGCAATCAACAAGGAAGGCACGAGGTAGGGGGCGCGCCTACCCCCCCAGGCGGACCCTCCACCCTTGTGGGCCCATGTTGCTCCACCGACGTACTCCTTCCTCCTATATATACCTATGTACCCCCAAACTACCAGATACGGAGCCAAAACCCTAATTCCACCACCGTAACTTTCTGTATCCACGACATCCCATCTTGGGGCCTTTTCCGGAGCTCCGCCGGAGGAGGTATCGATCACGGAGGGCTTCTACATCAACACCATAGCCTCTCCGATGAAGTGTGAGTAGTTTACTTCAGACCTACAGGTCCATAGTTATTAGCTAGATGGCTTCTTCTCTCTTTTTGGATCTCAATACAAAGTTCTCCCCCTCTCTTGTGGAGATCTATTCGATGTAATCTTCTTTTGCGGTGTGTTTGTTGAGACCGATGAATTGTGGGTTTATGATCAAGTTTATCTATGAACAATATTTGAATCTTCTCTGAATTCTTTTATGTATGATTGGTTATCTTTGCAAGTCTCTTCGAATTATCAGTTTGGTTTGGCCTACTAGATTGATCTTTCTTGCAATGGGAGAAGTGCTTAGCTTTGGGTTCAATCTTGCGGTGTCCTTTCCCAGTGACAGTAGGGGCAGCAAGGCACGTATTGTATTGTTGCCATCGAGGATAACAAGATGGGGTTTATATCATATTGCATGAGTTTATCCCTCTACATCATGTCATCTTGCTTAAAGCGTTACTATGTTCTCTTGAACTTAATACTCTAGATGCATGCTGGATAGCGGTCGATGTGTGGAGTAATAGTAGTAGATGCAGGCAGGAGTCGGTCTACTTTTCTTGGACGTGATGCCTATATACATGATCATACCTAGATATTCTCATAACTATGCTCAATTCTGTCAATTGCTCAACAGTAATTTGTTCACCCACCATAATACTTATGCTCTCGAGAGAAGCCTCTAGTGAAACCTATGGCCCCCGGGTCTATTTTCCATCATATTAATCTTCCAATACTTAGTTATTTCCTTTGCCATTTATTTTACTTTGCATCTTTATTTCTCTTTATCATAAAAATACCAAAAATCCTATCTTATCATATCTATCAGATCTCACTCTCGTAGGTGACCGTGAAGGGATTGACAACCCCTTTATCGCATTGGTTGCGAGGAGTTTATTTGTTTGTGTAGGTGCGAGGGACTCGTGCGTGACCTCCTACTAATTGATACCTTGGTTCTCAAAAACTAAGGGAAATACTTACGCTGCTCTACTGCATCACCCTTTCCTCTTCAAGGGAAAACCAGCGCAGTGCTCAAGAGGTAACAAGAAGGATTTCTGGCGCCGTTGCCGGGGAGTCTACGCAAAATTCAACATACCAAGTACCCATCACAAACCCTTATCTCCCGCATTACATTATTTGCCATTTGCCTCTCGTTTTCCTCTTCCCCACTTCACCCTTGCCGTTTTATTCGCCCTCTCTCTCTCTCTCTCCATCCTCCCTCTCTTTCTCTATTCACCTCTTTTTGCCCGTTCTTGTTTGCTTGTGTGTCGGATTGCTTGCTTGTCATTATGGCTAGTCCCCTATCTTCTCTGTTGTCTACTGAAAATGAAGTTCTTAATTTTAAGCAAAGGGAAGGAGAAAACCTAAAAGACGCTTGGTATAGAATTTGCAATGCTCAAAATAGATCTACCAGGAAGCAATCTACTTCTATTCTTCTTCCGCAATTTTTATGTAGGTGCTATTCCTTGGCACAGATATGTCCTTGATACCATTACCGGAGGGAACTTCTTGGGTAGCCACACTTTTGATTCCTATAATGCTATGATAGATTTGTTTGGCTCACCCCCTCTTTTGGTTAATGGAACTATGTTAACTTTGGAGCATGTAATGCAAAAACTTGAAATTATTGAAAATAAAGTTGCTACTATACAGTTAATTGAAAATTTCAATAAAAAGATCCACAACCAAATTACTCAATATGGATCTAAAGTAGGAGTCACTTTGAAAAATATTAAGGAGAAGGAACCCATAGTTAATGAAATAATAAATCATGATTCCACTAGAATTGATAAACTTGAGGGTATCATTACCAACTTGGGAACCACTTTTTCTTCCGTAAAGAATACCCCAATTCCTCCAACTAAAATTTCCAAGATTATGTATGTTCCTAAAAATAAGGGTGAATCCTCTAGCAAAGAAACCGCGGATCTCAAATCTATAAGTATTCATCCTAATCTTTTTACTATCATTAAGGAACCATTTGCTACTAATGATTTTTTCGATTTTGTGCCTAGAAGTTTGATTATTTATAAAAGGAAAGAAACTCCTAAAGGTGATAGATGTCTCATTAAAGAATTACCAACTAAAGATACCAAGATCTATCTTCGCTTTTATGCCTAGCTAGGGGCGTTAAACGATAGCGCTTGTTGGGAGGCAACCTAATTTTATTTTTATTCCTTGCTTTTTGCTCCCGTTTAGTAATAAATAATTTATCTAGCCTCTGTTTTGGTTGTGTTTTTGTGTTTAATTAGTGTTTGTGCCAAGTAGAACCGTTGTGAAGACTTGGGGAAAGTTTTTTTAATCTTGCTGTAAAAAACAGAAACTTTAGCGCTCACGAGAACTGCTGCCATTTTTATTTGGAAAGTGCTATTTAATTAATTATTTTTGAAGATGATTAATAGATAAATTTCTCACGTCCAGCAATTTATTTTAGAATTTTTGGGCTTCCAGATCTTGCGTTAGCTACAGATTACTACCGACTATTCTGTTTTTGACATATTCTATTTTTCGTGTGTTGTTTGCTTATTTTGATGAATCTATGGATAGTAAAATAGTTTATGAACCATAGAGAAGTTGGAATACAGTAGGTTTAACACCAATATAAATAAAGAATGAGTTAATTACAGTACCTTGAAGTGGTGTTTTGTTTTCTTTCGCTAACGGAGCTCACGAGATTTTCTACTTTAAGTTTTGTGTTGTGAAGTTTTCAAGTTTTGGGTAAAGATTTGATGGATTATGGAACAAGGAGTGGCAAGAGCCTAAGATTGGGGATGCCCATGGCACCCCAAGATAATCTAAGGACACCTAAAAGCCAAAGCTTGGGGATGCCCCGGAAGGCATCCCCTCTTTCGTCTACTTCTATCGGTAACTTTACTTGGAGCTATATTTTTATTTACCACATGATATGTATTTTGCTTGGAGCGTCTTGTATTATTTGAGTCTTTATTTGTTAGTTTTACACAATCATCATTGCTGCACACACCTTTTTGAGAGAGACACTCATGATTGGGAAATTGTTAGAATACTCTATGTGCTTCACTTATATCTTTTGAGTTATATAGTTTTTGCTCTAGTGCTTCACTTATATCTTTTAGAGCACGATGGTGGATTTGTTTTATAGAAACTTTTATTCTCTCATGCTTCACTTAGATTATTTTGAGAGTCCTACAAAACAGCATGTTAATTTGCTTTAATTATGTTAGGCATTCAAGATTAATAATAAAATTTTCTTATGAGTGTGTTGAATACTATGAGAAGTTTGAAACTTGATAATTGGTTTGAGATATGGAGATGATGATATTAGAGTCGTGCTAGTTGAGTAGTTATGAATTTGAGAAATGCTTGTGTTGAAGTTTGTGATTCCCGTAGCATGCACGTATGGTGAACCGTTATGTTAAGAAGTCGGAGCATGATGTATTTATTGATTGTCCTCCTTATGAGTGGCGGTCGGGGACGAGCGATGGTCTTTTCCTACCAATCTATCCCCCTAGGAGCATGCGCGTAGTACTTTGCTTCGATAACTAATAGATTTTTGCAATAAGTATGTGAGTTCTTTATGACTAATGTTGAGTCCATGGATTATACGCACTCTCACCCTTCCACCATTGCTAGCCTCTCTAATACCGCGCACCTTTCGCCGGTATCATACACCCACCATATACCTTCCTCAAAACAGCCACCATACCTACCTATCATGGCATTTCCATAGCCATTCCGAGATATATTGCCATGCAACTTTCCACCGTTCCGTTTACTATGGCACGCTCCATCATTGTCATATTACTTCGCATGATCATGTAGTTGACATTTTAGTTGTGGCAAAGCCACCGTTCATAATTCTTTCATATAAGTCACTCATGCATCATTGCTATCCCGGTACACCGCTGGAGGCGTTCATATAGAGTCATACTTTGTTCTAGTATCGAGTTGTAATCATTGAGTTGTAAATAAATAGAAGTGTGATGATCATCATTCATAGAGTATTGTCCCAGTAAAAAAGGCCAAACAAAAAAAGAAGGCCAAAAAAAGAATAAATAAAAAGGGGCAATACTACTATCCTTTTTTCTACACTTGTGCTTCAAAGTAGCACCATGATCTTCATGATAGAGAGTCTCCTATGCTATCACTTTCATATACTAGTGGGAATTTTTCATTATAGAACTTGGCTTGTATATTCCAACGATGGGCTTCCTCAAAATGTCCTAGGTCTTCGTGAGCAAGCAAGTTGGATGCACACCCACTTAGTTTCTTTTTGTTGAGCTTTCATATACTTATAGCTCTAGTGCATCTGTTGCATGGCAATCCCTACTCACTCACATTGATATCTATTGATGGGCATCTCCATAGCCCGTTAATACGCCTAGTAGATGTGAGACTATCTTCTCCCTTTTTGTCTTCTCCACAACCACCATTCTATTCCACCTATAGTGCCATGTCCATGGCTCATGCTCATGTATTGCGTGAAGATTGAAAAAGTTTGAGAACACCAAAAGTATGAAACAATTGCTTGGCTTGTCATCAGGGTTGTGCATGATTTGAATACTTTGTGTGCTGAAGATGGAGCATAGCCAGACTATATGATTTTGTAGGGATAACTTTCTTTGGCCATGTTCTTTTGAAGAGACATAATTGCTTAGTTAGTATGCTTGAAGTATTATTATTTCTATATCAATATTAAACTTTTGTCTTGAATCTTTTGGATCTGAATATTCATACCACAATTAAGAGAATTACATTGAAATTATGCCAAGTAGCATTCCACATCAAAAATTTTGTTTTTATCATTTACCTACTCGAGGACGAGCATGAATTAAGCTTGGGGATGCTTGATACGTCTCCAACGTATCTATAATTTTTGATTGTTCCATGCTATATTATATCCTGTTTTGGACATTATTGGGCTTTATTATACACTTTTATTATTTTTGGGACTAACCTATTAACCGGAGGCCCAGCCCAGAATTGCTACTTTTTTGGACATTATTTTTTTGGACGAATCCAGGAGTCTGAGGTCAAGGAGGCTTTAAAAAGGATGAAAGGAGGCAAGGCGATGGGCCCTGATTGTATCCCCATTGAGGTGTGGAAAGGTCTCGGGGACATAGCGATAGTATGGCTAACCAAGCTTTTCAACCTCATTTTTCGGGCAAACAAGATGCCATAAGAATGGAGACGGAGTATATTAGTACCAATCTTCAAGAACAAGGGGGATGTTCAGAGTTGTACTAATTACCGTGGAATTAAGCTGATGAGCCATACAATGAAGCTATGGGAGAGAGTCATTGAGCACCGCTTAAGAAGAATGACAAGTGTGACCAAAAATCAGTTTGGTTTCATGCCTGGGAGGTCGACCACGGAAGCCATTTTCTTGGTACGACAACTTATGGAGAGATATAGGGAGCAAAAGAAGGACTTGCATATGGTGTTCATTGACTTGGAGAAGGCCTATGATAATATACCGCGGAATGTCATGTGGTGGGCCTTGGAGCAACACAAAGTCTCAGCAAAGTACATTACCCTCATCAAGGACATGTATGATAATGTTGTGACAAGTGTTCGAACAAGTGATGTCGACACTGATGACTTCCCGATTAAGATAGGACTGCATCAGGGGTCAGCTTTGAGCCCTTATCTTTTAGCATTGGTGATGGATGAGGTCACAAGGGATATACAAGGAGATATCCCATGGTGTATGCTCTTTGCGGATGATGTGGTGCTAGTTAACGATAGTCGGATGGGGGTAAATAGGAAGTTAGAGTTATGGAGACAGACCTTGGAATCGAAAGGGTTTAGGCTTAGTAGAGCTAAAACCGAGTACATGATGTGCGGTTTCAGTGCTACTAGGTGTGAGGAGGAGGTTAGCCTTGATGGCCAGGTGGTACCTCAGAAGGACACCTTTCGGTATTTGGGGTCAATGCTGCAGGAGGATGGGGGAATTGATGAAGATGTGAACCATCGAATCAAAGCCGGATGGATGAAGTGGCGCCAAGCTTCTGGCATTCTCTGTGACAAGAGAGTGCCACAAAAGCTAAAAGGCAAGTTCTACAGGACGGCGGTTCGACCCGCAATGTTGTATGGCGCTGAGTGTTGGCCGACTAAAAGGCGACATGTTCAACAGTTAGGTGTGGCGGAGATGCGTATGTTGAGATGGATGTGTGGCCACACGAGGAAGGATCGAGTCCAGAATGATGATATACGAGATAGAGTTGGGGTAGCACCAATTGAAGAGAAGCTTGTCCAACATCGTCTGAGATGGTTTGGGCATATTTAGCGCAGGCCTCCAGAAGCTCCGGTGCATAGTGTACGGCTAAAGCGTGCGGAGAATGTCAAGAGAGGGAGGGGTAGCCCGAATTTGACATGGGAGGAGTCCGTTAAGAGAGACCTGAAGGATTGGAGTATCACCAAAGAGCTAGCTATGGACAGGGGTGCGTGGAAGCTTGCTATCCATGTGCCAGAGCCATGAGTTGGTTGCGAGATCTTATGGGTTTCACCTCTAGCCTACCCCAACTTGTTTGGGACTAAAGACTTTGTTGTTGTTGTTGTTGTTGTTTTTGTTAGGGTTTCGCAGAAAAAGAATATAAAACGGAGTCCAAACGGAATGAAACCTTTGGGAACGTGATTTTTGGAACGAACATAATCTAGAGGACTTGGACCCTACGTCAAGCAATCAACCAGGAAGGCACGAGGTAGGGGGTGCGTCTACCCCCCCCAGGCGTGCCTTCTACCCTCGTGGGGCCCACATTGCTCCACCGACGTACTCCTTCCTCCTATATATACCTACGTACCCCCAAACTACCAGATACGGAGCCAAAACCCTAATTCCACCGCCGTGACTTTCTGTATCCACGAGATCCCATCTTGGGGCCTTTTCCGGAGCTCCGCCGGAGGAGGTATCGATCACGGAGGGCTTCTACATCGACACCATAGCCTCTCCGATGAAGTGTGAGTAGTTTACTTCAGACCTACGGGTCCATAGTTATTAGCTAGATGACTTCTTCTCTCTTTTTGGATCTCAATATGAAGTTCTCCCCCTCTCTTGTGGAGATCTATTCGATGTAATCTTCTTTTGCGGTGTGTTTGTTGAGACCGATGAATTGTGGGTTTATGATCAAGTTTATCTATGAACAATATTTGAATCTTCTTTGAATTCTTTTATGTATGATTGGTTATCTTTGCAAGTCTCTTCGAATTATCAGTTTGATTTGGCCTACTAGATTAATCTTTCTTGCAATGGGAGAAGTGCTTACCTTTGGGTTCAATCTTGCGGTGTCCTTTCCCAGTGACAGTAGGGGCAGCAAGGCACGTATTGTATTGTTGCCATCGAGGATAACAAGATGGGGTTTATATCATATTGCATGAGTTTATCCCTCTACATCATGTCATGTGCTTTGTTGCTAGAGTGCTGTAGCATAGTTTCTTGTTGCATTCTATGTGCTATGATGTTGTTAATCGCATATTTGCGTCATTCTTGTGTTGCTTGTCATTTGCAAACCGTGCATCCGTTTCTAGTGATCCTTATATCGATTTTGACCGAAATCACCTCATATTTCTAGTGGCATACTTGGTTTTCCAAGTTGATGCTGTAACTCCCCATATGTAACTTGCCATATTTGTATTCCAACTCTTACCATTTTCGGCACTAAGTTATGATATTTCCTCGTTGTTGGGTTTTGTCTTTGTTTTGCTTTTGCCTTTGTCATGCATCTCATAACATGTCATCATGTGCATCACATTTGCGTGCTCGTCTCATGCATCCGAGCATTTTCCCCGTTGTCCGTTTTGTAGTCCAGCGCTCCTATGTCCTCCGGTGTCCCCTTTTGCCTCTTTTCGTGTGCGGGTGTCAAACGTTCTCGGATTGGACCGAGACTTGCCAAGCGGCCTTGGTATACTACCGGTAGACCGCCTGTCAAGTTTCGTACCATTTGGACTTCGTTTGATACTCCTACGGTTAACCGAAGAACCGAAAATGCCTCGTGTGTGTTGCAGCCCAACACCTCTCCAAAGTGGATCAAAACCCACCTAAACCCCCTCCATCCTCTCGGTCGTTCGATCATGATCGCGTGGCTAAAAACCATGCTCAATTTGGAGTCTCCTAGCTCCTTCTAGGTATAAATAGGGGCCTCCCTCCAAAATTCTGGATCAAACCCTAGCTCCCTCTCCCCTCCGCGTGGCCGGACGTGTCCGGGCGCCGCCGGACAGAAATCCCGCCGTCCGCCGCCGCCACGTGTCGCCCGCCGGTTCGCCCCGCCGCGCGCCCACTTCGCCGAAGCCCGCCGGGCCCAGCCGCGACCCCCGCGGCCCACTCCGCCCCGTCGCCTGCTCGGACCGCTCCCGGCTCGCCGCGCCGCCCGAATGCCCCCACCGGCTCGCCGTGACGCCACGCCTACACCAGCCGCCGCCTCGCCGCCCCTCCGACGACCCCGCGTCGACCGCCGCCTCCGCCGAGCCTGAACAGCTCCGCCGCGTCCGCCGGCGACCTCCTCCGCCGCCCCGCGCCGAGATCCGGCCGGATCCGGCGAGATCCAGCCCGGGGCCACCTTCTCCGGCCACCTCGAACTACTTCGGCAAGTTCCCCGTCCATCCTCGGAAAGCGTGCCGCCGGATCTAGATCTAGCTACGGTGAAACCCTCGAGGTTGACCCGTTTTCTGCCTAAGTCCCCAATGTTTTTAGCATTGTTCATCGCATCATAACTTTGCATCCGTGGCTCCGTTTTGGGTGTGTAGCATATCAAATTGTTCGTCTGGATGTGCACTTCATTTCATTCCATTGCACCATGTTCATTTGAGTTCATCTTGATTCCCTAAATGCTGTTGCAAGAGTGCTATGTAATGTTAGTGTCTGTTTCTTAACAGATTATGGACATTTGTCATTTTTGCCATGTTTAATGTGTGCCTCCTATGATCTTGAGACCTACATGTGTTTTGTTGTATGCCATGCCATCTTTACAGGGGTGTATGCCATGTATTTTTGTGATCATTATGGTGACTAGCACAAGCATGCAAAGTAGCTCTCGTGATGTTGCTGATTTCAGGGACTTAGAATTCTTCTAAGTCATTTTCCTGCTGATATTTTTATGCCATGTATTCTTGTTGCTACAGAGTGATCCATGCCTCTTTTGAGCATGTTTAGTAAGGATGATTTTGAGATATTGTTATGCTCTATCCATCCACTTCTTTGTTTGCAATTATGGAGCACCCTAGCATGACTCAATCTTGCTCTACTTTTGCTATAAAATGTTCCTGGCAGATTGTTTATGTGTTAATCAATTTTGCGTAGATTGTTGTAGTTGATCCTTGCATGCTATGAGATTGTTCTTTCCATGGTTAGCTTATTTATCATGTCTTCTTGCTGGGTGTATGCTTAGTTTGTCATGCAATGCCTTGTGGTGAGTGCATCGAGCTCGTAAACATGCCTACGTAACTCTGTTTCTGCCATGTCCAGTTTTCTGCTAAGTCTGAATCTGTTAATGAAACTTGCTATGTTCACATGGTTGCCATTGTATTTTCTAATCCTTTTTGGCTTATGGTCACTAAGGGACTTTTGTTATATGCGTTGTGTAGTTTCATGCCATACCTTGCTTTGCCATGATATGTTCCTATAGCATGTTGTTATCTTGCTCTAAACATTGCTTCCTGATGTTAAATCCTGACATGTTGTCATTTTCACTAAGTCTGTGAACCTGATATCTTTTGCATTTTTGCCATGCTTGTTTGAACCTGCTATTGTGTAATTTAGCCGTAGCTCAGTGTTCATCTTTTGTCAAGAATCTTGAGTGGATCACTGCCTTGTGATTTGTTGCTATGTTAGAGTGCAGCAGCTTATTGTTCTTGATGCATTTAGATGGCATCGTGCTGTTAATCGCAGATTTGTGCCATCATTGTTTTGCTTGCCATTTGCAAACCGTGCATCCGATTCCGGTGATCTTTATATCGATTTCGACCGAAATCAACTCATCTTTCCAATGGCACTCTTGGTTTTCCAAGTTGAGGCCTGGTTCAATCTTTCCTTTCCGAAGCATGCATATGCATTACATATCACTTCCCGTATATCATGCCATGTTTTGCATCATGTTGCTTGCGCATTGCACCGTGGTTGATCGTGATTCCATTTGCTTGTGATTCTTGCTTGGGTAGAGCCGAGAGACGAGTATGTGATCGAGGAACCCGTTGAGAATGCCCTCGAAATCACTTCTATCTTTGCTTGCTAGATGCTTGCTCTATTGCTATGCCTATGCCGCGATACCTACCACATGCTTTATCATGCCTCCCATATTACCATGTCAAACCTCTAACCCACCTTGTCCTAGCAAACCGTTGTTTGGCTATGTTACCACTTTGCTCAGCCCCTCTTATAGCGTTGCTAGTTGCGGGTGAAGATTGGAGTTTGTTCCTTGTTGGAACATGTTTATTGTTGGGATATCATTATTATATCTTGTTTACTTTTAATGCACCTATATACTTGGTAAAGGGCGGAAGGCTCGGCCTTATGCCTGGTGTTTTGTTCCACTCTTGCCACCCTAGATTCCGTCATACCGGTGTTATGTTCCTTGATTTTGCGTTCCTTACACGGTTGGGTTATAATGGGAACCCCTTGACAGTTCGCCTTGAATAAAACTCCTCCAGCAAGGCCCAACCTTGGTTTTACCTTTTGCCACCTAGCCATTTTTTCCCTTGGGTTCCGCGGACTCAAGGGTCATCTTTATTTTAACCCCCCTGGGCCAGTGCTCCTCTGAGTGTTGGTCCGAATTGAGTAGACTGCGGGGCCACCTCGGGGCAACTTGAGGGTTGGTTTTACTCGTAGGATGTCTCATCCGGTGTGCCCTGAGAACGAGATATGTGCAGCTCCTATCGGGATTTGTCGGCACATTCGGGTGGCTTTGCTGGTTTAGTTTTACCATTGTCGAGATGTCTTGTAACCGGGATTCCGAGTCTGACCGGGCTGTCCTGGGAGAAGGAATATCCTTCATTGACAACTCTAAAATATGGTTTAGGGCAGAACAGGACCAAACCTAATATATGCACATGAGGAGTTTCCGGATTTGTTGTTTGATGTTCCGGCCTAATTTAAACTTGCCTAGATAGGTAGTTTTACTTTGCTTCACCCCTTGCCATGCTAAACAACATTTAATATTGTTGAGTTCATAAACGAGATCGAACTAAATAAGTCATGTGGTGTTCCGTCAACATGCAACTCGTTGCATATTGAGCTCCTCTTAATTTGTAGAATTGCTTGTGCACTTTGCCATGCCATGCTTCATTATACCGGACATGCATCATACTTGATTGTGCATCATGCCATGTTCATGTGTTGGTTGTTTACTATGTTGTTTGCTCCTTTCCGGTGTTGCTTCTTCGGGTTGGTTCCGATAACATCGTGTTGTGAGGTTTCGTTCGACTACGTCCGTTTGTCTTCTTCATGGACTCATTCTTCTTCCTTGCGGGATTTTAGGCAAGATGACCATACCCTCGAAATCACTTCTATCTTTGCTTGCTAGATGCTCTCTCTTTTGCTATGCCTATGCAGCGATACCTACCACTTGCTTATCATGCCTCCCATATTGTTAAGCCAAGCCTCTAACCCACCATGTCCTAGCAAACCGTTGTTTGGCTATGTTACCGCTTTGCTCAGCCCCTCTTATAGCGTTGTTAGTTGCAGGTGAAGATTGGAGTTTGTTCCTTGTTGGAACATGGATATTTTGTTGGGATATCACAATATCTCTTATTTAATTAATGCATCTATATACTTGGTAAAGGGTGGAAGGCTCGGCCTTATGCTTGGTGTTTTGTTCCACTCTTGCCGCCCTAGTTTCCGTCATATCGGTGTTATGTTCCCGGATTTTGCGTTCCTTACACGGTTGGGTTATAATGGGAACCCCTTGACAGTTCGCTTTGAATAAAACTCCTCCAGCAATGCCCAACATTGGTTTTACCATTTGCCACCTAGCCTTTTCTTTCCCTTGGGTAGGCCTGCCCAAGGGTCATCTTTATTTTAACCCCCCCCCCCCCCCCCCCGGGGCCAGTGCTCCTCTGAGTGTTGGTCCAAACTAGAGCCCTGTGCAGCGCCCCCTCGGGGAAACTCGAGGTTTGGTTTTAGTTGTATGGAGCGCTCATCTAAGTGTGCCCTGAGAACGAGATATGTGCAGCTCCTACCGGGATTTGTCGGCACATTTGGGCGGTGTTGCTGGACTTGTTTTACCATTGTCGAGAATGTCTTGTAACCTAGATGCCGAGCCTGATCGGATTGTCTTGGGAGAAGGAATATCCTTCGTTGACCGTGAGAGCTTGTGATGGGCTAAGTTGGGACACCCCTGCAGGGATTTGAACTTTCGAAAGCCGTGCTCGTGGTTATGGGCAGATGGGAATTTGTTAATGTCCGGTTGTAGAAAACCTGAAACTTAACTTAATTAAAATGGATCAACAACGTGTGTTGCCATGATGGTTTCTTTTCGGCGGAGTCAGGGAAGAGAACATGGTCTCGGGTTATGCTTGAATGTAAGTAGACTTGGATCACTTCTTGATCATACATTCTCGAACGTGCTTTGCCTTCTCTTCTCGCTCTCATTTGCGTAAGTTAGCCACCATTTATGCTAGTTCTTGCTGCAGCTCCACCTCATACCTTTTTCCCTACCTATAAGCTTAAATAGTCTTGATCGCGAGGGTGTGAGATTGCTGAGTCCCCGTGAATCACATATTACTTCCAAAACTAGATGCAGGTGCCGATGATACCGTTCCAGGAGATAAAACTGAGCTCAAGTGGGAGTTCGATGAGGACTCATGATGATACTACGTTTCCTTTCCAGACGATCAGTAGTGGAGCCCAGTTGGGGCGATCGGGGACATTATGCATTTGGGGTTGTCTTTATTTTGGTTCCGTAGTCGGACCTTGATTGTATCTGGATGATTGTAATGCTATATTTATGTTATTGTGTGAAGTGGCGATTGTAAGCCAACTATGTACCTCTTTCTTATTCAGTACATGGGATGTGTAAAGATTGCCCCTCTTGCGACATTGCCTACAATGTGGTTATGCCTCTAAGTCGTGCTCTGACACGTGGGAGATATAGCCGCATCGTGGGTGTTACAGATGCCTTGATCATCTTTTCCCTTCCGGAGTACCCATATGCATTTCACATCATACCTTGCATTCCATGCCATGTATTTAATCATGTTGCTTGTGCATTGCACCATGTTTGATTGTTGTTATGTTGCTTGTGTTCTTTCTTTGGGTAGAGCCAGGAGACGAGTTCGTGAACGAGGAACCTGTTGAGTACGCTAACGAGGAGCAAGCTTCCGACAACTTTGAGAACTTTCTAGGCAAGATGACCATTACCCTCGATATCACTTCTATCTTTGCTTGCTAGTTGTTTGTTATATCGCTATGTCGTGCTACCTACCACTTGTTTATCATGCCTCCCGTATTGCCATGTCAAGCCTCTAACCCACCTTCCTAGCAAACTATTGTTTGGCTAAGTTACCGCTTTTGCTCAGCCCCTCTTATAGCGTTGCTAGTTGTAGGTGCCTTGCAGGTTGTCCCATGTTTGGAACATGGATATGTTGGGATATCAGTTTATATCTTATTTAATTAATGCATATATATACTTGGCAAAGGGTGGAAGGCTTGGCATTTTGCTCGGTGTTTTGTTCCACTCTTGTCGCCCTAGTTTCTGTCATACCAGTGTTATGTTCCTTGATTTTGCGTTCCTTACACGGTTGGGGTTATGGGACCCCCTTGATAGTTTGCTTTGAATAAAACTCCTCCAGCAAGGACCAACCTTGGTTTTACATTTGCCTAACAACCTATAACTTTCCCTTGGGGTTGCAAACCCGAGGGTCATCTTTATTTTAACCCCCCAGGGACAGTGCTCCTCCGAGTGTTGGTCCGAACTGGGTGATGTCCGGTGCCCCTTGGGCAACCAGGGTCTAAGATAACATGACGTCTTGCCCATCCGGTGTGCCCCGAGAATGATATACGTGCGACTCCTATTAGGATTTGTCGGCACATCGAGCGGTCTTGCTGGTCTTGTTTTACCATTGTCGTAATGTCTTGTAACCGGGATTCCGAGACTGATCGGGTCTTTCCTGGAGAAGGAATATCCTTCGTTGATTGTGAGAGCTTGTGATGGGCTAAGTTGGGACACCCCTGCAGGGTATAAACTTTCGAGAGCCATGCCCGCGGTTATGTGGCAGATGGGAATTTGTTAATATCCGGTTGTAGAGAACTTGACACTTGACTTAAATTAAAATGCATCAACTGCGTGTGTAGCCGTGATGGTCTCTTTTCGGCGGAGTCTGGGAAGTGAAGATGGTTTGTGTTATGTTTGAACATAAGAAGTTTCAGGATCACTTCTTGATCACTTCTAGCTTTTGAACCATTGCGTAGCTTCTCATCTTACTCTTATTTGCGTATGTTAGCCACCATCTTTGCTTAGCGCTTGCTGCAGCTCCACCTCATTACCTTATCCTACCCATAAGCTTAAATAGTCTTGATCTCTCGGGTGTGAGATTGTTGAGTCCTCATGACTCACGGATACTTCCAAAACAGTTGCAGGTGCCGATGATGCCAGTGAAGGTGATGCTACCGAACTCAAGTGGGAGTTTGACGAGGACCTTGGTTGTTACTACGTGTGTTTTCCTGATGATCAGTAGTGGAGCCCAGTTGGGACAATCAGGGATCTAGCAGTTGGGTTATCTTCTTTTCATTTGGTTGTCCGTAGTCGGACTATGAGTGTATTTGGATGATGTATGATTTATTTGAATATTGTGTGACGTGGCGAGTGTAAGCCAACTCTATTTATCACTTTCTCATTCATTACATGGGATGTTGTGAAGATGACCCTTCTTGCGACAAAACCACTATGTGCTCTAAGTCGTGCCTTGACATGTGGGAGCTATAGCCGCATCGTGGGTGTTGCACACGATCTATCTAGGAGATGCATAGGAATGAGAGGGGGAGAGTGTGTCTACGTACGCTCATAGACCGAAAGCAGAAGCGTTTGACAACGTGGTTGATGTAGTCGAACTTCTTCTAGCCCCGACCGATCAAGCACCGAAAGTACGGCACCTCCGAGCTCTGCACACGTTCAGCTCGATGACGTCCCTCGCCTTCTTGATCTAGCAAGGTGTCGAGGAAGTAGATGAGTTCCATCAGCATGACGGCGTCGTGATGGTGATGGTGAAGTGATTCTCGCAGGGCTTCGCCTAAGCACCGCAAAACTATGACCGGGGTGTAAACTGTGGAGGGGGTGCCGCACACGGTTAACGATTGTTGTTGTGTGTTCTAGGCGCCCCCTCCCCACATATATATAGGTTGGAGGGGAGGAGAGGCAGCCAGGGGGCGCCCCAAGTAGGCAGAATCCTACTTGGGGTTCCTCCCCAATTCGCCCCCCCTACCATATTTCATCGGAGAGAAAAGGGAAGGGGAAGAGAGAAAGGAAAGGGGGGCTGAAGCCCCCTTGTTCCTTCTCCAATTCGGCCTCCTGCCTAATGGGTGGGGTGTGCCACCCTTTGTGTCCTGGTGTGCTCCCCTCTTATCGCCCATATGGCCCATATCTTCCTCCCGGGGGTTCCGGTAACCCCCCAGTACTCCGATAAATACCTGATACATTCTGGAACACTTCCAGTGTACGGATACGATCATCCTATATATCAATCTTTACCTCTTGACCATTCCGAGACTCCTCTTCATGTCCGTGATCTCATCCGGGGCCCCGAACAACATTCAGTCACCAAATCATATAACTCATATAATATTAAATCGTCATCGGACGTTAAGCGTGCGGACCCTACGGGTTCGAGAACTATGTAGACATGACCGAGACACCTCTCCGGTCAATAACCAACAGCGGAACCTAGATGCTCATATTGTCTCCTACATATTCTATGAAGATCTTTATCGGTTGAACCGTTATGACAACATACGTTATTCCCTTTGTCATCGGTATGTTACTTTCCCAAGATTCGATCGTCGGTATCTTCATACCTAGTTCAATCTCGTTACCGGCAATTCTTTTTACTTGTTCCGTAATACATCATCTTGTAACTAACTCATTAGTCACTTTGCTTGCAAGGCTTCTTATGATGTGCATTACCGAGAGGGCCCAGAGATACATCTCCGATACTCGGAGTGACAAATCCTAATCTTGATCTACGCCAACCCAACAAACACCTTTGGAGATACCTATATTTATAATCACCCAGCTACGTTGTGATGTTTGATAGCACAGAAGGTATTCCTCCGGTATCCGGGAGTTGCATAGTCTCATAGTCGAAGGAATATGTATTTGACATGAAGAAAGGAATAGCAATAAAACTGAACGATCAATATGCTAAGCTAATGGATGGGTCATGTCCATCGCATCATTCTCCTAATGATGTTATCCCGTTATCAAATGACAACTCATGTCCATGGTTAGGAAACCTTAACCATCTTTGATCAATGAGCTAGTCAAGTAGGGGCTCACTAGGGACACGGTGTTTGTCTATGTATTCACACATGTATTTGGGCTTCCGATCAATGCAATTCTAGCATGAATAATAAACATTTATCATTAATAAGGAAATATAAAATAACAAATTTATTATTGCCTCTAGGGCATGTTTCCTTCAACAATATATACACGAGATGTATTGTGTGACAAGCCAACTAATCCTACAATATATACACGAGATTATAGAAAGATTAATTGTATGAAAATACATATATGTCACGTTCAACAATAACCAAGTGGGAGTGTCTCCCGGATACATTCCAGAGTTACATGAAAACTAGAGTCATCAAAGGACTCAGAAGATCTAGTTAGAATATGTGCCATGACATTCGATAAACGATTTATATGACTAAAGCGAACGGACGAGAAGAATGACGCCAACTCCTTGATATCAGCAGTAATGAGCCCCACCGACGAGCGATCAACTATCGAAACATTGATTCTCTGGATAATGGACAAACAACCTGACTAGAAAATGGTCCTTGGAAAGTCTTCCTAGTGGGTGAGAGCCAGCGCACGTAATAGCGCGAGTGTTTCATCTAGTTCTTGGGAGGTAACCTCATCAACATGCTCGGGGAAGGCCAACAAGCAATCATGGAGCATCAATCTTGGTGTCGTGTTCTGCTTCCCTCCCGATGGACAAGGAAAAAAAATAAAGAATCATTGTGCATTCGGCAAGACTCGCACGAGCGGAAGTGAGAATGTGTTCTTATATCATGGTTAAGGACATGTATAGCGGCGAAGAAAAAAATCTTATTAAATGTAACGCCCTCGATGCGGCTATATCTCCCACGTGTCGAAGCACGACTTAGAGGCATAACCGCATTGAAAGCAATGTCGCAAGTGAGGTAATCTTCACACAACCCATGTAATACATAAGGGAAAGAGATACATAGTTGGCTTACAATCGCCACTTCACACAATACAAGAATAAAGCATTACATCATCCAGAAACAATCAAGGTCCGACTACGGAACCAAAATCAAAGAAGACTACCCCAAATGCTACACAGATCCCCGATCGACCCCAACTGGGCTCCACTAATGATCAACTAGAACGAAACGACACAACGGACAAGATCTTCAACGAGCTCCTCCTTGAGCTTGGTTGCGTCACCTGCTCGGTAACATCGGCACCTGCAAACTGGTTTTCGAAGTATCTGTGAGTCACGGGGACTCAGCAATCTCACACCCTCGCGATCAAGACTATTTAAGCTTATAGGTAGGGTAAAATGTATGAGGTGGAGCTGCAGCAAGCGACTAGCATATATGGTGGCTAACATACGCAAATGAGAGCGAGAAGAGAAGGCAAAGAACGGTCAAGAAACTATGATCAAGAAGTGATCCTAGAACAACCTACGTCAAGCATAACTCCAACACCGTGTTCACTTCCCGGACCCCGCCGAGAAGAGACCATCACGGTAACACACATGGTTGATGTCTTTTAATTAAGGTCAACTTCAGGTTTTCTACAACCGGACATTAACAAATTCCCATCTGCCCATAACCGCGGGCACGACTTTCGAAAGTTCAAATCCCTGCAGGGGTGTCCCAACTTAGCCCATCACAAGCTCTCACGATCAACGAAGGATATTCCTTATCCCAAGACAATCCGATCAGGCTCGGCATCTAGGTTACAAGACATCCTCAACAATGGTAAAACAAGTCCAGCAACACCGCCCGAATGTGCCGACAAATCCCGATAGGAGCTGCACATATCTCGTTCTCAGGGCACACTCAGATGAGCGCTCCATACAACTAAAACCAAACCTCGAGTTTCCCCGAGGGGGCGCTGCACAGGGCTCTAGTTTGGACCAACACTCAGAGGAGCACTGGCCCCGGGGGGGGGGGGGGGTTAAAATAAAGATGACCCTTGGGCAGGCCTACCCAAGGGAAAGAAAAGGCTAGGTGGCAAATGGTAAAACCAATGTTGGGCATTACTGGAGGAGTTGTATTCAAGGTGAACTATCAAGGGGTTCCAAATATAACCCAACCATGTAAGGAACACAAAATCTGGGAACATAACACCGATATGACGGAAACTAGGGCGGCAAGAGTGGAACAAAACACCAGGCATAAGGCCGAGCCTTCCAGCCTTTACCAAGTATATAGATGCATTAATTAAATAAGAGATATTGTGATATCCCAACAAAATATCCATGTTCCAACAAGGAACAAACTCCAATCTTCACCTGCAACTAACAACGCTATAAGAGGGGCTGATCAAAGCGGTAACATAGCCAAACAACGGTTTGCTCGGACAAGGTGGGTTAGAGGCTTGGCTTAACAATATGGGAGGCATGATAAGCAAGTGGTAGGTATCGCTGCATAGGCATAGCAAAAGAGTGAG
Organism: Triticum aestivum; assembly: GCF_018294505.1. Classification (NCBI taxonomy): domain Eukaryota; kingdom Viridiplantae; phylum Streptophyta; class Magnoliopsida; order Poales; family Poaceae; genus Triticum; species Triticum aestivum. The sequence goes on along the minus strand of NC_057800.1, from coordinate 505,423,180 downwards.
CATCTAGCAAGCAAAGATAGAAGTGATTTCGAGGGTATGGCCATCTTGCCTAAAATCCCGCAAGGAAGAAGAACGAGTCCATGAAGAAGACAAACAGACGTAGTCGAACGAAACCTCACAACACGACGTTATTGGAACCAACCCGAAGAAGCAACACCGGAAAGGAGCAAACAACATAGTAAACAACCAGCACATGAACATGGCATGATCCACAATCAAGTATGATGCATGTCCGGTATAATGAAGCATGGCATGGCAAAGTGCACAAGCAATTCTACAAATTAAGTGGAGCTCAATATGCAACGAGTTGCATATTGACGGAACACCACATGACTTATTTAGTTCAATCTCGTTTATGAACTCAACAATATTAAATGTTGTTTAACATGGCAAGGGGTGAAGCAAAGTAATACTACCTATCTAGGCAAGTTTAAATTAGGCCGGAACATCAAACAACAAATCCGGAAACTCCTCATGTGCATATATTAGGTTTGGTCCTGTTCTGCCATAAACCATATTTTAGAGTTTTTAAACATGCAAAGCAAGTACGCCATGTTAAACTAGGCATTTTTCTACCCCATTTACATATAAAGTTTGTTTAAAACCGAGCTACGGTTATTTAGTTATGAATTAAAGCATTTTAGCAAGTTAATTAAGCAAGTTTAAACAAACAACATCTTAAGCATTTTAAACATGGATGAAAAAGACATATTATGAAACTAGATGAAAAACTAAGCATATTTTATATATAAATCATTTTAATATAATGCACGATTATTAAGTTATTATATGCATGATCTACAATGGGTTTTGTATAAAACAACAAAAACCTGGGAAAAAGCTAAAATCGCATAGACTGAAAAAAAACACTACTGGGCTGAAACTGGATCAGGGCCGAACTGAGAGGAGGCTGCTCACATTGAGCCTGGAGGAGAAGATGGGCCGGCTAGAGAGGGAGGCTGGAAGGGGGGCGTTGGGCCTGCTTGCTGGTGGCCCACGCTGGCGCTGAAGCTGGGCGAGGGGCACTGGCTGCGGTGGCCCAGGCGCTGGCGTGGGGGCTGCTGGGCCTTAGAGCCCAGATGGCAGCCACTCGCGGGCGAGGCACAGTCAACGCGGGCGAATAACTAGAGGACACCTGGCACATCGGTCTCGGGGCGTTACAACACTCCACCACTCCGAGAGGATCTCGTCCCGAGATCTAGAATGGCACCGGAGGGAAAATGGAAGAGAAAGAGATGAGGTAAAACTAAGTTGCTTCTTTGACAAAGGAGTGAAACCACGAACCTTGAGAGGTTGAAAAAAAGAAAGGAGGAATGCCATGAAGATGAACAAAGTTGAAAACACTCCGTTGGAAAAGAGGAACAAGGAAGCACAAATTCGAACAGTACTCCAGTTGGAAAGATATGCAAGGCTTGATAAGGCGAAAAGAACTTGAGCAAAAAAGGGTGCAACACTCCGGTTAAATGGATAAACCAAGAAAAGAACTTGATCCTGACAAAACGAAAAGATGGGTTTAAGAGAGCAACATCACAAAGCCTCCGGAATAGAAGTAAGAATGGAATGGAATGAACGACGAGAAACAAGATCTTGAGGGAGCACGCTTACAACAAATGCTAGAACGGAGTTGTTGGAAAAACCAACAACGAAAAGAATAAGCTTGATATGGTCTTATGGAATACATCTCCAATTATGAGGTGACAACCTGCCACTCACGGGAAAAAGAATTGGATTGATAAGAACTGTCGGATTTCAGGTTCCGGCAGACCCTTGAGGTTCGAACACTGGGGTGCGCACGGAGATTTCGCCTTCTACCTACCTGCACCCCTCCGCCTCGCTAAGATCTAAGCTATGGAAAGAACAGCACAAGAGACACAGGGTTTATACTGGTTCGGGCCACCGTTGTGGTGTAATAGCCTACTCCTGTGTGTGGTGTGGTGGATTGCCTCTTGGGCTGATGATGATGAGCAATACAAGGAAGAACAGCCTCGCGAGGGTCTGTTCTTGGCTGGGGGATGAACTGCTAGGAGGAGTTCAGTCGCCCTTCTCTCTCTCTCTCTCTCTGTGATGCTACTCGATCCGATCCTAGCTAGTTTCTCTCTTGGCTTCTAGATTCTCCCTTCTTGATTGCCCCCCTACCCTGGGGGTGGCTAGTCCTATTTATAGGCAAAGGCCCTGGGCCTCTTCTCAAATATTGAGCGGGAAGGGCGCCAACAATTGGCCATTTTGAAGGGGAACATCTGGTACACTTATCCTGACTAAAGTTGGTCCTCGCCTGCCAAAGGCTCTGGTGGTGACGCTGGCTTGGGCTCCACAATGACTTCCTCCCTACTGTTGGACTGGTCTTGGTCTCGTTGCACCGAAACGGGTGCCTTTGCTTGATGCTCTCGCCTGCGCTTGCTCCCTTTGCACCAAAGAGGAAAGGAGGACACTGCACGGCTGGCGCCCGCCTGGCGCCTTTGGTCGTCATGGATTGCGTCACGGGCACCTCGTGAGGTACCTCGCCTTGATCTCTCTGCCTCCTCGCGAGCCAGCCTGATGAGGCCGTGTCTGAGGAATCTCCGTGTCGTCTGCCCCGCGAGGCTTGGCCCCTCGCGAGGGTCTTGGGTCTGTGTTGATGAAGATGGGCCGCGCTGGGCCCCCTTTTGAGCCACGCCGTAGGCCGCAAGCAGGCAAGTCTGGGGACCCCCGTTCCCAGAATGCCACAGTAGCCCCCGGGCCCAAGGCGCGCCCGGACTTGGTCGTGCAGGGAGGCGAAAGGGCAAGAGCGAAGAACCGCGGGCCCTAACAGCCTGCGGCCTTGGGCGCCGCGTGGCGGTTGACCTGATGTGGGCGCCTCAGCAACCGCGCGAGTTGATAAGGGAGCGGCATCTGCCTAGGCTTTGCTTTTTTTGCTTTCTCCGGTTGCTGCTCAGATCCCCTTTCTTGCGCCTCTCCTTCCTTCCTCCAAAATTTCTAGATCTACTCCGACCGCGTGACCTAGGAAGCCATGGCGCCTCGTCAGTCCCTGGCCGGAGCTTGGTACTTGTCTGCCCTGGACTCGCCGAACATGTCGGAGGCGAGCCTCGCCCAGTTGCGCCGGATGGCGGCAGCGCAGGGCATCGACGGGGCGAAGGTGTTCAAGGCCGGCTCCGCCACCCCTGACGGCCAAGGGAGCACCTTCTATCCGTTCTTTGTAAGCGCCATTGCTGCGAGCCTCGCCCGGTTGCGCCAAATGGCGGCGGCATAGGGCATCGACGGGGCGAAGGTGTTCAAGGCCGGCTCCGCCACCCCTGAGGGCCAAGGGAGCACCTTCTATCCGTTCTTTATAAGCGCCATTGCTACTGGCCTGGTGCCTCCCTTCTCTGAGTTCTTCTTCTCTGTCCTCCGCCATTATAAGCTACAGGCTCTGCATCTCCACCTCAACTCCGTCCTTCTCCTGGAAATCTTCGCCTATTACTGCGAGGCTCACGTAGGGGTGCAACCCTTAGTGGCCTTGCTGCGCCACTACTTCTACCTCCGAACCTGTCGCGGTCCTGCTTCCGCGTGCGCGAGCTTCATCGCGTACGGTGGCGCCATTGCCATTTCAAACCCCGGGAAAAGGATTGAGGGCTTCAGGAGCAAGTGGGTCTTGGTAGATGCTGGGCGCATCCACCCTCGGCTGATCTTGCCCACGGAGCAACCCACGAGCTCCAGCGATTGGGGTCGATCGGAGCTCGCGGACCCCTGCGCGAAGCTGGTGTTGGAGAAGATGGACGCGGATCTGAGGCCGGCCAACATGGCAGCGGCGAAGCTGACCGGCGCGTCGCTGCTGAGGGAATTCCTGGAGCACCAGCTGGCTCTGCTTCGGCAGTACTCACTTCCGATGTGGAGGCCCCATCCGAGCCCCGCGGCCTTGGCCAACGAAGATCTAGCTGCGGTCCTCCAATCTCTAGTTGGGGGCGATGTGGCGAGGTTGGAGGGCGCTCCTACACCCTTGTTCCTCCGCGATGACTGGGAGGAGGTAGTGGAGTCCATGCCCATCTTCAACGGGGACGGGCCCGTGCCCATGGAAACTCCCGGGGAATCGGTGGACGTGTCCTCCGACGACTCCAGCAAAGAGGAGGAAGGAGGGGAGCAGGAAAAAGGGCCTGACTCCGAGGCGACTGACGGGGAGTCAAGGGCTCCCCTCCCCCGGCGCAGGTCCTGCGCTCTCCGCTTCTCTCTGAGAGATGATGACGAGGATGATGACGAGCAGGGCGGCGGGAGCTTCCCCTGATCCCGAAGAAGGACAGGACCGGGCTGATCTCCCGCGGGTCTGCTCCGGCCCCGAGGCGGACCGCAGACGCGCCTTCCGCTCCCGAGCTTCCCAAGGTTGACCCTTCCAGCCGGCTTTCAGGCTTCAAATTTGGCCGGAGGCTGCCTGAGCTCACTGGCGATGACCCGTAAGCGCTTGATTCTTGTCCTTATTTCTTGTTCTGCTGCTGAGGCTTGACGTCCACATCTCTTGGACAGGCTGGCGCCCATAGCAAAGAAGCCGAACGGAGCTCCTGAGGTTCCATCCGTGGCAGCGCCTCTGCCCGCGAAGGAAGGTGACCGCGACGCATGGGCTTCTCTTGCCCGGTTGTCCTCGTGAGGCCTGGCTGAGCCGGCTGGGGCGAGCTCAGCCCCCATGGCCCAAGTGACCCCCGAGGTGCCTTTGCCTGCTGCCGCCACTATAGCCGTTGGGGCGCAGCAGGCTCCGCCTCAGGATGCTATGGTCGCGCTGCCGCCTTCTCCTCCTACTCCACCGACTGCTGTCTCTCCGACTCCTCCTGCCGTTTTGGATCGTGCTACTGCTGAGCTGGACCGGCTGCGGCGGGATCTTCTTGGCGCCGACCCTCACTTGGCGGCCAGGCGCTTGGAGCTGGCTTCAGGATGGATTCGCTCCGATGCTTCGTTTCGGGCGGCGCTGGTCCAGGCCCCGACGGCTTGCGATGAGGAGAGGCAGGCCGTCCTTGAGGCAAAGGCTGCTCGTGACGCAGCCCTAGGGGAGGTGGTCGACGTCCGTGGTCGCTGCAAGGCGCTGGAGGACGAGCTGCAAGGCCTGCGGGACCAGCTCACGAAAGAGGCCCGCCTTAGCCAAGAGCAGGATGAAGGCGTGAAGGCTCGCGAGGCGGCCGTCAAGGAGAGGGAGGTCAAGCTCAGGAGGCGCCGTGACTGCCTAGGCGCGCTGGAGCAGGAGTTGGGGGTGAGGAAGGTCGAGCTGGACGACAAGGCCCAGGTTCTTGCCGAGGACCGTGTGGCCTTTGCGGAGATGGAGGCGAAGGCTCGCTCCTCGCTGAGGACGCTTTACGACAACGGCCTGGAGAGCCCGCTGGCTGGCGCCGAGGACGGCCCCGCCAAACTGCTTCCCTTCCTGGTTCGCGCTCTTGAAGATGTCGCCCTTGGCCTTGGCCCCACGGCCGAGGCCAAGGCGCGTGTCCTGTCTTCTGCAGCGCTGACGCGGGTCCTCACCCACATCTACCTTCGCGATCCTGGCGAAGACCTCGACAGCCTGCTGGAGCCAGTAAGCGGCGAGCGTGCCGCTGCCGCTGCCGAGGCCGTGAAGGGTCGCGCGGAGGCTCTGCTGGGGAAGTTCCGGGCCTTCAGCACCAAGCCGAACCAAGGCGCTGCCGACCCCACTGCTCCATGAGGCGAACCCACTCCACGCTGCTCCACCTCCGACAAGTGACTCCGTTGTGGCTCCTGTCCTGCCTTTAATTCCTGCACATGTATCATGCCTCGGGGAGGCGTTTAAACTTGCGTTTGGCATTGAGATAACAGTGTGGACTGTAATATTTGCTTTTGAATTCCTTGAAATTTACGCTTTTCCTTCCTACTTGCTTATGTTCTACGCCGGTAGAGCCCGGCCCCGCGCATACCTCAGCCGCCGTTAGCCCCGACCGGAAACCAGGACGGGACCAAGGAGTGAGGGGCTACGTGACAAGTTAGGCTCCTGAGTCGCGATGCTCAGGAGTCCCCCTTGGCGCATGAACAACAAGTAGGGAGGTGTGATGTGGGTGGATCTACCGTTCTACGTCTGCAGAGCCCGGCCGCGCGCATACCTCAACCGCCTTTAGCCTTTCGGAACTAAGGAGTGAGGGGCTACGTGACCAGTTAGGATCCTGAGTCGCAATGCTCGGGAGTCCCCCTTGACGCTCAAACGGCCTTTGTACCTTGGCTCCGCTCAGGGAGAGACGCGCGACGAACCAGACCCGGGGGGGCCTGGTTGGGTGGCGTGCGTCTGGGCGTGACCCTGGCGCAGCCCCCGTGCCCAGCCCCCTCGCGCGGCACTCCCGAGGGGAGGCGTTACGATGAGGCTAGACACTAAGCTCTGGGCTCCCTGAGGTTGATGCGGCCCGGGGGCCGCCCTCAGTTGTTTATCACCAGTGCGGAGCATAGCGCTTCCGTATGTGTACGGGCATAGCCGCTCCTCGGCAGTGTCGTCAGCCAGCGCAGAGCAGGGTGCTTCTACTGGTACGTGGGAGGGGGCTCCCCTCCGGGAGGAGCCCCAGGGCGTGTACAGCCCCGCCCTGACACGTGGCTGGCATGGTAGGGCCTGGCGAGGTGTATCTGGGCACCCGTGAGCCAGCGCGGGACTCACGGGGCCCTACCTCTAGGCGGGTTGCGCCTGGCACTGGGCCTTATCTTGTGATGTGTCCATGCAAATTTGGTTAGATACCGGCACTCTACGTCCTCGGGTCCCGGCCCTCGAGCTGGTCTCAGCCATCGCTGGTATGCCAGGTCGCGATGCCGTGGACAAGGCCAGAGGGTGAGGGCTGGAGAGCCAGTAAGAGCCCTGAGTCGCGATGCTCAGGAACCCCCCCTTTAACGTGCAAGTGGTCGGCATGGAGAAGAAGAGGTGCCGTGGACAGGCATCAAATAATCAAGCATGGTGGGTCGAACGCATAGCCGGAAATAAACGCAAAAGGGATACATGTCGCTGGGTCTGGCCCGAGCGACTTGGGGGATGATGCAGCCCGAGGGGCGCCCCCAACAAGGTAAGCTAACAACATGAAATAAAAGGGATACATGCCGCAGGGACGGACCCACGCGGCCTGGGAATAATGCAGCCCTGGGGGCGCTCCCAGCTGGAAATGAAACTTGAAAGACGTCACCTGATGATGTTGAGGACGAAGGAGTGTTGGCGTAGCAGACTCGGTGGGCTGCGGAAGCCGATCCTCACGAGCCCCTAGGCCCAGGGGCCCCGGGAGGCTCCGGAGGCGCTGGTGGCTCCTCGCGGACCATCTCCATCTCTGCCAGGGCTGCGGAACGCCTGGCCTCTTGAGCCTCCATGATGCCCCTCATGAGGCGCTGGTACATGGTAGCCACGTTCGGCAAGTCGTAAGGCATGCGAACGTAGCTGTGGGGTGGACCTTCGCAGCGCCCCACTCGCGAGGGCTAGAGGCGCTCCAGAGAGGCGACTTGATTGAGCCCTGGTATGTTAATGCAGATGCGCAGCCCACCATCCTCGCCTGGATGGGGAGCCACAGCTGGTAGGCGGCGGCCGCCTTTCATGACTCTTGACTCCTGTAGCTCCTGAATGGCCTTGCTGACGAACTCCTGAGGGTCTGGCTCTCCATGCCTACTCCTTCTTGAGGGAAACGTGCTTCGAAACACGCCTCCATGTGGTGCACAAGCGCCTCCCTCATGACCTTAGCCAGGTCGGTGGCCCTCCAGGGGAGAGCCCCCGAGCCCTGCCTGAGGAGGGCGCCGGGCACGCTTTCCTATGCGATGGAAGGAGGTTCCCCTGGGCAGGCGCGGCCCTGAGGGCCCTACCTCCTGAGGGGCCGGGCCGGACGATGTCTTCTTCTTCTTGGGGGCGGTCTCGGGAAGCCTCCTACTTCCGCGATCCGGGTCTTCCAGTGATGCGGCCTGAAAGGCTCGTTCTAGGGAACACACCGCGTCCTTCTCTTCACAGGGCACCGTGATGACTCCGCCACTTCCTGGCATCTTGAGGACGTTGTAGCCGTGGTGAGTTACGGCCATGAACTTGGCCAACGCTGGGTACCCAAGGATGGCATTGTACGGCAGGCGAATGTGAGCGACGTCGAAGTCGATGAGCTCGGTGCGGTAGTTGTCGCGTGCCCCGAAGGTGACAGGGAGGCGGACCTGCCCAATCGGGACCGTGGAGCCGTCGGTGACTCCGGAGAAAGGCTTGGTTGGCTGAAGCTGGTTGTAGGGCACTTGGAGATTGTTGAATGTTTCCACGGACAGGAGTTGAGTCCTGCCCCGCCGTCGATGAGGGTCCTGGTGACCACCACGTTGCTGATGATTGGGGAACAAAGCATCGGGAGGACTCCGGCTGTGGCCGCACACTTGAGCTGATCTGCTGAGCTGAACGTGATGGCGCATGCCGACCACCTAAGAGGGCGCGTGGCTTCGAGCTTGGGGAGGACTGCATCCACTTCGTGGGCGAACTGCTTGAAGATGCGTTGAGAGGCTGGGGCTTGAGCCCCGCCCAGGATGCAGGCGATCGCGCGCGGCTCCTGGAAGCCCCCAACCCCCTCGTCCTGATGGCGGTCCTCGTTTCTCCTTGGCTGCAGCGGTAGCGGAGGGAGGCCTGCGTTGCCTTGCGGGCGATCCTCGCGAGGCTGATCCCTCCAGTCTCCCTCGCGAGGCGGGTCTTGCCAGCGATCCTCGCGAGGTCGATCGCGCCACCCTTGGCGCGGGCAGCGGTCTTCCCAGCGTCCTGCGTTCCTTCCTCCTCCTCGACCGTAGCCCTGGTCACCGTGGTCGGGGCAACGGCCAATCCTTCCTTCTCGCACGGCTCGGAGCTCTTGACATTCGTTGGTGTTGTGGGTGTGGAGGTCGTGGTACACACAGTACCAACTGGCCCTGGAAGATTCGGGCTGATCTCTGTCCCGCTTGGTGTCTGGTTCTGCCGCAAGCACGGCATCCCCCTTGCGCTTCACATCCTTCGCCTTGGGCTTCTTCTCTTCTGGGTCTGTGGCAGGCAGCTCGAGGAGGGAGAGACGCCCTTCCTCAGCCCTGGCGCACTTGGTTGCCAAGTTGAACAACTCCAAGGAAGTGCACAATTCTTCATGCATCGCCAGCTCCTCCTTCATCTTGACATCACGCACGCCGTCGGAGAAGGCTGAGATGATGGCCTCCTCGGTCACCTTGGGAATCTTGAGGCGTGTGTTGTTGAAGCGCTGGATGCACTTCTGCAGGGTCTCTCCGGGTTGTTGCTTGATGCGGCGCATGTCGCTCACGGCGGGTGGCCGGTCGCGAGTACCTTGGAAGTTGGCGATGAAGCGGGTGCGCATCTCATCCCAGGAGGAGATCGTGCCTGGGGCCAGGTTCAGGAGCCAGGTGCGGGCCCCGTCCTTGAGCGCCATGGGAAACCAGTTCGCCATGACCTTCTCGTCTCCGTTGGCAGCTTCGATGCCCAGCTCATAGAGCTGGAGGAACTCCGCAGGGTCGGCCGTGTCGTCGTAACGAGGAGGCAGATCTGGCTTGAACTTGCCGGGCCACGCGACGCAGTGTAGCTCGGTGGTGAAGGCACAGCAGCCTGCTATGGCCACGGGAGGTCTTGGGTGACAGAGAGCTTGGTCTTGCATGTCCCCACGCGCTGTAGCTGGGAGCAGCGCAGGGTCTTGACGTGCGGGAGCAGGAGCATGGTCGCGACGTGCTGGAGCAGGGAGCGCCCGGGTAGCTTCTTGCGGGCGAGGGACTTCTTGGCACCTCTGCTCTTGCCGCGCTGGCACCTGACGGAGCGGGTTCCGCCCAGGGGCCACGCGCCTTGGAGCCATGGCGCCTTCTTGAGGAGGAGGCGGCTGGGGCACCCCCGGAGCCTCGTCGCCCGCGCGGGGCGGGGTGTGGTGCAACAGAACGGACGGCGCAGGAGAGCCCCCTGCGGCGCGGACGAGCTCGGCGACGCAGTCGAGCCATTCTTCGTAGACGTTGTCGACGGGACGGTAGTGCATGAGCTCGTTTGCCGCGATGAGCGCAGCTCGATCCTCCATGGGTGCACGGAGCGCGCGGGACGAAGAACCAGCTGGGGTGAGGAGGGAGTAGCGGTGGGGCCGTCTTGCCGCACGGACGGATGCTGAGACGACGCTTGCTGCTCGTTCCCCGCCGGGCCGGTGGCGGCATTGACGGCAGGTGACGGGGAACGGCGAGGACACCCGCCGACAGGAGCCATCTGGGCGACGTGGGAAGCGAGAGCGGCCTGGCGCTCGGCGCGGGCCCGACGAGCGTCAGACATGGACGCGATGGTCGGAGGAGAACGGGGTGGTGGAAGACGAATTCTGGCGGACCCCTACCTGGCGCGCCAAATGTCGGATTTCGGGTTCCGGCAGACCCTTGAGGTTCGAACACTGGGGTGCGCGCAGAGATTTCGCCTTCTACCTACCTGCACCCCTCCACCTCGCTAAGATCTAAGCTATGGAAAGAACAACACAAGAGACACATGGTTTATACTGGTTCAGGCCACCGTTGTGGTGTAATACCCTACTCCAGTGTGTGGTGTGGTGGATTGCCTCTTGGGCTGATGATGATGAGCAATACAAGGAAGAACAGCCTCGCGAGGGTCTGTTCTTGGCTGGGGGGATGAACTGCTAGGAGGAGTTTAGTTGCCCTTCTCTCTCTCTCTCTGTGTGTGTGTGTGTGTGATGCTACTCGATCCGATCCTAGCTAGTTTCTCTCTTGGCTTCTAGATTCTCCCTTCTTGATTGCCCCCCTACCCTGGGGGTGGCTAGTCCTATTTATAGGCAAAGGCCCTGGGCCTCTTCCCAAATATTGAGCGGGAAGGGCGCCAACAATTGGCCATTTTGAAGGGGAACATCTGGTGCACTTATCCTGACTAAAGTTGGTCCTCGCCTGCCAAAGGCTCTGGTGGTGACGCTGGCTTGGGCTCCACAATGACTTCCTCCCTGCCGTTGGACTGGTCTTGGTCTCGTTGCACCGAAACGGGTGCCTTTGCTTGATGCTCTCGCCTACGCTTGCTTCCTTTACACCAAAGAGGAAAGGAGGACACTGCGCGGCTGGCGCCCGCCTGGCGCCTTTGGTCGTCATGGCTTGCGTCACGGGCAACTCGTGAGGTACCCCGCCTTGATCTCTCCGCCTCCTCGCGAACCAGCCTGATGAGGCCGTGCCTGAGGAAGCTCCGTGTTGTCCGCCCCGCGAGGCTTGGGCCCTCGCGAGGGTCTTGGGTCTGTGTTGATGAAGATGGGCCGCGCTTGGCCCCCTTTTGAGCCACGCCGCAGGCCGCAGGCAGGCAAGTCTGGGGACCCCCGTTCTCAGAATGCCGATAAGAACAAGGAGACGAGAAACTTATTTCACTGGCAGGATAAACGAAGAACTTGGGTCATTATAAGCACCATAGATAGCTACAATCCTCCAGGAAGGCTTTAGGTGAAATATAACCCAAGATAACTCCAATGGAGAGATTGATGGATTTAAAATACCTCATTCTTAACAACATGTGAATCATGAAGCATGAACTCAAATTATCAAGAATGACGTAATACCACCTCCAATGATACGGAATAAAAGAATTGCACTCCGGATTGCAAGATGAAGAATACTTGAGCTCCTCTGAAAAGAATCTCGATGAACACTTCGAGAAGGAATTAAATCCTTGATGAACCACCATGTAGAGACTCCATGAAGAACTCCGGTAATAAAAGGATGATCCAACGATAAGATGGATCTTCATGATGATGAGAGCTTGGAACTCCGGGAAAAGAAAAGATGAACCAATTGAAAACCGAGAATTTGATGAACCTCCGGAATAAGGAATTGAATTTACTCGATGAAACAAGAATAATTATTACATTATGCTTATCCTTCACCAATTTAAATTGATGACAAGCAACAAATTTTGCATACTACTTATTCTCGTTGAAAAAGGATTAAGAGAGATATCGATAACTTGATAAGGTCTTCTATGAACCACTGGAAGGATTGAAAACAATGAATAAATTGATATGATAACGAATGACGAGAACTCTTGAATGAACCACCGTAAGAATTGAAAATGAACAAAGAGAAGATAAAGAAACACCAGGAAGAATTATAAAATGAATGAAGATGCTTGAGAGGATTTAGATACATGAGAACGAAGAGATCACGAGCCGATTAGAGATCACTTGAACGAAGCACCGGTAAGATTGGAGAATGATAACTGAAAGCTGAGAATGAATAAACCTGAATTGATGGACTCCAGATAGGTGAGAGGAATTCTCACAATCAAAACAATTATGAGAGGATGGCCTTGAAGAACCACGAATCTTGAAGAGAATGGAGCAAGATTGAGAGAAAATTCTTCTTCGGTCTTCAAAATCTGAGAATTACGACGAGAAACACCACCATGAATTGTTGAGACACTCCGGAATGAAGAATGGAAAGGTTGAGCCAATGGTGAAAAGAATTTGAAAGATTTTGGAGAAAGGCATTTGAGTGATGATAAATTCATTCTTACGTCAAACTTCAAAATGAATTTGAAAAGCTCCGGGAAAATAAGAAGAGTCAGGTAATATCCTGGGAAAAGACATGTGGGTTAGGGCCCACTCAAGAGAAGCACCGTTGAACGATAGCTTGAAAAGAGAGATTGCATCGGTTGAATTAAATGGCTTGAATGAGGTAACATCCTCGAAAGATCTTGAACGAATGTAGAGTGGAAACACGAATCTTTGAGATATCTTGAGCACTCCGGAACAATAGAATAGCGAGCGTGGAATGATTATGAGGTGCACCGGCATGAGAGGGTATTTGAAAACAAGGAAAAGGATATGATCCCCAAAGCATGAATTGAAACCACCGGAGAAGAAAAAGAACGAAGAATGATGAACTTGAAGCTCCGTTAGAATCTTCATGAGCATCACCGGATAAGAACATTGAAAGACAAGAATGAAGAGTCTTCACATCCCTAAGATGGATACTTGATTGAGAAAAAACCGAGTCCTTGAAGAAAACAAGGGAGGGAGGGCGGGAAAAACAAAGGCAACTTGGAGACGGATGAAACAAACACCGTTGAGAAGAACCGATACTAGATCTTGTGGATGTTGAAATGATCGGATCCACTTGAAGAGAAACACACCGGTGAAAAGGATTAACATGACAATCTCGATTATCATGAAGGATTAGTATTCACATCGTTGTATGAGAACACCTTTTAGTCAAGGTATGGAATCAACATTCGACATTGAAGCAACTCGAATACCACAACTCAAAACAAACAAAGGATTGGCTTGCGGAATAAGCCGGAACAAACATATCATAGATATATCATCCGAAGTTTTCGTGGTGGGGCCTACACGGGCTCGATCGTACAGCACCATCATGTACAAGGCAGTGCACATGACAACTGAAGCGTCCCCGAGTCGGCATAGCCAAGGACTCTTTAAGACACAACGAGACCACTGTAAAACCAACTGTGAATAGGCGGACCACTAGACGTCGAACCCCAATTTCATATCATACATCTGTTGGAAAGATATCCTAAGAGCTACTTGAATTCCCACTTATAAACTCCCGAAATTTTCTGGTTATGCAATCAGGTGTTGGGGATACAGGGGAAGCATAATATCTCACCCAAAACTAGCAAATCCTACATCCAGCTGTATCCATCCTTCAACACATAACCAAGAAACCTTCAGAAATCGTTTACCTCAACCTTCGAAAAGCATCCGTTATACAAGTTATGGCAATACTCCCGAACTCCCGCCCCAATACTGGGTGGCGTCGAGGTTATCTCACCAAAAACTGAATAAAAGAGATTTTCGATGTCGGCGAAACTCAGGTATTCCAGAACTGCAACGATAAAATTGTGATGACAACACCTCGGAGCTCAACTCCTCGGGACACTGTCACAACCCCTAAATGTCAGGAGGCACCAAGAACAATGTTCTCATCACAAAACCATAGGAACGATTCCAAGATACCCGCGTGATTCTAAAATTTTTAGTGAAATTTGAGAAGAAAAGAGTCAAAACTCTACGCTAGGATGCCTCACCAGAGCGACGAAGGAACTGAGGAGTAAAAAGAAGTCCTAACTCTCCGATGTATATAATTCCTAAATGACTCAAAACATTTCTAGACTCAATAACGCCGGTGATTCGATCAAGCAGGGGGCTCCTAAGGTCGGGGAAGGCTCTGATACGAACTTGTAACGCCCTCGATGCGGCTCTATCTCCCACGTGTCGAAGCACGACTTAGAGGCATAACCGCATTGAAAGCAATGTCGCAAGTGAGGTAATCTTCACACAACCCATGTAATACATAAGGGAAAGAGATACATAGTTGGCTTATAATCGCCACTTCACACAATACAAGAATAAAGCATTACATCATCCAGAAACAATCAAGGTCCGACTAGGAACCAAAATAAAAGAAGACTACCCCAAATGCTACATAGATCCCCGATCGACCCCAACTGGGCTCCACTACTGATCAACTAGAACGAAACGACACAACAGACAAGATCTTCAACGAGCTCCTCCTTGAGCTTGGTTGCGTCACCTTCTCGGTAACATCGGCACCTGCAAACTGGTTTTGCAAGTATCTGTGAGTCATGGGGACTCAGCAATCTCACACCCTCGCGATCAAGACTATTTAAGCTTATAGCTAGGACGCAAATGAGAGCGAGAAGAGAAGGCAAAGCACGGTCGAGAAACTATGATCAAGAAGTGATCCTAGAATAACCTACGTCAAGCATAACTCTAACACCGTGTTCACTTCTTGGACCCTGCCGAGAAGAGACCATCACGGTAACACGCACAGTTGATGTCTTTTAATTAAGGTCAACTTCAAGTTTTCTACAACCGGACATTAACAAATTCCCATCTGCCCATAACCGTGGGCACGGCTTTTGAAAGTTCAAATCCCTGTAGGGTTGTCCCAACTTAGCCCATCACAAGCTCTCACGGTCTATGAAGGATATTCCTTCTCCCAAGACAATCGGATCAGGCTCGGCATCTAGGTTACAAGACATCCTCGACAATGGTAAAACAAGTCCAGCAACACCGCCCGAATATGCCGACAAATCCCGATAGGAGCTGCACATATCTCGTTCTCAGGGCACACTCAGATGATCGCTCCATACAACTAAAACCAAACCTCGAGTTTGCCCGAGGGGGCGCTGCACAAGGCTCTAGTTTGGACCAACACTCAGAGGAGCACTGGCCGGGGGGGGGGGTTAAAATAAAGATGACCCTTGGGTAGGCCTACCCAAGGGAAAGAAAAGGCTAGGTGGCAAATGGTAAAACCAATGTTGGGCATTGCTGGAGGAGTTTTATTCAAGGCGAACTGTCAAGGGGTTCCCATTATAACCCAACCGTGTAAGGAACGCAAAATCCGGGAACATAACACCCATACGACAGAAACTAGGGCGGCAAGAGTGGAACAAAACACCAGGCATAAGGCCGAGCCTTCCACCCTTTACCAAGTATATAGATGCATTAATTAAATATGAGATATTGTGATATCCCAAAAAAATATCCATGTTCCAACAAGGAACAAACTCCAATCTTCACCTGCAACTAACAACGCTATAAGAGGGGCTGATCAAAGCGGTAACATAGCCAAACAATGGTTTGCTAGGATAAGGTGGGTTAGAGGCTTGGCTTAACAATATGGGAGGCATGATAAGCAAGTGGTAGGTATCGCTACATAGGCATAGCAAAAGAGCGAGCATCTAGCAAGCAAAGATAGAAGTGATTTCGAGGGTATGGCCATCTTGCCTGAAATCCCGCAAGGAAGAAGAACAAGTCCATGAAGAAGACAAACAGACGTAGTCGAACGAAACCTCACAACACGACGTTATTGGAACCAACCCGAAGAAGCAACACTGGAAAGGAGCAAACAACATAGTAAACAACCAACACATGAACATGGCATGATGCACAATCAAGTATGATGCATGTCCGGTATAATGAAGCATGGCATGGCAAAGTGCACAACCAATTCTACAAATTAAGTGGAGCTCAATATGCAACGAGTTGCATATTGACGGAACACCACATGACTTATTTAGTTCGATCTCGTTTATGAACTCAACAATATTAAATGTTGTTTAGCATGGCAAGGGGTGAATCAAAGTAAAGCTACCTATCTAGGCAAGTTTAAATTAGGCCAGAAGATCAAACAACAAATCCGGAAACTCCTCATGTGCATATGTTAGGTTTGGTCCTGTTCTGCCCTAAACCATATTTTAGAGTTGTTAAACATGCAAAGCAAGTATGCCATGTTAAACTAGGCATTTTTATACCCCATTTACATATAAAGTTTGTTTAAAACCGAGCTACGATTATTTAGTTATGAATTAAAGCATTTTAGCAAGTTAATTAAGCAAGTTTAAACAAACAGCATCTTAAGCATTTTAAACATGGATGAAAAAGAAATATTATGAAACTAGATGAAAAACTAAGCATATTTTATATATAAATCATTTTAATATAATGTACGGTTATTAAGTTATTATATGCATGATCTACAAGGGGTTTTCTATAAAACAGCAAAAACCTGGGAAAAAGCTAAAATCGCATAGACTGAAAAAAACACTACAGGGCTGAAACTGGATCAGGGCCGAACTGAGAGGAGGCTGCTCACATCGAGCCTGGAGGAGAAGATGGGCCGGCTGGAGAGGGAGGCTGGAAGGGGGGCGCTGGGCCTGCTTGCTGGTGGCCCACGCGGCCGCTGAAGCTGGGCCAGGGGCGCTGGCTGCGGTGGCCCAGGCGCTGGCATGGGGGCTGCTGGGCCTTAGAGCCCAGATGGCAGCCACTCGCGGGCGAGGCGCAGTCAACGCGGGCGAATAACTGGAGGACACCTGGCACATCGGTCTCGGGGCGTTACATTAAACCTGGAACATAATTTATAGAAGACAAACATTGTATTATTTCTTAGTCTTATTTTTGCGGGATAGATATATCTTTTGTTCAAATGGAGGCTAAACATTTGCCTTCTCCATTAATTATGGAGTTTAGAGTTGTGTTTACACAAGCAAAAATAAGATTACATGGCTATTACTCTCCCGACATGATATAGCCGTGTTTTGTGCCAGCGGTGACCCAAAGGATGGCCTCGCATTGAATGTTTGCTAGTAGGATGGACGGGAGGGAAGACTTGTGGCGGAATACCCTAGCATTTCTCTCGTACCAAATGGTCCAACAAGTTAGCATGGTAAGGGAGGCTAATGCCTTCCGGATCGCCATATTGGTGCCCGACATGTTGATCCATCAATCCATAATGGAGCGCTCACCAATCCATGATGAAGTGTCCATGTAGTCAGGTTGAGCTATCCCTTGATCATGCCCATAATCTGACAGTGTATCGGCACTTGAATAAAATGTGTCCAACTGATTATGTAGTCTGCTTGAAAAGCGGACAGAGGCCATCATTTGGACATCTCCTTTCTTTCAGTCTATCCACCATCCGAATATGGTTTTGAATTGCCAGCAAGCAAAGAATTTCTTCTTTTGGAGGGCTCCAGGCCTTCCAAACTGCAGAGCTCGTGTGCAAGCGAGCCATCCCTAGAAGTTGGGCATTGTACGTGGATGTGGCAGAGTAGTACCCGTTTGTTGCACGCTTCCAGTAGATGGTGTCATCGGTGTCCGCCACAATTGGAATGATCCTCAAGGCAGCCCAAAGAGTAACAATTTACCAGATGTGAGCCATCGTTTAGAGGTTGAGAATCTTCATCTTAGGAGCCATGCATCTCCATGCATGGGTTCCTTGAAATTCTAATTTTCCCTTGTGCAGGCCTCAAAGATGAGAGGAGTGTTTTCAATCGGCTTCTCCCCGTTAACCAAAGGGGAGTCCTAAAAGGGCGCACATGCTCCGTTGCCAATGATGATGTGCGAGGATGCATAGAATAGGCCACCGTCCAACTCATCACATTGAAGGAAAAATGCCCAAGAGGCAATAATAAAGTTGTTATTTTATATTTCCATATTCATGATAAAGGTTTATTATTCATGCTAAAATTGTATTGATTGGAAACCTAAATACATGTGTTGATACATAAACCAATACCATGACCCTATTGAGCCTCTACTAGACTAGCTTGTTGATCAAAGAGGGTTAAGGTTTCCTAACCATAGACATGTGTTGTCATTTGATAACAGGATCACATCATTAGGAGAATGATGTGATGGACAAGACCCATCTGTTAGCTTAGCATAATGATCGTTCAGTTTATTGCTACTACTTTCTTCATGTCAAATACATATTCCTTCGACTATGAGATTATGCAACTCCTGGACACCGGAGGAATACCTTGTGTGTTATCAAACGTCATAACATAACCGGGTGATCATAAAGATGCTCTACAGGTATCTCCGAAGGTGTCTGTTGGGTTGGCATAGATCAAGATTAGGATTTGTCACTCTGAGTATCGAAGAGGTACCTCTGGGCCCTCTCGGTAATACACATCATAAGCTTGCAAGCAAATGACTAAGGAGTTAGTCACAAGGTGATGTATTAAGGAATGAGTAAATAGACTTGACAGTAACGAGATTGAACTAGGTATGAAGATACCGACAATCGAATCTCGGGGAAGTAACATACCGATGGACAAAGGGAATTACGTATGTTTTCATAACGGTTCGACCAATAAAGATCTTCATAGAATATGTAGGAGCCAATATGGGCACCATGTTCTGCTATTGGTTATTGACCGGAGAGCTGTCTCGGTCATGACTACATAGTTCTCGAACGCGTAGGGTCCGCACGCTTAACGTTCAATGTCGATTTGGTATTATATGAGTTATGTGGTCTGGTGACCGTATGTTGTTCGGAGTCCAGGATGAGATCACGGGCATGAAGAGGAGCTCCGGGATGGTCTGTAGGTAAAGATTGATATGTAGGATGATGCTATTTAGTCTCCGGAATGGTTTCAGAATGCACCGGAAAGTTATCGGAATACCAGAAGGGGTTTTGGAGGCACCGGGAGTGTATTGGGCCTTATTGGGCCATGTAGAGGGAATACACCAGCCCACATGGGCTGGTGCGCCCCCCCTAAGGCAGCCACGCCCAATTAGATGGAAAGGGTGTAAGGGCATATTTATCCCTAAGTGGTTTTGGTGATTGATGACAATGCTTTTGCGGACTAATCGTGTGCATTGAGCATTTCAGATATCTTATGTCTACGCACAAGACGATTTGGTGCCCCTTGGAGCCTAACGTAGACGGCGTTTCTCTATGTTTCTTTTCGGTGGATTTGAGTCATAGCAAAGCCATACTAATAAAAGGGGGTCCACTTTGGAAAGGTTAGGGTGGAACCATCACGTACACGTCTATTCTTTTGCACCACCTTTCCTTGCTTCATTGGAGCACCGGTGTTCCCCTTGTCGCTGCGAAGATGAAGGCATCCGAGTGCTACTGGTCTGTGGTGTGCGGTAGTACTGCTCAAGGGAGCAGTAGTACCGCAGCTGGCCACGGTAGTACCGCCCAAGGTAGCGGCAGTACCGCATGTGCGGTAGTACCGCTCCTAGCATGCGTTAGTACCATGGCCCCTTGTAGCGACCGAACCTCAAACAGTCCGATCTCTGTGCTTTAGTGTCATCCCTGGATCAGTAATTCTAACACACACAGTACTTGAAGGATTTATAACAGAGTAGCAATCACACACTTATTACATCGAATGTCTCAAAGGAGAACTTATAACAATAAATATGGCTTAAGGCCATCTAATAACAATAACAACGGAAGGCTTGGAAGATAAGTGAGTCCATCAACTCCAACGGCATCACTGAGTATAGAACCACGACCTAAAGGCACTTTACTCGTCATGTAAAAAGTCTACAACATGAACATTGCAGCCCGAAAACGGGTCAGCACATGGAATATGCTGGCAATGTAACACAGAGAGAGTAATGGAAGAATAAAGCTATACTACATGCATATATGGTTGATGGAAAGTTCTATGGTTACAGTTTTGTGTAAAGCCAATTTTTTCCTACTGCAAAGGAATAAATTTTATTTAACTATCATGGTAGTTGTTAAACATTAAGAGTGTAGACACCCTCTCAATCCCAATTTAGTATCATCATTAAAACCCAATAGTATTAACTTAAAGTAACATGATGAGATTCACATGATAATCCAAGTACTAGATACTCAAGACGTCCATAACCGGGGACACGCCTAACCATGATTAGTTTATACACTCTGCAGAGGTTTGCGCACTTTTCCCCACAAGACTTGATCTCCTCCGCTGGGATTCTCGCACTACATGGTGTTTGAGAAAACGGATGACCGAGACATAGTCTTTCAGAAGCGCTAGCACATTACGATCGGGTAGACAGTACAAACCTACATCCCCTACATCTGCTACTCTACCACTGTAAGAGTTCGCACGACTTAGTCAACTATGCTAGAGCCCATAGTAGCTTGTGGCTGCACACGGAAGTTTCTAGTATGAATAAATCTCATGATCCCTTTGAGCCTGGCTGGCGGTCCATAAAGAAAAACAGGCAATCGCTAGAATACCCAGGTGCCTCAATCCACCCAGATGTGTGTTTATGTTGCCACCTTAAATAAACCATTAATTTATCAATCTCACATCTGTCATGGATACGCTCACCCAATCCACGTCTACTAGCATAGCATGGCATAATAAGCAAACGTAGAAGTAATTCCCAAGGGTTGATAATAAAACAGGTAATAGGTTCTACCTCATCTACTCCCAAAACCCACATATTAATCAGATCCTAATCATGCAATTGTTTGAGGATTGGTCTAATGCAATAAAACTGGGTAGTAAAGAGGTATGATCAAACTGTTACTTGCCTCGCTGATGATCTGTGAAACCTAGAGATTCGAAGTAGCAAGCGACGCACTCCGGGTACTCTATCGCAAACAAACAAGCATACAATAAGTACGCATCTAATGCACGGGTAAAACTCAAATAAGAAAACTAACCAGAAAGTTCAACTTAAGAACTCCGGTTTGCAACAAGAATCAAATCGAACGAAGCAACGAAAGTCAAACGGCGAAAGAAACAAACTTCATTTACTAATCTGGATCTAAATCAAATTTTACAGCTGCAAAAACATTTTTTGAGTTGGTTAAACGGAAAGAGGGTTTCGAGACGAAACTCCAGGATCTTGAATCGCCTGATTCCGATAAACAAGCGAAAAGTTATACTAGAACGAAAATCAGATCAGAAATCGCGATCAGAAATAACCGCGGAAAAATCCGAGAAAAAGAAAAACTGACGAACAGATTAACGAATGAACGTTCGTTAACTGAAACTAAACGACGAATTCGCCCGTTAAAACGAACGAATGGGTGAACGCTCGCTAAAAAAATAAAGCGGAAAATAAAACCGATCTATTTATAAAAAAACGAATCTAGGGTTTTCTAAAAAAACGGATCGGTTTCTTTAGAAAAACTGGGGCGGCGGGCGGCTACCTCGGCTCGGGTTCCGGCGAGGTCTAGCGGGGTTCCGGCGGGGCTCCGGTGGCGGTGGGCGGTGTGGGGTGGCGGGGCGGCGGCTCCTGGTGGCGACGGCGCAAGGCGGCGGGGCGGCGGTGGCTTGCGGCGAGGGGCTGCGGCGGTGGCGAATCGGGGCTCCAGGGGGACCAGAGGTGGTATTTAAAGGGGGAGAGGCGGCGGTGGCTCCGACTTGGGGAGGGGGTCGGGCGGCGGCGGCGGCTCGGACTCTCCCGAGTCCGGCAACTGCACTGGACGGGGAGGTGGTGGCACAGGCGGGCCGGCCTGGCTCGGTTGGGCTTCGGCCCAGTCGGGCGCGCGGGAGGTTTTTTTTTTTAAAATCCCGCCGAACTAAGAAAAAAAATCTAGAAAAATAAATAAAAATCTAAAAATGCTAAAACAATTTTTCACCGTCTAAAGAAAATATTTAGAACAAGATGAACATTTTCTTGGCCCTAAAATGCAGTTTTGAAAACGTGCATTTTTTTCCTAAATTCAAATAAAATAGCGAGAAAACTGCGAACTAAAATCTTACTTGAATTTTTTATTAAAGCTTCAATATTTCTTTATTTTGGGAAAGTCATTTTATTCCCTCTCTCATATTTTATTATAGAAATAATTGAAGATAGAATAAATAAAATCAATGATCCTATTTTCAAAATTTGGGAAAACCCCAAATATGAAAATAACGAAATCCCCAACTCTCTCCGTGGGTCCTTGAGTTGCGTAGAATTTCTGGATCGGTCCAAAAGAAAATAAAATATGATATGCAGTGATGACCTAATGTATAACATTCCAAATTGAAAATTTGGGATGTTACAAACCTACCCCCCTTAAGATGAATCTCGCCCTCGAGATTCGGGTTGGATAGAAAATAGGTGAGGGTGGTCCTTCAGCAGTTCTTCCTCTCGCTCCCAGGTGGCTTCATCCTCGATGTGGTGGCTCCACTAAACTTTGCAAAACTTGATAACCTTGTTGCGGGTGACTCGGCTGGCATACTCAAGAATCTTGACTGGTTTCTCCTCATAGGTCAAATCACTATCCAACCGAATTGCTTCCAGCGGCACTGTATCTCTCACCAGTATGTCCGCCATCTCTGCGTGGCACTTCTTCAACTGGGAGACGTGGAACATGTCGTGAACTCCCGACAATCCTTCGGGCAACTCCAACTTGTAGGCAACTTCTCCCACACGCTCCAAAACTTTGTATGGTCCCACAAAACGTGGCGCTAACTTTCCTTTAACTCCAAAGCGCTTAACTCCCCGAAGTGGAGATACTCGAAGATAAACTCGGTCTTCAACTTCGTAAACTGTCTCCTTGCATTTAGAATCCGCGTAGCTCTTCTGCCTGGACTGGGCTACCTTGAGCCCATCGCGAATCAATTTCACTTTTTGTTCAGACTCCTTAATCAAATCCGGTCCAAACAACTGGCGGTCTCCAACTTCATCCCACGACAATGGTGTTCTGCACCTTCTTTCGTACAAGGCTTCGAAAGGGGCCATCTTCAAACTGGATTGATAACTGTTGTTGTAGGAAAACTCTCCATATGGCAAATTGTCATCCCAAGTAGATCCATAATCTAGCGCACAAGCTCTCAGTATATCCTCCAAAATCTGATTGACTCTCTCGGTCTGTCCATCTATCTGCGGATGAAAAGCTGTACTGAACTCTAGCCTGGTACCCAAAGTTTCATGCAATCGATTCCAGAACTTTGAGGTAATCTGGGTTCCTCTATCTGATACAATGCTCCTCGGAACTCCATGCAGACATACGATCCCGGTCATGTATATCTTTGCCAACTTAGCACTGGTGTAGGTGGTCTTTACTGGGATGAAATGAGCTACCTTCGTCAAGCGATCGACTACAACCCATATCGAGTCATAGCCTGAACGGGTCCTGGGTAATCCCGTGATGAAATCCATGCCTAGCTTATCCCACTTCCATTCGGGTATCGGCAATGTTGTAGCAACCCTGCTGGCTTCTGATGCTCTGCCTTTACTCTCTGACATACATCACAAACTGCTACATACTCCGCAATATCCTTCTTCGTTCCGGTCCACCAGAAAGTATCCTTCAAATCCAAATACATCTTGGTATTTCCTGGGTGAATTGAGTATGGTGAATCATGGGCCTCCTACAGAATCAACTTCCTGATCTCCAGGTTGTTAGGCACAAAAACACGGTCTTCAAACCATAGGGTATCGTGCTCATCCTCACGAAATCCTTTAACTTTACCTTTGCTCATCTTCTCCTTTATAGAGGCAACCTCCTTGTCAGTTTTCTGAGCTTCTCTGACCTTATCCCACAAAGTAGACTGAATCTCCAATGCTGCTACATAGCCTCTCGGAACTATCTCCAAACATAGCTCATGAAGGTCTTCGGCTAACACCTTTGGTAAATCTCCCGTCATTAATGTGTTGACATGGCTCTTACGGCTCAGCGCATCGGCTACTACGTTAGCCTTTCCGGGATGATAATGCAATCTCATATCATAATCCTTGATGAGCTCCAACCATCTCCTTTGCTTGAGATTTAGCTCCTTCTGCGTGAAAATATACTTCAAACTCTTGTGATCCGTGTATACTTCACAATGGTTTCCAATGAGAAAATGTCTCCAAGTCTTCAATGCATGCACTACAGCTGCTAACTCCAAATCATGCGTGGCATAATTCAACTCATGAGGTTTTAGCTGTCGTGAAGCATACGAAACAACTCTTCCCTCCTGCATAAGCACTGCTCCAAGTCCTCGACGTGAAGCGTCGCAATACACCTCATAATCCTTGCTCTGATCTGGCAGAATCAATACTGGTGATGTAACCAAACGTTTCTTCAACTCCTAGAAACTGGCCTCACATTCCTCAATCCATTTGAACTTGGTATCCTTCTTCAACAACTTCGTCATAGGCTTCACAATTTTTGAGAAATTCTCAATGAATCTTCGGTAGTATCCTGCAAGTCCAAGAAAACTCCGGATCTCTACAACTGTTGTTGGTGCTTCCCAATTTGTCACAGTGACAACCTTGGTGGGATCTACTGCTATACCTTCTTCGGATATAACGTGTCCGAGGAATCCAGCTTCCTTCAACCAAAACTCACATTTACTGAACTTGCCATATAACTGATGTTCTCTGAGCTTCTCAAGTACCAAACGCAAATGCTCCTTATGCTCCTCTTCATTCTTTGAGTAGACTAAAATATCATCAATGAACACCACGACGAACTTGTCCAAAAACTCCATAAACACCTTGTTCATCATGTTCATGAAATATGCATGTGCGTTAGTTAGACCAAATGACATAACGGTATACTCGTACAACCCATACCTGGTGGTAAAAGCCATCTTAGGTATATCCCGCTCTCGAATCTTCAACTGATGGTATCCTGGTCGCAGATCGATCTTGGAAAATACCTTAGCTCCTTGCAATCGATCAAACAGATCATTGATCATCGGCAGTGGGTACTTGTTCTTGATTGTTACTTCATTCAATCCTCGATAATCAACAACCATCCTTAACGATCCATCCCTCTTCTCCACTAGAAGTACTGGCAATCCCCAAGGTGAAGAACTTGGGCAAATATAACCATTATCCAGTAACTCCTTAATCTGCTTCTTAATCTCCTCCAAATCTTTTGCGGGTATCTTGTATGGTCTCTTAGATATGGGCCCTGTGCCTGGCAAAAGCTTAATCAAAAACTCAATATCTCTATCCGGTGGCATGCCTGGCAACTCCTCCGGAAATACGTCAGGGAAATCCTTCACCACTGGTACTTCCTCCTGCACAACTCCTGATAAGGAATTTACTTGAGTGCTCTTCGGCACATGCCGGGGTACATACTTTGATCCTTCTTCCTTCTGGCGTTGTAAGCAAAATTGACTTCCTGGCGCATTCAATGTTCCCTCCATACTTCGATAACCAATCCATGCCTAATATCACATCTAATCCTTGAGATTCCAATACTATTAGGTCCGAGGGAAATACATAGTTACCAATCCTTAATGGTAACCAATCACACCATAGACTAGCCATATACTCTACTCCAGGTGAGGTTACTAACATGGGTGACCTAAGGGCTTGGGTTGGTAGTTTATACTTATCCACAAATCCCCTTGAGATGTATGAATGCGATGCACCAGTATCAAAAAGAATGAGTGCAGTAAATGACTTAACCAAAAACTTACCTATTACTGCATCTGGCTGAGCTTTAACCTCCTCCACGTTAACATGGTTCACATGTCCCCTATTGAAAGGGTTCGGCTTCTTCCCAGAGCTTACATTGCCATTTCCACTCTGCGCTTCAAGACATTCATTGGCGTAATGTCCAGTCTTCTGGCACTTATAGCAAGTGACTTGGCTCAGGTCTCTCTTGGCTGGCGTCGATGGGTTGGTACGGTTCTGGTCGTTGCTTCCTCCATTCCTGTTACCATTCTTGGGGCCATTATGATTGTGCGAGCTGCCTCCTCCATGAGTATGCTGAAAATGTCCTCCCGGTTTAGGGGTAAAAGGTGGCTTCTGCTGAGCTCCGGAATTGTACTTCCCTTGTCCATACTTCCTCTTGCGGTTTTCAATCTGCCGCTGCTTCCCTTCAATCATAAGAGCGCGATCTACCAACTCCTAGTAGTTGTTGAAGCTTGCTACCATCAAATGCATGCTCAACTCATCATTCAGTCCTTCCAGAAACTTCTCCTGCTTAGCTGCATCCATAGCAACGTCATCTAGGGCATAACGTGCTAGCTTACTAAAGTCATCCACATACTGGCCAACTATCCATCCTCCTTGGTGCAAGTTGCGAAACTCACGCTTCTTCATGGCCATAGCTCCTGCTGACAAATGGGCAGTACGGAAAGCCTGCTGAAATTGGTCCCATGTCACCGTGGCTATAGGGTAGGTGACGGTGTAATTCTCCCACCATCATGTTGCTGGTCCATCCAACTGATGTGCGGCAAAGCGCACCTTCTCAGCATCAGTACATCCTGTAGTGGTTAACTCCCTTCCAATCTTGCAGAGCCAATCATCTGCTACTATAGGCTCGGTGCTACTAGAGAACACCGGCGGATTCAGCCTAAGAAAATGGGTTAAGTGATCCACAGGTGGTGGCGGTGGTGGGCTGTTGTTGTTGTTGTTCCCCTGATTCTGATTCTAGACTAGCAACTGCATCAACGTATTCTGCTGCTGGATCAACTGAGTGAGCTCCAGTGGGAAAGCAAATCCATTGTCACGTCTCGGAGGCATCTGATGGGTTTAGAAAAGATGAGAATATAGAATAGAATGAGGTCTAGAGGGAAAACACTACCCATATGCACATGATGCAAATGCAAACAAAATCACTTCATTCAATCAAACAAGGGCATACAATGGTCCATCTATCGTTTACAAAAGTGCTCGGGCTATACTAGATACATGGGAGAATATTATTACTGATATGGTGGTCGACTAGAAAAAAACTGCTCCGATGAAGACTCCATGATATCTGCTCCAGCTTCATCAACATAGTCATCATCGCTATCGTCTGGGTCCGAGTCGGTGTCGTCGATGATGATGTAGTTCTCTGGACAAGTGCAATCTTCGTCTTCTCCTCCAGTTGCGGGAAATCCCATGAATATTTTTAGCTTCTTCTTCAGATCATCGTTCTTCTCCACGAGTGTTGCTATTTCCTCCTCATATCCATCGCATGTAGAATTATGTTCTTCTTCCAGCTCCGTGATCTTGGTCATGGCCTTCTTCAGGTCTATCATGCCTGCGCACATCTGGTTCTCCTGGCGTCGAATGTGCTGGTTTAACTCCTGGATGAAAGCTGCAATTGACCTATCCTTCCCAGTGCTGATCATCTCCCATTGCTCATCTCGGCACCCACAAATCTGGTAGATAGTATCCTTGAGATCCTTGTGGTAGACTTCTCCAATGTGTCCCATAGTGATGTGGGCTGCCATGCTTTTTCCTAGACTCCAGGTTGGTGCATCAAAGGAAAACTCTATGGGCTTAGTGACGGGCATGAACGTCCTTCCTGGAACTTGAACTTGAATCATCCATCGCTCCTCTTCAGGTAAAGTGGCATTGTAGGTTCTGGTGAAGCTTGGTACTCCGATGTTCAGGTATCTAGTGACTTCCTTCAAGTGACGTCCAAATGGTGTATCTTCATCCGGTTGCATGAACTTGTTCCTTGCATCGGCCATCCTAAAAGAGTAGACAAGATGAGGAGTCAGAAATGAGTAGAGGGAGTATTGATCTAGGGCTTTAGCTTAGTGGCCTTGTCCTATAGTCAGCGTGTGCTTTGATACCATCTCTGTAGCGACCAGACCTCAAACAGTCCGATCTCTGTGCTTTAGTGTCATCCCTGGATCAGTAATGCTGACACGCACAGTACTTGAAGGATTTATAACAGAGTAGCAATCACACACTTATTACATCGAATGTCTCAAAAGAGAACTTATAACAATAAATATGGCTTAAGGCCATCTAATAACGATAACATCGGAAGGCTTGGAAGATAAGTGAGTCCATCAACTCCAACGGCATCACTGAGTATAGAACCACGACCTAAAGGCACTTTACTCGTCGTCTGAAAAGTCTGCAACATGAACGTTGCAGCCCAAAAACGGGTCAGCACATGGAATATGCTGGCAATGTAACACATAGAGAGTAATGGAAGAATAAAGCTATACTACATGCATATATGGCTGGTCGAAAGCTCTATGGTTATAGTTTTGTGTAAAGCCAATTTTTTCCTACTGCAAAGGAATAAATTTTATTTAACTATCATGGTAGTTGTTAAACATTGAGAGTGTAGACATCCTCTCAATCCCAATTTAGTATCATCATTAAAACCCAATAGTATTGATTTAAAGTAACATGATGAGATGCACATGATAATCCAAGTACTAGATACTCAAGACGTCCATAACCGGGGACACGGCTAACCATGATTAGTTTATACACTCTGCAGAGGTTTGCGCACTTTTCCCCACAAGACTTGATCTCCTCCGCTGGGATTCTCGCACTACATGGTGTTTGAGAAAACGGATGACCGTGACATAGTCTTTCAGAAGCGCTAGCACCTTACGATCGGGTAGACAGTACAAACCTACATCCCCTACATCTGCTAGTCTACCACTATAAGAGTTCGCACGACTTAGTCAACTATGCTAGAGCCCATAGTAGCTTGTGGCTGCACACGGAAGTTTCTAGTATGAATAAATCTCATGATCGCTTTGAGCCTGGGTGGCGGTCCA
The DNA here is from genome assembly GCF_018294505.1 of Triticum aestivum. Taxonomy (NCBI): domain Eukaryota; kingdom Viridiplantae; phylum Streptophyta; class Magnoliopsida; order Poales; family Poaceae; genus Triticum; species Triticum aestivum. Next base: position 505,394,598 of record NC_057800.1, on the reverse strand, counting down.
TAAAGAAAAACAGGCAATCCCTAGAATACCCAGGTGCCTCAGTCCACCCAGATGTGTGTTTAAGTTGCCACCTTAAATAAACCATTAATTTATCAATCTCACATCTGTCATGGATACACTCACCCAATCCATGTCTACTAGCATAGCATGGCATAATAAGCAAACATAGAAGTAACTCCCAAGGGTTGATAATAAAACAGGCAACAGGTTCTACCTCATCTACTCCTAAAACCCACATATTAATCAGATCCTAATCGAGTAATTGTTTGAGGATTGATCTAATGCAATAAAACTGGGTAGTAAAGAGGTATGATCAAAGTGTTACTTGCCTTGCTGATGATCCGTGAAACCTAGAGATTCGAAGTAGCAAGCGGTGCACTCCGGGTACTCTATCACAAACAAACAAGCATACAATAAGTACTCATCTAATGCACGGGTAAAACTCAAATAAGAAAACTAACCAGAAAGTTCAACTTAAGAACTCCGGTTTGCAACAAGAATCAAATCGAACGAAGCAACGAAAGTCAAACGACGAAAGAAACAAACTTCGTTTACTAATCTGGATCTAAGTCAAATGTTACAGATGCAAAAACTTGTTTTGAGTTGTTTAAACGGAAATAGGGTTTCGAAACAAAACTCCAGGCGCTTGAATCGCCTGATTCCGATAAACGAGCAAAAAGTTATACTAGAATGAAAATCGGGTCAGAAATCATGATCAGAAATTACCGCGGGAAAATTTGAGAAAAAGAAAAACTGACGAACAGATTAACGAACGAACATTCGTTAACTGAAACTAAACGACGAATTAGTCCGTTAAAACGAACGAACGCTCGCCAAAAAAATAAACCGGAAAATAAAACCGATCTATTTATATAAAAAACAAATCTAGGGTTTTCTAAAAAATTGGATCAGTTTCTTTAGAAAAATCAGGGCGGCGGGTGGCTACCTCGGCTCGGGTTCCGGCGAGGTCCGGTGGGGTTCCGGCGGGGCTCCGGTGGCGGTGGGCGGCGTGGGGTGGCGGGGCGGCGGCTCCTGGCGGCGACAACGCAAGGCGGCGGGGCGGCGGTGCCTTGCGACGGCGGCGCAAGGCGGCGGGGCGGCGGCAAGCGACGGCGCGGGCAGCGAGGGGCTGCGGCGGCGGCGGCGAGGGGCTCCAGGGGGCCCCGGGGTGGTATTTAAAGGGGGAGAGGCGGCGGCGGCTCCGACTTGGGGAGGGGGTCGGGCGGCGGCGGTGGCAAGGACTCTCCCGAGTCCGGCGGCGGCACGGGACGGGGAGGCGATGGCGCGGGCGGGCCGGCCTGGCTCGGCTGGGCTTCGGCCCACTCGGGCGCACGGGAGGTTTAAAAAAATCCCGCCTAACTAAGAAAAAAATCTAGAAAAATAAATAAAAATCTATAAATTCCAAAACAAATTTTCACCATCGAAATAAAATATTTAGAACAGGATGAGCATTTTCTTGGCCCTAAAATGTAGTTTTGAAGACGTGCATTTTTTCCTAAATTTAAATAAAATAGCGAGAAAACTCTGAAACGAAATCTAACTTGATTTTTTTATTAAACCTTCAATATTTATTTATTTTGGGAAAGTCATTTTATTCCCTCTCTCATATTTTATTATAGAAATAATTGAAGATAGAATAAATAAAATCAATGATCCTATTTTCAAAATTTAGGAAAACCCCAAATATGAAAATAACGAAATCCCCAACTCTCTCCGTGGGTCCTTGAGTTGCGTAGAATTTCTGGATCAGGCCAAAAGCAAATAAAATATGATATGCAGTGATGACCTAATGTATAACATTCCAAATTGAAAATTTGAGATGTTACACCTCTGGCCCAGCACCGCGGCCTGAGCGGTGTAGGGGCGGAAGTAGTTTTTTACTTCCGCACTCTACGCGGTAGTACCGCTCCTTGTGAGTTGTAGTACTGTGCCGGATTTTTGCACTGGCCGAAAGTTATCAGAAGTAGCCACAAATGTAATTTTATTAGTCCATTCCTTCCCAGCCCAGGATGAGCTCTGCCTTGCGGTAGTACCACAAGGGCGCGCGATAGTACCGCTCTGGCGGTTCTACTGCTCGTTGCCTTGTGCAACAAAGCCTCACCTGGCTCGTGCCGCACGAGCGGTAGTACCGCGTCTCCCAGCGGTAGTACCGCGAGCTCGTTCGGTAGTACCACTTGGATATGCGGTAGTACCGCATGTCGCGTTCTGAGTAGGTGGGTAATGGTTGGATTTGTCCTCTCACTATATAAGGGGGGTCTTCTTCCCCAAGTTGACCACCTCTTCCTCCCCTAAGCTCCATTGTTTCTCAAAGCTCCATTTTCGCTCGATCTCTCTCCCTAGCCAATCAAACTTGTTGATTTTCTAGGGATTGGTTGAGAAGGCCCCGATCTACACTTCCACCAAGAGAAATTTGATTCCCCCCACTAATCCCTTGCGGATCCTATTACTCTTGGGTGTTTGAGCACCCTAGACGGTTTAGGTCACCGTGGAGCCATATTCCATTGTGGTGAAGCTTCATGGTGTCGTTGGGAGCCTCCAATTAAGTTGTGGAGATTGCCCCAACCTTGTTTGTAAAGGTTCGGTCGCCACCTCTAAGGGCACCAATAGTGGAATCACTGTATCTCGCATTGTGTGAGGGCGTGAGGAGAATACGGTGGCCCTAGTGGCTTCTTGAGGAGCATTGTGCCCCCACACCGCTCCAACGGAGACGTACTTCCCCTCAAAGGGAAGGAACTTCGGTAACACATCCTCGTCTCCACCGGCTCCACTCTTGGTTATTTCTTACCTTTACTTGTGCAAGCTTATTTTGTGTTGTATCCCTTGCTTTCTTCTGTGCTTGTTGTTGTTGCATCATATAGGTTGCTCACCTAGTTGCATATCTGGACAACCTACTTGGATGCAAAGTTTAAATTGGTAAAGAAAAGCTAAAAATTGTTAGTTGCCTATTCACCCCCCTCTAGTCAACTATATCGATCCTTTCAATTGGAACCAGAGCCTCGTCTCTTTATTAAGGACTTTGCCGTCCGAAGAGTATGGTTGACACCGTAGACGGTGAGGAGGAGCACCCCGGTGTGATTCCGTCCTCGTCTACGACCGATGGGGGAAACTCTTTCTCACATGAGGATTTCAATGTGGCCTTGGACACATTGAAAACCTCCATGATGGCCGAGGTCAAAGGCATGCTTAAGAACTTTCTTGATGGTCTTAAATTATCCACCGCACCATTGGAAGTGGTCGATCCCACTAACAAGGTGACCGATGCTAACTCTGACAAGGGGGAAGCTACTAGCGATAAAGTTCCTTTGTTTAGTGGTAAAAGTGGAAACGACATCTTTGCCCATGTTGAACCACCTCTTACTTCTGGAGGACCGGTTCCTTCCATTCATTTGAATCATGTTCGCCCTCCTCCTAAGCTTGTGAAAAATGAGGATTTTGCCTCTTGGGTCTATCGCTTTAAACTTCATTTAAATCATAGTTCTACTAACCTCTGGAGAATTATTGAGCAAGGTTTCTACTCGCATGACCCAAGCAACTTCACGCCAAGAGAAGCCGCGGGTCATCAATTCAACGAGTCCACTCTTTGTATTCTCCAAGAGGCCATCCCTCCCAAAGATATTGCACATCTCCGACCTTTCACTGTGGCTAATGAAGCATGGCAACACATTGTTTCCCTTTACAAGGGAAGTGCAAGCATTCAACGCTCCAACTATGAAGTGGTGCAAGATGAAGCCGATGAGTTTGCAATGAATGAAGATAAAGAACCTCGCGAGCTTTACCGGAGATTAACCACTCTCACGGTCTCACTCCGAGATCATGGGAGCAAGGATACGGAGACAACTGGATCAAGCGCAAGTTTCTTAAGGCCATGATGCCTTACCATAAGTCCATGTCCTCCTTCATCCGTCAAAGGCCAGGCGTCCACACCTTGTCCTCAAGTGAAGTGTTGGATGAGTTTGTGGCAATGTGAATCTTGGACAAGCCCGACGACAATGTGGTGTTGCGTTCTCAATGCACCAAGAAGCCCAACCTTTCCTTGAAGGCCAAGGATAATGTGGAAGAAGGGGATGAAGAGGAGAGTAACCCCGAAGATACAAAATATGCTTATCATGAGCACACGGCTCTTGCTTCAAGGAAATTTTGGAGAAAGAAGAACTCAAGGCCCAACTTCAATAAGAACAACTCAAGTGGCACCAAGGGCAAGCAACGTGTGAGGACATGCTATAATTGTGGCAATGTGAGCCACTTTGTTGTGGAGTGCCCATATGAGAAGAGGGAAGACAATGGTGGCAAGCTTATCCGAAAAGACAAGGCCAAGTCCTTCCCAACAAAAACAACTTCACCAAGAAGACTCCTCCTAAGGGGTTGGTGGCACAAGAAGAGTACAATGAAGAAGAAGATGATGATGATGATGAAGACGGTGAGATGGTTGACATGGCCTCCGTTGCCATTGCAACAACTCCTCGGGTGTCCCTCTTCGACTCACCCAACGTGAACATCACCACCAAGTGCCTCATGGCCAAAGCCACAAACAAGGTAACCCCCAACATCAAAACCACCATCACAATAATCCCTCTTTGACAGACTGCATTGATGAAAGTGAGGGGTCTAATGAGGAAGAAAATGAATTTGAGTCTTTTATGACATGATCAGCGCTCGCGAAGACACCATCTCTAAGATGGATGGGCATAGTCGTGACTATGCCGATGAGATATCGGATCTCTCTAATGATCTTGCGGAAGGGCTTGCTCACCGTTTGGCTCTTGAGGAGTCACACAACAATGATCATGCCAAAATAAAGAAAGATCTTGATCATGCTCTTGTTGTATCCTGTGTTCTCAATTCCGAGAAGGCCAAACTTGGGGTTGATCTTGCTAGACTCAAGGAGGAGTTTGACATACTTAGACAAGGCTCACAAAGCCTTAAAGGGTGCTCATGCTAGCCACAAAGAGTCTCATGATCAACTCCCAGTGAAGCTAAATAAGGAAAGGGCCACTTTTCCTCATATGGTTTTAATTGAAAATGCAAATGCTACTAACCCGTGTTGTGAGCATGTGCATCTTGTGGAGGAGAATGAAAAGTTGAAGGAGCAACTTGAGAAAGGCCTTGTGTCTTGCATACAAGGTGAGGAGAACCTCAACGACCTTTTGAGCAATCAAAAGGAAGTTGTGTGCAAGGAGGTAATTGGGTTCGCTCCCAAGTCCAAGAACAAGAAGAAGAATGACAAGGCCAAACGACCTCCTCCTCTCAAGCAAACTTTTGTGAAGGAGAGAGAGGGTGCTTCTAAGGAGAAGAAGAACAATGAGAAGGGTGGTGGTGTTAAGAAGGGCAATGCCACTCCTTGCAACAAAGCCGGTGATTTTAACCCCTCTTATGTCTTATGCCGTGCTAGTGATGGACATGTTTATGCTAAATTTGTTTGTTCTCCTTATGAGTACATTGAATGGTCTATTTGAGTTCCTAAGACCCTTGTTGCTAACATCAAAGGACCCATTACAAAATGGGTACCTAAAACCACGCATTGATCTCTTGTAGGTGTTTGCTTTCGGTGGGGAATCATGGTTGATCTATAGTGGAGCCAAAAATCATATGATCGGAAGCAAGGACTTGGTGGTGGACGTGCACAAGATTTCATCTATTCCCACCAATGTCGAGTGGGGTGATGCCTTGTCTTCTAAGGTATTGGGTCTTGGCAAAGTTGTCATTTCTCATGATCTCACGATCGAGAAAGTCATGCTTGTTGAGTCCCTTGCATTCAATTTTCTTTCCGTTTGTCAACTTGCACTCATGGGCTTTGCCACTTTCTTTGATATTGATACCGTGGCCCTCTTGTGGAGCAAGACTCTTAAAGTAGCCTTTGTTGGGCATGTCGAGAATGGTCTTTATGTGATTAACTTCTCGGAGCGACCCACTAAGACCGCGACATGCCTAATGGCTAAAGTTGACGTGGGATGGCTTTGGCATCATCGTTTAGCCGATGTAAATATGATATCTTTGCAAAGTCTCCTCAAGGGGGACCATGTCCATGGACTAACGAATGTTAGCTTTGCCAAATATCGTGCTTGCAGTGCTTGTATAGAAGGAAAGCCACATGAGAAGGCTCACCCTCCCACGACTATCATCTACTCGAAGAGGCCCTTGGAGCTCCTTCACTTGGATCTCTTCGGACCTCCATCCTTTGATAGTCTTGGGGGTAGAAAGTATTTCTTGGTGATTGTGGATGATTATTCAAGATACACTTGGGTATATTTATTCAAGAGGAAGAGTGAGACCCAACAAACTGTCATCGACTTTGCAAATGAAGCTCAATGCCAACACAATGCAAAGATCTTGACGATAAGAAGTGACAACGACACCGAGTTCAAGAATGACACCTTGGATGAGTTTCTTAGTGATGAGGGGATCAAGCATCAATATTTCTCACCTTACACCCCTCAACAAAATGGTGTAGCGGAGAGGAAGAACCGGGTGTTGATGGATACAGCAAGGACCATGATGGCGGAGTTCAAGTCTCCATACAACTTTTGGGCCGAAAACATCAACATTGCGTGTCATGCATCCAATCGGCTCTACCTCGGCAAAGGCTTGAATAAGAATCCATATGAGATACTCACCGGTAACAATCCCAACCTCAAGTACTTCCGGGTGTTCAGGTGTAAGTGTTCCATTCCCAAGAAAGGTGTTCGTTTGTCTAAATTTGAGGCTAGAGCTCATGAGGGCATATTTGTTGGTTATGCTACAAACTCTCGTGCTTACCATGTCCTCAATAAGTCCACGGGACTTATTGAGGAGACGTGTAACATGGAGTTTGATGAGAATAACGGCTCCCAAGTGGAGCAAAGTGGTACTTGTGATGTAGGTGATGAAATTCCTCCCCAAGCCATACGAAGAATGGGTGTCGGTTTCATCCTACCCATTGAGGAACCCCTTGCGGCTGAAGGATAAGGACCATGTTCCACTAAAGTGGAACCATCACTAGCCCAAGACCCACACGCTTCCGAAGAACAAAGTGAAGGCCCTCAACCAAATGAACAAGATCAATGGCAAGATCAACCTCAAGATGGTGTTGAACCACCAAGTGATGCCCAAGGTCAAGTTCTCACCTCCGAGCAAGTTGAAGATCAAGAGCAAGCTCAAGATCAAGAACAAGCTCAAGATAATCAAGTTGAAGGAAATATGCCCTAGAGGCAATAATAAAGTTGTTATTTATATTTCCTTATATCATGATAAATGTTTATTATTCATGCTAGAATTGTATTAACTGGAAACTTAGTACATGTGTGGATACATAGACAAACAAAGTGTCCCTAGTATGCCTCTTCTAGACTAGCTCATTAATCAAAGATGGTCAAGTTTCCTGACCATAGACATGTGTTGTCATTTGATGAACGGGATCACATCATTAGGAGAATGATGTGATGGACAAGACCCATCCGTTAGCTTATCATAAATGATCGTTTAGTTTTATTGCTATTGCTTTCTTCATGACTTATACATGTTCCTCTAACTATGAGATTATGCAACTCCCGAATACCAGAGGAACACCTTGTGTGCTATTAAACGTCACAACGTAACTGGGTGATTATAAAGATGCTCTACAGGTGTCTCCAATGGTGTTTGTTGAGTTGGCATAGATCGAGATTAGGATTTGTTAGTCCGTGTTTCGGAGAGGTATCTCTGGGCCCTCTCGGTAATGCTCGTCACTATAAGCCTTGAAAGCAATGTGATAATGGGTTAGTTGCGGGATGATGCATTACAGAACAAGTAAAGAGACTTGCCGGTAATGAGATTGAACTAGGTATGATGATACCGACGATCGAATCTCGGGCAAGTAACATACCGATGACAAAGGGAACAACGTATTTTGTTATGCGGCTTGACCGATAAAGATGATCATAGAATATATAGGATCCAATATGAGCATCCAGGTTCCGCTATTGGTTATTGACCGGAGATGTGTCTCGGTCATGTCTACATAGTTGTCGAACCCGTAGGGTCCGCACGCTTAACGTTCGATGACGATTTGTATTATGAGTTATGTGATTTGATGACCGCAGATTGTTTGAAGTCCCGGATGAGCTCACAGACATGACGAGTGGTCTCAAAATGGCCGAGACATAAAGATTGATATATTGGACGATGTTATTCGGACACCGGATGAGTTCCGAGAGTTACCGGATAATTTTCGGAGTGCCGGAGGGTTATCGGAACCCCCTGGGGGAACTAATGGGCCTTGATGGGCCTTAGTGGGAAGAGAGGAAGGGCCACTAGAGGCTGACCGCACGACCCCCCTGGGTCCGATTTGGACTAGGGGAAGGGGGTGCTACCTCTTGAGCACTGCGTTGGTTTTCCCCGAAGAGGAAGGGATGATGCAGCAAAGTAGCTTAAGTATTTCCCTCAGTTTTTGAGAACCAAGGTAACAATCCAGTAGGAGGCTAGGCGCGAGTCCCTTGTACCTGCACAAAACAAATAAATCCTCGCAATCAACACACGTAGGGGTTGTCAATCCCTATAAGGCCACTTACGGGAGTGAGATCTGACAGATATGATAAGATAATATTTTTGGTATTTTTATGATAAATATGCAAAGTAAAATAAAGGCAAAGTAAATAGCAAAGGAAATAACTAAGTAGTAGGAGATCAATATGATAAAGATAGACCCCGGGGCCATAGGTTTCACTAATGGCTTCTCTCGAGAGCATAAGTATTCTACGGTGGGTGAACAAATTAGTGTTGAGCAATTGACAGAATTGAGCATAGTTATGAGAATATCTAGGTATGATCATGTATATAGGCATCACATCCGAGACAAGTAGACCGACTCCTGCCTGCATCTACTACTGTTACTCCACTCATCGACCGCTATCCAGCATGCATCTAGAGTATTAAGTTAAAAATAGAGTAACGCCTTAAGCGAGATGACATGATATAGAGGGATAGAATCATGCAACATGAAGAAAACCCCATCTTGTTATCCTCGATGGCAACAATACAATACATTCCTTGCTGCCCTTACTGTCACTGGGAAAGGACACCGCAAGATTGAACCCAAAGCTAAGCACTTCTCCCATTGCAAGAAAGATCAATCTAGTAGGCCAAACCAAACTGATAATTCGAAGAGACTTGCAAAGATAACCAATCATACATAAAAGAATTCAGAGAAGATTCAAATATTATTCATAGATAGACTTGATCATAAACCCATAATTCATCGGTCTCAACAAACACACCGCAAAAAGAAGATTACATCGAATAGATCTCCACAAGAGAGGGGGAGAACATTGTATTGAGATCCAAAAAGAGAGAAGAAGCCATCTAGCTACTAACTATGGACCCGTAGGTCTGAGGTAAACTACTCACACTTCATCGAAGGGGCTATGGTGTTGATGTAGAAGCCCTCCATGATCGATGCCCCCTCCGGCGGAGCTCCGAAACAGGCCCCAAGATGGGATCTCGTGGATACAGAAAGTTGCGGCGGTGGAATTAGGTTTTTGGCTCCGTATCTGATTGTTTGGGGGTATGTAGGTATATATAGGAGGAAGGAGTACATCCGTGGAGCAACAGGGGGCCCACGAGGGTGGAGGGTGCGCCCCCCTACCTCGTGGCCTCCTATTTCCTTTCTTGACGTAGGCTCCAAGTCTCCCTGGTCTTGTTCGTTGAGAAAATCACGTTCCCGAAGGTTTCATTCCGTTTGGACTCCGTTTGATATTCCTTTTCTTCGAAACCCTAAAACAGGCAAAAAACAACAATTCTGGGCTGGGCCTCCGGTTAATAGGTTAGTCCCAAAAATAATATAAAAGTGGATAATAAAGCCCAATAATGTCCAAAACAGTAGATAATATAGCATGGAGCAATCAAAAATTATAGATACGTTGGAGACGTATCAAGCATCCCCAAGATTAATTACTGCTCGTCCTTGAGTAGGTAAATGATGAAAACAGAATTTTTGATGCGAAGTGCTACTTGGCATAATTTTAATGTAATTCTTCTCAATTGTGGTGTGAATATTCAGATCTGAAAGATTCAAGACAAAAGTTCATATTGACATAAAAAGAATAATACTTCAAGCATACAAACAAAGCAATTATGTCTTCTCAAAATAACATGGCTAAAGAAAGTTATCCCTACAAAATCATATAGGCTGGCTATGCTATATCTTCACCACACAAAATATTTAAATCATGCACAACCCCGACGACAAGCCAAGCAATTTTTCATACTTTTGACATTCTCAAAACCTTTTCAATCTTCATGCAATACATGAGCGTGAGCCATGGATATAGCACTATAGGTGGAATAGAGTGGTGGTTGTGGAAAAGACAAAAAGGAGAAGATAGTCTCACATCAACTAGGCGTATCAACGGGCTATGGAGATGCCCATCAATAGATATCAATGTGAGTGAGTAGGGATTGCCATGCAACGGATGCACTAGAGCTATAAGTATATGAAAGCTCAAAAAGAAACTAAGTGGGTGTGCATCCAACTTGCTTGCTCATGAAGACCTAGGGCAATTTGGGGAAGGCCATCATTGGAATATACAAGCCAAGTTCTATAATGAAATATTCCCACTATTATATGAAAGTGATAACATGAGAGACTCTGTACTTTGAAGATCATGGTGCTACTTTGAAGCACAAGTGTGGTAAAAGGATAGTAACATTGTCCCTTCTCTCTTTTCTCTCATATTTTTATTTGGGCCTTTTCTCTTTTTATGGCCTCTTTTCTTTCTCTTTTTTTATTTTTATTTGGGTTTCTTTGGCCTCTTTTATTTATTTTTCTTCCAGAGTCTCATCCCGACTTGTGGGGGAATCATAGTCTCCATCATCCTTTCCTCACTGGGACAATTCTCTCATAATGATGATCATCACACTTTTATTTTTCTTATAATAAACATTTACAACTCGATACTTAGAACAAAATATGACTCTGTGTGAATGCCTCCGGCGGTGTACCGGGATATGCAATTATGCATGAGTGACATGTATGAAAGAATTATGAATGGTGGCTTTGCCACAAATACGATGTCAACTACATGATCATGCTAAGAAATATGACAATGATGGAGTGTGTCATAATAAATGGAACGGTGGAAAGTTGCATGGCAATATATCTCGGAATGGCTATGGAAATGCCATAATAGGTAGGTATGGTGGCTATTTTGAGGAAGGTATATGGTGGGTGTATGATACTGGCGAAAGGTGCACGGTATTAGAGAGGCTAGCAAAAGTGGAAGGGTGAGAGTGCGTATAATCCATGGACTCAGCATTAGTCATAAAGAACTAATATACTTATTGAAAAAATCTACAAGTTATCAAAGCAAAGTATTACGCATGCTCCTAGGGGGATGGATTGGTAGGAAAAGACCATCGCTCGTCCCCGACCGCCACTCATAAGGAAGACAATCAATAAATAAATCATGCTATGACTTCATCACATAACGGTTCACCATACGTGCATGCTACGGGAATCACAAACTTCAACACAAGTATTTCTCAAATTCACAACTAATCAACTAGCACAACTTTAATATCACCATCTTTATATCTCAAAACAATTATCAAGTATCAAACTTATCATAGTATTCAACACACTCATAAGAAAGTTTTATTATTAGTCTTGTATACCAAGCATATTAGGATTTTAAGAAAATTACCATGCTATTTCAGAATCTCAAAATAATCTAAGTGAAGCATGAGAGATCAATAGTTTCTATAAAACAAATCCACCACTGTGCTCTAAAAGATATAAGTGAAGTACTAGAGCAAAACTATATAACTCCAAAGATATAAGCGGAGCACATAGAGTATTCTAACAAATTCCAAATCATGTATGGCTCTCTCAAAAGGTGTGTACAGCAAGGATGATTGTGGTAAACTAACAAGAAAATACTCAAATAATACAAGACGCTCCAAGCAAAACACATATCATGTGGCGAATAAAAATATAGCTCCAAGTAAAGTTACTGATAGAAGTAGACGAAAGAGGGGATGCCTTCCGGGGCATCCCCAAGCTTTGGCTTTTAGGTGTCCTTAGATTATCTTTGGGGTGCCATGGGAATCCCCAAGCTTAGGCTCTTGCCACTCCTTGTTCCATAATCCATCAAATCTTTACCCAAAACATGAAAACTTCACAACACAAAACTTAAAGTAGAAAATCTCATGAGCTCCGTTAGCGAAAGAAAATAAAAGACAACTTCAAGGTACTGTAATGAACTAATTATTTATTAATATTGGTTTTATACCTACTGTATTTCAACTTCTCTATGGTTTATAAACTATTTTACTAGCCATAGATTCATCAAAATAAGCAAACAACACAAGAAAAACAGAATCTGTCAAAAATAGAACAGTCTGTAGTAATCTATATCTAGCGCAAGATCTGGAACCCCAAAAATTCTAAAATAAATTGCTGGACATGAGGAATTTAACTTTAATCATCTTCAAAAATAATTAACTAAATAGAACTTTCCAAATAAAAATGACACCAGTTCTCGTGAGCGCTAAAGTTTCTGTTTTTTACAGCAAGTTCAACAAGACTTTCCCCAAGTCTTCCCAACGGTTTGTAACATCCCAAATTTCCAATTTGGAATGTTATACATTAGATCATCCTTGTGTATCATATTTTAGTTGCTTTTGGTTTTCATCCTAGAAATTTCTACGCAACTCAAGGACCCACAGAGAGAGTTGGGGAATTCATTATTTTCATATTTGAGTTTTCTCAAATTTTGAGAATAGGATCATTTGATTTTGTTTATTTTATCATCAATTATTTTTATTACAAAAATATGAGAGAGGGAATAAAATGACTTTCCCAAAATAAAGAAATATTGAGGATTTAATAATAAAATCAAATAGGATTTTATTTCGGAGTTTTTCGTTATTTTATTTGAATTTAGGAAAAATGTGCGTTTTTAAAAATTGCATTTAGGCCCCCAATAAATGTTCACCTTGTGCGGCTTGATTTTAGAAGCCCGTGAAAATTTATTTCGGAATTTTTGGAGTCCATTTAGTATTTCTTTTTTTTCTTCTACGCGTAAGTATTTAAAAAAACAGCGAACCGACCTAGGGCCGTGTCCGACCAGGACTCCCGGCCCCTTAGGATATATAAGCCGGGGGTGGGGGGAGGCCCAGCCCTAGCCAAACCCTAGCCGAGCTGCCCAGCGCCCCCAGCGCCCGCCGCCGCCGCCGCCGC